>NC_039363.1:61819061-62132686 GCF_003573695.1 Papaver somniferum | reverse complement strand
CACAAAGCACCAAAACTTTTACAACTGCCAGGTACATTTGCTCTTGCACTATTCTTTTTTTTTTTTTTGGACCAAACCCTAAGGCAATTTTTTAATGTACAGAAGCTCATTTCTCAGAAAATTCGTACATCTCATGGTACTTGACAATGCGTCCTCCATATTCCCTCTGTGTAAGTGCTTTTATCATTTTTTCAATTGTTTTTTGTTTGTTTGTTTAGGGGTAGTCCATGAAATTTGTGGGAATCGATTTAGGAACACCAGTATTCAGTCACGGCCAGCTGTACGTGGCACTGTTTATATGCACGCCGCAAGAAGATCAAGGTTGTTGATGCTAGAAAATGACGGAGGAACATGTACCACAAATGATGTTTATATAGAAAACCTTCTTTAAATAAATATTGTGGTTTATTCATTTAATTTGAAAATTTAGAGTTATTCAATTTTTGGAATTATGCTTTTTGTTGATACTGTTGGCATTACGTTTCATCCTCTTGGTGGGAATTTATGTCCTCCTTTTAGTAGTATGGTAAATGCGGCATCTTTGTCATACATTACAGACTCAAGATAAGAAGATACAATTTGATTTACTACTGCTTTTATACATTCTTGCTGAATATCTAATGTACTGCATTGCCAAGGAACCATGTAAGCTCATTAAAAACTATTTCACAGTGGCGCGGCCTTTATCTTTGAGGTATGCTTGCAGTTACAGGAAATAATACGAGATTAGGTATTATACTAACTCATTGAACTTCTCCTCTTAACAGTATGGTCTAAACAAGGTGGCAATGCAATTTGTGCTCTAGGTAAGCTTCTTGGTTTCATTCTTTCCTAATGTCTGCACCATTCATGTACTCATCTCAAGATCTCCAGATTTTGACCTGAGTAATTAGAGTGACTGCCTTTAGTGGTGGTTAGACTGTTGCCATTAGAATAGGACTTCACTGGGGTGGTATGCGAAGCTTGGACTTCAATTTTATAGATTTGAATGTTTGTGGTTCAGGATTGACCATGAGAGTCGTTAGCCTGTTTCTGAAGCAGACATAGTTCGTCATTATGGTATATGCATTCGTCATTATGGTACATGCCGAATGAAGATTATGAGATGTTTGAAACACACCTCCAAGGAATCTATCAAAATGAATTTTCGGGTTCTTACCAATTGGATGTGTAGGTTCATTCTTCATATACCAAGGCTGTAGATTTGTTAAAAGAGTGCCCTTTTACCTACATACAGATATGTTTTCGTATATTTTTTGACAGTCCAATTGAGCGAATTCTTTTCCTGAACATAGTTGAAAAATAATAATGTACACTTACCCCTCAATTCCTTTTCGATTTAATTAGTTTGTGGGAACCTAGGGGATTGGCAGTACTAGATCTTTTCTCGACTGCTTTATTTATAGTGTTTGCTTTCAAGCATCCACGATATTCACCAAACCTGATAAATGGGTTCTACTGCGGCAAAGAGAATCAAGGTAGAAAATAAAAGAAAATTGTTTGTCCCATCCATTTGACTGCTTACTTAAACTTAAAAGAAGTGGTTTCATCTATCCTCTTTATGCCACCTTACTTAGACGGTTAGTATTCAGGTCTTTGACACATTGTAACTTAAAAGATCATCCTCTTATTGATTGATTTTCCCTGTTAAAGAAAAACGCTCATCTATGTTTCTAATGGCTTCTCGATATATAATCTTCTAGCTGATTCGAGAAAACAACATGGCCCCCAATGGAACAAGTACGTTTCTCTCATTCGTTTCTTCGCATTTTCATCCACTGTTATCTGCATTTTTAACTATGCATCTTTCACCGTTTAAATTGGTTTCACCTCTCAGTCTGATAATTGAATTTTAGATGTCAAACCATCCAATTTTGGACTGTAGTTGGACTTTTTAATCACTGTGGGATCTTTTCTTAATTGCGTTTTCATTTGACATGGTCATGGTGTTTCAGTTAGGGTTCTGAAGGATTTTTTTTTCTTTATTTTCTGAGAAAGATAAAGATAAAAAAAATGTTTATAATTCCGCAGATGAGCTCAGTTGATTTATTTGAAGCTATTAAGTTGTTTGTTGTTTGATACTTTGTTCATGGGATTTTATCCTTTAATATGACATAAATATTTGAAGGGATTATGATAATAAAGATAAAATATGAATCACTGTGTTTATGGTGATTCTACATCTTCATTTTGTAATTTATCTGAATCACAAAAGGTTGAAGTTGATGGTTTAATTTATTTTCCGAATTTTTAAACATTCTTTATCAGTAGGCATTATTTGTAACACTGCGTTAAGAGTATACAGGCGTTTCCTCATTTTGCTTATTAATGGTTTTCGGATCTTTTAGACGAGGGTCGGTTTAATTTTGGTTAATTGACAGTGACCTTAACCTGTGACTTACTTTTATGCTCTGTAAATGAGGTAAACCTTTTATGCCCTGCATGGTTTAAAAAGGCGTTTGTGGGGCACGCTTTAAGGCGCTTTTTTGCGCTTCAGATCCTAGGCGCTTCTAGAGCGCCGCTTTACGAATTGGTTTATATTAGAAAGTGAAAAATCGGCCTTTGAAGCCAAGTAGGTTTGTTTCACGTTTTCTAACTAAATACTAATAAACCTAATTTATAGGGCATGGTGATCATGATGACGATGACTATCTACATGATGATATGAATGATGCAGATCTTCGTGGCTAGTATATTTAAATAGTTTTTGGGTAGAATATGCAATATCAGTATGCCATATGCTTAGTTAGTATAATTGTCCTTTTTATTATGTCTGAACTTCGTAGTTTTCTTTTACTAGGTTGATAATTTTTTATTTTTGTATAGTATTATATATTTCAAAAAGTTCTCTTTCGCTTTACGTTTTCGCAGCGCTTTACGTTTTGGTATGAGAGCGCTTCGCCCCACGCTTTCGCTTTTTAAAACCTTGATGCCCTGTTTAGTTGATTTAAATCGACCTTAACCAGAGCTTTACTTTTTATGCTCTTGCAGGCATTTCACTGAATTCTTGATGAAGGACACATAACAACTGTTTTGTGGGGTGTACTCAGCTGCATTTACAATCAATTGCAAGACTGTTATAATTTAATGGTGGGCTCATTTTGTCATTATTTAGTATTTACTATTAATCCCATTAGTTAACTTTCGAAATCTCAACTCAAGCACTATCTGTTTTATGTTAGCAAAAGCCGACACTCTTAGGCATCAGGACATCTAGCTATTCTCAATTTGCACTAAAACAATTTCTAGACTTTCGTTGTAAGCTAAGAAGATGCCGGACGTGGTGCGACACCAAAGCACCCCAGAATATAACGCTGTGAAATACCCCGTGCCGGTACGACACGGGTGATTCCCTAGTGATAGATAAAATTGCAGTTTCCTATAATTTGCCTTGGTTGGTTATTGGGGACTTCAATTTTATTCTTCATGACACTGAAAAATTCAGCACTCACCCAATGAATGTCAATGAAGCTTCTATCTTCAATGAAAAGATCCTTGATCCGGATTTAATAGATCTTGATTTTACTGGTTGTCCTTTTACTTGGTCGAACAAAAGAAAGGGTCATGCTCTTACTGAACAAAGACTGGATAGAGGACCAGCAAATGATGATTGGCTACTTATCTACCCTAACACCACCATCACTAGTATGTTAGCCATAGGGTCTGACCATCACCTCGTTTTACTAAACTCCAATCCTCACTGGAAAAATGGTAAGATACCTTTCAAGTTTTTTGGTCCCTGGTTAGATCATGATGAATGCAGGAAAATTATAGTCGATTGCTGGGAAAACGCAATTCCTGGATCAAGTGCATTCTCTGTTGCTAGAAAACTTAAGGACATAAAGCTGCAAATCAGAGTCTGGAACAAGGATGTCTATGGCAACATCAAAACCAATATTGATGAAAGCAAGCAATACTTAAATTGGCTTCGTATACACTACTTCAAAGAAGATAGAGGTCAGGTTCTAGCTGATGCAAGAAAACAACTCAAAAACTGGCTAGACATAGAAGAAAAGTTCTGGAAAACCAAGAGCAGAGATCAACTTATCAAGTTGGGAGATCAGAACATAAGCTAATAAGAGCAGAACAAGAAAAAACCAAATAGATTCAATTCAAAATGAGGAAGGAAACTGGATTACTGATTATCAAGAAATCAAGAACTGTTTTACCAATCACTTCTCTCAAATGGCAACTGCTGAAACCATAAACCCCTCTTCAGAAATTATCAACCTCATTCCCTTAACCATAACCTTTGTTGATAACTCTATGCTCAACAGAAAACCTGAACCTGATGAAATTAAATCTATCTTATTTAGTATGGCCAATGATAAAGCTCCAGGACCAGATGGATTCCCACCAAACTTCTTAAAAACTAACCGGGATATCATTGGCACTGATATTGTCAAAATGGTTCAACATTTCTACTCTTCTGGTCACTTACTTAAGGAAATGAATGCCACTTTCATATCTCTCATACCCAAAACAGACAGCCCAACCTACCCTAGCCATTTCAGGCCTATCAATCTTTGCAACACCACTTACAAAATTATATCCAAATTATTAGCCCAGAGAATGAAACCTTACTTCACCAAAATCATATCTCCTTACCAATCTGCTTTCATACCTGAAAGGAAAATTTCTGGCAATATAGCCATTGCTCATGAAATTATTCATAATATGAGATCAAAAAGAGGGAAAAAATGAGACTCTGGTATCATGGCATAAAAATAGATATGACAAAAGCTTTTGACAGAGTTGATTGGAAAATTGGTTTTGATGATCAATGGTGCAATAAAATTCTCTAATGCATATCAACCTCTACCTCTGTTGTCCTAATTAATGGCTCCCCTGATAAATTATTCAAACCCTCCAGAGGGCTAAGGAAAAGTGACCCCTTATCTGTTTCTATTCTGCATGATATCCCTCTCAAGAACTCTTTTACATGCTGAGAAAATGAGCATTATTACTGGTCTATAAAGCTGCACCATCTATCAGTCATCTTCTTTTTGCTGATGATTGTATGATTTTCTGCAAAGCCAACCTGTCTGAAGCCCAAAATATCATGAAAATTCTTCTAATCTTTGGAAGCACCTTAGGGCAACTAATAAATTTCAACAAATCTGGAGGCTTTTTCAGCAAAAACACTAATCCAAACCTCATTCCTCAAATTAGTAGCTCTATGGGAGTTCAAGTTCTGCAGTTGGATGATAAATACCTAGGCTCACCCCTCTTCACTCATAGAAGCAAAATAAATTCTTTCAAGTCTGGAGTGGAAAAATTGAAGCTGAGACTCTCTGGTTGGAAAAATACTCCTCTAAACCCTACTGGAAGGGAAGTGCTCATCAAATCTTTCACCTCTTCAACATGTGTCTATCAAATGAACTGCTTCAAGGTGCCTAAGAAAACCTGCAAATACATCAACAAGCTTCAAAATACTTCTTATGGGGAAAAAACATAGAAAATCCTACTGGTTATTACCCTAAAGCTTGGACTGCAGTGTGCAAACCAAAAGAGTTGGGGGGATCAGAATTTATGAATATGGAACTCTTTAACAGCTCTATGATAACCAAAATTGGCTGGAGACTTGAGCAGGATAAAGACTCTCTATGGTATAAACTCATGAATGCCAAGTATCTCTTGGGCATAAATGTTCTCAACGTGGATACAAAATCAAAGGATGATGACTCCTGGGTATGGAAAGGAATTCTAGAAGGCATAAGCAACATCCAACAACACTGCACCTGGAGAATTTGAAATGGGAGGAAGATCAAGATTTGGGAAGATATTTGGATCCCCAATACCACTTCAAGACTGCATAAACCTCAGAACTTCCCCCAACACATAGAAACTGTGGAGTCCTTACTTCTTCTAGATGGAAATTGGGATGAAACTCAAGTGTATGCTTACTTCGGCAACAATGAACCTGCAGTGATTATCAACCTGCAGACTCACCCAAATGAAGAAGATAGGATAATATGGAACCTAAATGACATAGGAGTTTTTTCTGTCAAGGCTCCGTACAAGGCAAAAATTGGAAACTTTACAGAAATGATAGAACAACGGGGAACTGGGAATTTGTGATGGCACTAGCATGGAGGTGGCTCCGGTTATCAGAATTTTCATTTGGAAATGTTCTCATGGAATTCTTCCCACTAATGCCAAAACAGCTAGCATACTACACTACATCAATCCTACATGCACTGGAAGAAGAACCATGACACACATGTTCCTAAACTTTCCTGCTTCTACACTAGTTTGGCAGGAAATTATTGGCTCTTACAACACTCAGTTTGATAACAACACCTTTTTCATAGACTGCCTGAATTCTTGGTTTCGAATTGGAATGACCAGTAATGACTGCAACGTTTATGCTACTACTTGCTGGTATATATGGAAAGCAAGATGTGACTTGATTTTCAGACAAATACATCCTAATGAGGGAGTTACCTCTATGCGTATTAAGCAACACCTGTGCAATCATAATAGAATACATTATATGCAGAATCATATCATGAATAATTTCTCTCTTTTACCCGAGGGAATTGATTCAACTATGCATCATAATATCACTCCATATAATCTGAATGCAACGCATCAGAGTATGAGAATACTATCAAAATATGTACCCTACAAGACCCTGAGAACTTATTATATTATACTGCTCTGACTATGACAGATTTTGCAGGAAACATCGTTGGAACCAGAGAACATCCAGGATACTCTGGAGCTTGGGGAGCAACAGGAAGGGCAGACCTAGCTTTCCAGTGGGCTAAAGAATTGCAGCAGAGAAACATAGAAATATCTATTGAGTCAATGGAGATTCTGATTCGTTTCAAGATGCTCAACCATGAAGTTGTTAGAGGAAGATTTCGCCTTAGTTATCATGAAAGAAGTAACTGTCAAGAAGAAAGTAGTAGAAATATTGGTTTCAATCCAATATCTTTTGTTTTACTGAAACTCAACATTATCCATTGTCTTCAAAATATGGATGCTTTCAAATCAGCTCTTTATTGTAAAAACAATGCAGGATGAGTGGTACATCCAATGCTAGTGCCATCACAAATACTATTTACCTGTCTTACATGCCTTTCTAGGCCTAAGCTTTTTCTATAAAAAAAATGTAAAAGCAAAAATTTCATATGAGGTCTTGGGGAAATCTCAGGGTATCTTTGAGCGAGTGTTGTAGACTTCAAACGAATAACAAATTAAAGATGGCTAGAGTTCCCTCAAGGAACACGCTACTGATCGTGAGGATGCTAAGAGCAAGTCTTATGGTGGAATCCAAACTATTCCAAGCGTGGAAAAATCATGGAATGTCAAGTCTATTGGCTTCCAAGTTCGGGTCTTCCATAGAAAATCTAAGCAAGGTTCCACGGTTTCGTGGAATCCATCTGAACGCCAATAAGAATAGCGTTAAACGCAATTAAGAATGGAGCTAAAAAAACGTAATTAAGAATTGCGTTTTTTTTTTATCCGTGGATTTAAAATGAGTTGTTGAAATCTAACGGCTGGAAAAAAAAAACTTCATTCTTAATTGCGTTTTTTAGCTTCATTCTTAATTGCGTTTTAGCTCCATTAAGAATAACGTTTCTACTATTCCACCATTACACTTGTGCTTCCATCCACAGTTCCAAATGCTGAGGTGGCATGGAAGATGGAAGATGGATGGATTCCACCATAAGACTTGCTCAAATACGAGAGAAATGCAGAAGTGGAGTGCCTCTAGTCTTTCTGTTTCTGTATGGTTAAGCACTGCATCATTTACATTCGAGAGTTCACCGATGAATATTATATTCTTTAGTCTACTTCCGTGGTAGACGAGCGAGTGCACGGTGGGTGAATTGACTGTAGGTGGGAACGACTGGAACTATTCACTACCTTCAACGCCTTAAAATTCTTCAAATTTTGAGCAGAGATATCGAGCGGCCTATTCTTCGAACTATACATGTTATAAGTGCATTCTACCAATTCCAAGATTTCAAGACTTGCACAATTGGAAAGCACAGCCGAGATCGAAGTCCCATCTACAACGCGATAAGTTCAATACTTTAACGGATCCACATTCAAAGATAAACTTATCGTCCATCTTTCTTGCGCAAAAATCAAGATGGATCTCCTCGACTCCCTTCGTGACAGCAATTTGAATCCATCTATCGACGTTAGAGTAGATTGTCTCATTTGAGTCTTCGAAAAATAGTTCGAAGCTATGTATCTAAGTCACCATAAAAGAAACATATACTCAAAGCATCCATCCATAAACCAATGCCATGAAAGGCCCATATTTGGGTTCAACAAATGAATCAAAGTTATACTATTTGAAGCAACAACAAAAAAGAAAAAAATGAACCAAGAATTGTACCTGAAGCAGACATGTATGAGTACCAACAATAATCATACACAGATTCTCCCTCATTCAGAACAAGGTTTGCTAGATAAGAATCTTCAACGAAATACACAAATATAGTCAGAGAAAATAACATTTAGCTAAACCAATTTGGAGCTTGTTTAACAGAGAAATCCTGAATTGAAAGTATATTAAAATCTATTCTTTATGAATATCTACTTTACCTTCATCAGCGGTATCTTCTTGAGTGCTATCAACATTATCCGGCCTGCTCAAATTAGATTTACACAAGGGTTTAGTAACCAAAACACATAGTTTGGGGGTATTAAATCAAAAAGGCAAGAACTTAACAGATCAAATTTGCGAAGTGTGTTATCATCAGAGCTAGTAAGGAAGCAAGAACCATCAGGAGACCTACAACATAATCAAATCAAACAAATAACAGTATATTAATACGAAATTCATATTGGGGTAAGAAGAAAAAAGAGAGGGGAAAACTTGCAGTACCATTTAACCCCTTTGAGAAAATTATTAGGGTTTGAGCTTTTGGTGAACTGTTTGTGAAATTGATAAGTCTTATAGGGAAGAACATCGAATCTAAGCACTGGCCAAGTGAATGCATTGTCTGCAGTTGTTGTAGTAGTTTCTATGCTTTCTTCATTAATCAAATTAGGGTTTTGTTCTTCTTCTACATCGACTTCTTCTCCCATGATTTACAGTGAGAGCTGAGGTTTAAGCTTCAGTTTTCTCGCTCCCGGCGCGCCAATATGCTTATTTCCTCTTCTCAGGTGGGAAACTGGCAGGGGTTAGTACACGAGCGAGTTGGAGGGAGTTTAATGTATTTTGAATCTTGGGGATTTTGAGGGAGTGTAAGAGAGTATAGGGAGTTTGAAAGAGTTTGGTGTGTTGAGTGTAGGGAGTTTGAGAGACTCTCCCAAAACCTCTACTTTTTTTGAGAGATTTGGAGTGAGTCAAAAATACACTATAAACTCCCTAGAACTCCCAAGAACTCCCAAAAAAAAAAAAAACTCCCTATCAATCTAATTTTACCACTAACAGGGAGTTTAAGAGTTTCTTTCAAACTCCCCCACGACTAACGGGGTTTTTTAGGGAGTTTGGGAGACTCTTCTAAATTTTCCCACGACTAACGGGGATTTTGAGAGACTCCCTCGATCTCCCTCACGACTAACGGGAAAAAACACAACTACACCCAACTCCCTTGAGGACTAACACCCTGCCACCATAGAGATTTTGGAAAAGGGTTATTTCACACCAAAATATTGTTTACCAATTTAACCCCAATTTCTCCCATACTTCCAGCATTAAGGCTCGAAATTTGTTCACAGAACTTTGACAATCGGATTTTTTTTTTCTTTTTCCGGTTGACCCATTTTTGATCTAGCACATCACAACAACCAACCTTTGCTGAAGACCGGCACCTCTAGGATACGAACTAATGCCTCTAAGAGCAACTGCAGTGGTGCGATCAAAACCAAAGATCAAAGATCAAAAAAAAGATCAAATTTTGGGTTTAGTCCGTGTTGTCACGTAACGGTCCCGATTAAAATTTGGTCGCGCGTAATTTAAATCTCCGCCCCAAAAAAATTTCATCGGGCGTATCTCAAATGTCCGCCCAATCAATCACCAGGCGTACTTTAAATTTACGCCTGTCAACAGGCGTACTTTAAGTTTACGCCTCATTTTTTTTTAATTTGAATTTTCATCGGGCGTAATTTAAATCTCCGCCCGTTAACGCGCGTACTTTAAATTTACGCCCAGCAACAAGCGTACTTTAAATTTACGCCCGACTATATTAGGATTTGGTATTTGGTCGCGACCAAATATGGTCTGGAATTTGATCTTTGGCTGGGATTTGATCTTTACTCCGTCCCACTGCGTCACGATCTCATCCCAAATTTTTGGTTATACTCGCCCACTGTGGATGCTCTAAAGGCGCAATTCACAAAAATCATCTCCCTTTAGACCGTTGTGAAAGCAAGTTTAGTAAAAGCAAGTTTAGTACATCATTGAATTTGCAATGAAACTCATTTCTAATGTGGTTTTTTGTTTTGGAGAACTGAACATCTATTCAAGTAATTAACGTAATGCTAGTTGAATTAAGAAATATCTTCTGGTACCAAAAATGAAAAAACATAACAGGCAAGTAGAAGTTGGCGTTATACAGGTACTTAATGAGAATATCATGGCGACTGAACAAGTTGGACCAGGAGGAGAATGATAATTAACAATACTATAGGCTTCCAACTAGTTTCTCTAGAAGCGGCCAGCAAAGGTTGGAGTTCAAGTAACATGCCCTTGATATAGGAAGGGGCTAAACTCATAGATATAAATGAGTTACCATTAACGACCAGGTGAAAACTAAAAACATGATATTCAAGATAACTTGAAGCATTATGGAACCTTCATATTGACCAGCAATTTTTTTTTTATTAAAAACAACAAAGGGATATAACAAGGGGGGCAGGACTGAGAAGCACACTCAACAGTGCCTCCACTCGGGAACAAAAAAGAAGAAACATGCAACCTAAAGGAAGGAAACAACAAGGCATCACAAACACTGGAAACTAATGGAACCCAATAAATAGTTCGCTGCGCCTTAACTACAGGAAATTGGGCATCGGACGGGAAAGATTACACATGCCATCTCAGCTAACATGTAAAAATAAGACAATAACCTCTGCATCCAGAGATACAACAGAGCATGAATATTCTTCCAAAAGAAAGTCTATGAAGTAACCAATCTATCCATCTATCCAATTTAATAAACTATGAGGATTATGTTTAGAGCTGGGGGCAATGTCCAGAAAGTTGTCCTTGCACAATCCACCACTTCAATGAGATACTTGAAGAAGCTATCGGGAATGTCATAAGCTTCCGAGAGAAAGCTTCTGCTACAATTGTTGATACAGAATCATAGTATAGAAACACTTTCTCCAGGGCCACAGCCTTTTTAAATAACATCTTCAGAAACTTGAGTTCATTGATACGGCATTGAACACCAACAATCATAACAAACTTGAGGTGATACAATGGCAGCAGTACCTGTTCCCAGTCATCTGCTTTAGGATCAAACATTATCTGGAAAAT
This sequence comes from Papaver somniferum, assembly GCF_003573695.1. Classification (NCBI taxonomy): domain Eukaryota; kingdom Viridiplantae; phylum Streptophyta; class Magnoliopsida; order Ranunculales; family Papaveraceae; genus Papaver; species Papaver somniferum. The sequence goes on along the minus strand of NC_039363.1, from coordinate 62,121,234 downwards.
ATCCACATTAATGAATGTTAAAATGACGAACTCTGTTTGGAGTTTAATGTTCTCTAACTATTCATAAAAAAAAAGAGTGAGAAGTCCATGACAATTACCTCGTCAAGGGATGAATACATCAGAGGGTTTGGAATGAAGTCCTTCATAGAGAACTAAAAAATTAGCATTAACAATCTAAACAAGGTAGATTTCTCTTGAAACTGGGTAGAAATAATGAAATTAAGTGAAAATTTAAGACTTTCGTTTTACCTCAACTATAATAACTTTAAGTGATTCAATATTAGTAGAAACGTTGAGTAAGTGTGTTATTGCACAGATGGACTCTTCTGAAAGAAATGTTTGTAGCTTCAAATTTTGTAAATTCCGAAAGTGATCAGATAGTTCATCAAGTAGTAATTGAGGATCTTCAGAGACAGCCTTGGTACACAAAAGAAAATTGTCCAAAAGATTGATCATCAGATGGTATGCTTGCAGCTCAAATTAGAAACGAAAGTATCTAACATAGAAATCCATGGTGGCAATTGTAGCTAAAGTTGAGCATCTGAAATTAAGAAACCCCAAATATAGCTCTACACTTGCAAAACTACTGTAAACAGCTAATCACAACTAAAGAAAGTAAACACCAATCCTATATTTGAAAAGCAGTATAGCTAGCTCCTTTCCAGTTACTCTTTAGGTTTCAAATGCATAAACCAGATTCCACCCTTATGTTATTTGCTTTATTAATGGAGAAAATGAAAAGAAAAAGCAAGCTTAATCAATCTATCTATCGTGACAAAACAACAGAAGAAAAAATACCTCAAGGAACCAACATGATAGTGCTAGATCTCTCACACAATGAAGCGATTCCAGCAACCTTATCATACTTGCAGCACAAAGTTCTTTATCCGGATCAGAAAGCTCTGGGAATGAATTATCTTCTTCGTCTTCTACCATCATTGTAATATCAGCAGTGACTAAAGACGCAAGGTTCTTGACATTGTATTCACACAACATGTAATTTTTGCAAATAAAGGATTTGAGACATGGAGCATGTAAACTAATAGTATCACCTCCATCTACATTATACTCATTGTATTTCAATTTGAAGTACTTAAGTTTAGAAGCAACACAAACATCATTGAGATTCACATTACATCTTGTTATATTCAACGATTCTAGAGCCGGGCAGCTTAAGAAGAGTTTAGCATTTAAATTTTCTTGATATATAGAAAGACCATAGAGCTTCAAGTATTTAAGCATAGGTAAATCCATTGTGTCTGGTAGAACAATCTCCGCCATCAACATACAACCTAATTTCAATACTAACTTTGTCAGCGACTTAGAATTAAAGAGGCAAAGAGGAAACTTATAACTTTGGTATGCCCATAAACCGACATCAAAAGATAGCTCTTGAACATTAGATTGTAGAGCACCAAATACCCATGTATTAACACGGCCTGTCAAATCAAAATACCTAGAGCAATCAAGGGTTTTCAACTTAAGATGAAATCTCTGAATACCAGAATTGCTGTGACGAACCATGAGTATCCAGTTGACAAAAGCTGTGAAGGCATCATGATCAGTACATCCAGTAAAGGTCGATTTGAACAAATCGAGGTTGAAGTTTAAAATTAAAAGCGAAATCCAGATAGATCTCCATCTTCTTGCTAAAACACTTGTTTGGACTACATGTTTCATGTCGAGAAAAGAAAAGATTAGAAGAATGATATCATCTGGTAACTTGCTAATTCTATCTTCAGTATTAGTAAACGGCGTATTTCTTGGTTCTTCCATGAATTTTGTGACGAAATTATTAGAAGTATTATTCAGTTGATTGTAGATCTGAAACCTAGTGACATACAAAATGACTATGTTTAGACTTTCAGATTACTTATCTTTTGGTAAACAAGAAAACCAAAGCAACCCTAATCGCATTAACTGTAGAATAAGAAATTAGAAATCTCAAGGGTCTAAAAATCTAGATGACACTATAACTAGAGAGAGAGAGAGATTACCGGACACGGGGCAAGTACATAATCGTTAATCTGGTGTGTTGGCGTTTGCTGATTCGAGTGCAGAAGGTTGAATGAAAAACTCCACCGGACTGTATGGAAATGTGTCTTTAAAGTGTTCCTTATTAGTCTTTCAATAAATTCCAAATCCTAAAGATTTCAATTAACAGCTAAACTTATCAGTACATTCCTTTTACAAATTTCTGGTCTCCATGAGACCATTATACTAGCAAAGGAAACCTTAGGATCACACAGATAAGCAAGGTGTAAGGAAAGTGTACAAATAAGATGCTAAACCCCAAACAATGAAATATAAACATAAACAGTAAGATTACCCAGTTGCTTTGCAATTAATCTGTTTACTTCTAGCTTCTTCTTATCTCCAATGGGGTGCCTAGACTTAGCCATAATATGTTCATAATGTTATGTTTATGCTTTTGGATCTTGCATATGCAAAAAATGGATGAGTAACAAAAGTCTGATCAGTATCAAACAGTCAAACTGGTAACACGTCCTTCTGTGCATATCAATAAAACCTTGCAATTTTGCTACATAAATAAATAAAAGAAGTAACCTCATGATGTCTTGTTTTCATCTACCGAAGTTAAAACAAAAAGAAGCCACTCGAAGAAGTTCTAGGAAGTGTTTGTATATTGATGTAAAACTTCCTCAAGTGTCTGACTAAGTTACCAGATGACGAGTTTTGTTTGCAACTGAATACAACTAGTTCCTCCAAGACCATAGCATTCTTCAATAATCTTGAGTTCATCATCACATCCTTGAACACCTTTAATCTCAACAAACTTGAGGTGAGACAACACTGTTGGCGATAACAACCCTCTATTCCAATCTTCTCCCTATGTTTTCTGAATTGAACTTTCTGAAAATCACCCTATAAAAAAAGTCAGAACTGCAGATAAATTTAAAATTTCTTAGATGTTCAACATGTTTTGAAAGAAAAAAATGGTTCTGGAGTAAATCAATCATGTTGGGAGTTGATGGTGCAATTAAACAAAAGCTGTCATGACTTAAGAACAACAATTAATTTATTAAAAAAAACTGATACCTCATTTAACTCCACGAAAAGAGATTCTATAAGAGGAGAGATCCCAAATAAGCATGCTACTGCGCGCAAGCTTTCTCCAGTAATCCACATTTCAAGCTTCACACGTCGTAGATCACAAAACTTGGGGTTTCTACAATCTTGTAACTCAGGAGTGCTGAAATAACCTTTACAAACAATAGAGATAATGTCACAAGGCTTAGGAAAGCGAATAGGGAAGACACATATGCTGTAATTACATTTCTGCAATTAGGAAATCTCAATCTTATATGAATTTGAAAAGGAAGCAACCGTACCTCAATAAACTCAGATGATAATCTCAGTTCTTTTACGTTATACAGTGCCCATAAAATTTTGTCATTCGTTTGGCAAACAACTCTTTCTCCTTTGCAGAAAGCTTTTTATATAATTATGGAGATTCGTCTTCTTCTTCTAATATCATTACAATATCAACAATGACTAGAAAACATAAGTTCTCTAATGAATAGTCTTGTGACATGTAATCTTTGCATGTCAAATAAGAAAGATTTGGAGCATTTAACTTGATAATCTTGGCCATATTATACTTCGGCATACAAAGCTAACCACAATTGCTTATCTCAAACTGCTTCAGTTTAATAGAACTGATACTGAGATTCAAAAAACTGTGTGTTGCTATATCACAATCCTACATAACCAATGACTCAAGCTGAGGACAACTTAAAAGTTTACTAGCTAACTCCACATCATCAATTGATAGCGAACCAAACTTCAGAGACAGAAGAACGGGCAAATCAATTGACTGTGGAAGAACAAGCTTTGAGTTTTCTTTGCCACCCATTTCTAACTCCAACTTAGTCAATATCTACAATCAAAAAGACAACTTGGAAATTGATATTTCATAACAACATCAACACATTATTCTCAAAAATTATGTCTTAAGACACCAAGTATCCATACATTTATACGACTTTCAAGCATATCAGATTTTACATCATGCCAAATAATATTAATATTAAACCTTTGAATATCAGAATTATCTCGAAGAATAAGTACCGTCTACAAAATCTATAAATCGAGCCATTCATCCCCTTCTATGATGAAAAAATACATCAGAACTGAAATCTTTTAACCACCACAGTAGTTTGAACTGCATGTTTCATATCCATGAATGAGAAGATATGATGTATTAAGGCATCTGGTATACTACTGAATCTATCAACGTATCTTAAACTCGGTGACTTCCTCTTTTGCCATGGTTACTTTCTTGAACTGAAGAATTAAATCAAATTACACCGAGTTATGAAAGGAATGGAGTGAATAACCTGAGATTGCGTCTATGCAAACCTTAGTTTCGGTAATAGTAGATGACAAGTGGTAAGCGTCGATCAGACTCGAACAGAATGAAATTCAACCAAGGAAGAAAAAACCCTAAACCCTCTTTTCATTTCTTTTGTTTGTTCTACCAGATGAATAATAATGCTCGATTTGACTGGTGTGACCGTGTAAGTGCGACTCCAGTATTACTACAGGTATAGTTTCGTCAAGCTCGGCCGACCTTTTTCTCTTTAATATCAGGTGGCATGGCAAACCATTTGCGCCATCACGGGAAAACCAATAAGCGACTAAGTTTCTATCGGGCAATATTCATAATATCACCAGTGATATAGTTTGTAATGTTGGCGATGTTCTTTCTCTCGAGCGATTTAAATAATACCGCTGGCAATATTATGGTTATCGACCAGTAGTTATTTTGTAACGGTTATTTTTCCCCCAATGGTTCCTATATATACGCCCTTTTACTTCTCCAGATAACTCACCCATACTTCTACAGATATTTCACCAATTTTCTTTCCTATATTCTCAATTTTAGGTTTCATAATCATCCATGTCGAGATCCAATGAAGAGAGGAATATTATTATGAATCGGTTCAGATTACAGCAAGAAAGGTATCGTAAAAGGTTGCAAGAACTTGATGATGAGGAAGCTGAAGATAATAAACTAATCGAAATTTTGATGCTTGTACATACGGGATAAATACCAAGAATTCCAGAACCCAAAGAAGTATTATCAAGAAGATATACGTATCGAAGGAGTGAATTTTACCACCAAAAGCTGATGCACGATTATTTTCTTCCAAATTGTGCGTACTCTGATCTAAATTTTCAAGGTCGATTCCGCATGCCTCGTCATCTGGTGAAAAATATTATTGAAGAGCTTTGTCGAGTAGAACCTCAATTCAACTATCAGTTTGATGCACTGAATATTAGAGGTCATAGTCCTGAACAAAAAGTTACTTCGGCTTTAGGGATTCTAGGTTATGGCACTCCAACGGATGCGAACGATGAGTACCTTCGTATGGGTAAAACAACTTCTTACACTTACCTTTCATTGTTTTGTGAAGTAATGATTAATCATTTTGGTCCAACATATTTACGAAAACCAATCGACGAAGATGTTAGACAAATATTGAGGGAGAATGAGGACAGGGGATTCCCATGAATGCTAGGTAGTCTCGATTGTATGCATTGGGTATGGCAAGGATGCCCTGTATATTGTGTCGGTCAATATAAGGGTCATTATGCAAAACCAACAGTTATCCTTGAAGTTGATGCTTCTTATGATTGTTGGATATGGCACGCTTTTTTTGGTCTTCCGGGTTCACAAAATGATATTAATGTTTTGCACAAGTCGCCTCTGTTTGAAGATTTGAAGTATGGAATTTCTCCATATGTCTGTTTCATGATCAACGGCCATCAGTACACTCATGCCTATTATCTTGCGGATGGTTTCTACCCAAAATGGTCCACCTTGGTTCAATGCTACCGTCAGCCTCCTGTTGGTCCATTGGGCCGTTCATAACAACATTTTAACGATGCCAAAATGGCATTGAGGAAGGATGTGGAACGCGCTTTTGGAATTTTGAAGAGGAAGTTCACTATCATTTGTGGCCCATATCGTGGGTTGAATCCTCGTGAAATGCACAAGACTATGCTCACTTTCATAATTCTTCATAACATGGTATTTCAGGAAATCCGTCGTGATTCGGATTGGATTAATTATGAAGATGAAGATTTGAGGCCGGAGATTCGACCAGAAAGAGGCCTCCTGCAAGGAATTATGGTCAAATGACTAACTACATTCAGAAAAGAAATTTGTATAACCAATTAAGAGATGATCTGAGATTAAATCTTTGGGCAGATCATGGAAGACAATGATTTTTTTTAGTTATTTATTATTAATCTTTAGGTTATTTAAGTTATGTTATTTTTTCCTTAAGTTGTATTGTTATTATTAAATTTAGCAAAACTTAATTAAAAAATATTTCTAATTAATTAATTGGAAAGAAACTTAAACTGCTACATTTAAACTAAAACATTAAAACTTAAACTCATACATTAATCATCCATAGGAACTACTACATCATACTCATCATCAGTTCCATCATCATCATCATTGGATTGGTTGTTAGTAAATCCAGCTTGCTTTTCAATCTGTGCTTGAATCCTGTCAAATTCGATTTGCCATGCATGTTTTTGTTGGGCGTTCATAATTGAAGTGTTAGCTTGAAGAATGTTATGCTTGTCATAGTCAAATCCAATTTTTCTTGGGGAAAGACGACTTTTCTTACTTTCCCGGTTTTGAAATTTCATATCAACTGATCTTTGCTTCTCAACGGTCTTTTGATGTTCCATAAACTCCGCGATGTTAAATCCTCCGGAACTCCCTCCTTCTAAAGCTAATTTTTTAGTCAGTTTTGCGTTGTTCCTCCCTGGAAGTTTTTCCTTAGTATTACCCTCAACATAATTATTGTAAAATTTGTTGGCATTTGAGCTTGTTGGGGTATCTGGTGAAGAATTTGATGGACCTGAAGAAAATGGTGAAGAATTTGGTGTTGAGGGAGAAGAATTATATGGTGACCTTTAAGGTACTTGTTGATTATTTGACAAGTATTTTAGATTATATTTGTTCAAACCCTTCAAAATATAATAACAACTTTCAAAAGCGAACGGTTTACCATGTCTTCGTTTCCAATCTGTACGAACCTCTCTTTCAAAATCAACATCAGTCTGACCATTGTACTTGCCTTTTCTCTTGGCTTGCATTATTAATGCAACATAAGCGGACACTTCCTTGTTGATTACAATGAAGTGTTCTGACAATCCTTCGTATCACGACCATTGATGTTCATGGTTTGTTCTTCATAATTCTTAAATATGTTATCTCACATGGTGTTACCATGTTGTTGTGCACCGTTGATAGAATCTTGAGTAAAAAAAACATAATTACGACAAATACATTCATCTTCTGCCATGGTATATTTTACACCACAGACTCAGGTTTTTTTAGCTTTTCCTTGACTTTGAGATTGTGAATCCATTTCACAAGAAAATATAGATAGTTTTACATTTGAAAAAGATTAAGAAATTGAGAAATTCTATAGATATTTTGAAATTCTGGTGTGAGTTAAAATGACTTTGAAATTAGGTATTTATAGAGGTGGAAAACTGTAGCCGTTGGATGATGAATTAATCAGCGATAATCATACAAGCGAGCGGCAGCTTGACTAGCGCTGGCGATTGACTGACCAACGAGCGATGGAAACTCCGTCGTGTATGCCTATATGCCAGGCCTGGCATATAGGCATACGAGTTTGGAAGTTTGGCATACCCATAGTGGGTGCATATATGCCAAATATCATGTTTTGGCATGTGCATAGGAATAGGCCTAAGAAAGTAACAATAACTCACGGGTGATTCTACGAAGAATTGCACACAATTTTACGCCGTGAGGAATCGCACGGTCCGAACTTTGCGTTCTGTGTATTGGGATAGGATGGGTAGGAATGGGCCACACATTCCACTCACACGGTGTAAACCGCGGTACCTTTTTTCGGTACATTATTCATTTTCGATAATTCACTGTCTTAGTTTCTTGATCAGATCTCATCTAGCCGAGATTAAAAAACACATCCCATTCATTCACCGAAATCGATATTTTTGACAAGATCTTGATCGTCTCGACCGGGATTGATCAGATTGACTACACTTATAAAGATAAGTTATCTGATCATTTCTTATCAACGTTCAGATTCTTACCATAACTTGTCATGAATTCGCCACATGATCAATTTCCATGCACTTATGTGCATAAAAACTATTAAAAGAAGATAAAATGACAATATAATCGGTTGGTAGATTCGTAGTTGTCCATTTTATTGATCCTAAATTGTCATTTCACAGCAGAAATAACATTGGTACGGTCCCCATCTGAATGCAGGTTAGCTTATTCCTGTTTGTTTAGCCCCAAAAAAAATGCCTCCAAATGAGATTTTGCCGCTACTTGCTCCATCCAGGTCTATGGCTTTCCCTTTGTAGCATCTAACTCCATTACATTCCTGCAAAACGCCTCAAAGTTAGTCCCATTCCAGTACCTTTAGCATCTAATTTGAAAGAAGCATCAGAGTTGAACTTGGTACATGGGCTCTCATAGCCTTATTCCATTTATCAGTTATGGTTCCAACTGATACATGAGGATACGTCAATGGTTTAACTTGGAATGCATTCCAATGTGCACAATCCTGGTAATCAATTGAACCGCTTGGGATACATATCCTTCCACATTTTCTAAACCTGCATCTGAACTCATACTAGCTTAAAATTTTAATACAGATATAAGTCATTCATGAAGTTGATATTTTGTATCTCAGTTTCCAATTCATTATCAACAGCACTCCAAATATTATTGGAAAATATACAATCCACAAAAACATGTTGCACGTTGTGAAGTACTATATCACAAAAAGGACTGTTGTTTCCAGCATTTGTACAAACTTTCGTAAGTCTGTCTCCAGTTGGAAGACAGTTTTGAATGCATTTCCAAAGAAAGTGCGGTTTAGCTTTCCAAAATGTTTCCGCTGAGTTTGCGCCTGATATTGAAAACCATTATGCCCATTTATGCTATTTTGAATAGCAGAAACAGATTTCATATTGAACAATCTATTCGAGTTCACTTCCACCTCAAATGGTCTATTTTTGCAAATGGCAATTTGATTTTAACAATTTTTTAATTGTTTCCTCATTAAACAAAGAAGCTAACATCTGCAAGATCCAAGACTTAGAACCATCTGTAAGAAAACTTACGGAGTAAATACAGAACGTTCACATAATATTGGATCAAGGAAGGAACAATACTGCGGAATTGCTCAAAAAGTTCATTCTATCTTTTATCAATATATACATAAAGACATGATAGACTTAAATTTTGAGAATATATGAGATAATAGCACAATTCACGAACATAAAGACACATATATCTCATAAGACAATTGCAATATATAAAATCAATAAGATTCAATACTGCAAGTTCATCTTCCAAAAAACTTAGTATTTTAAAAGTTCTCATGAGGTTGGCCTTAAGTTCAGACATGATCTTGTACGTGACACCTTCGTTGACATGTGCTATCGTGATGGCGTGCCGGCTAGGAAAGAAGTCGACTTGGGTCTCCTCTCCAGTAATGGCCAGGCATTGAGGCCCGCTGATATTTTGGTTTTTAATTGGGATAATGGTCGAGACATGTGTTTGGATGATACTGGTGTCACTCCTTTTATTGGGGGTGGTGTACGCACTTTTTTTCCTGTCCAGGCAATTTCCAATGTTGTAACTCATAAATGTAATAAATATGTCGAAAAATGCACTGCTCAGGGATTAGGTTTTGGGGTCCTTGTTTTCACTACTTTAGGGGAGCTTGGTGGTGAAACTATGGATTTTATGAAAAGGCTGTGAAATTATATTGTGATTCATGATGTGAATGTCAAAGTAGGAGATTTCTTCTTCCATAGATTAGGAGTGGTCATTCACAGAAAGGGATTGGAGCGCAGCTTGTGGCTCGGCTCCCATCCAATTTTTTTGTAATTTTCTCCATTTTGAAATAAAAGTTCTTCTTTGATTAAAATAAATAAAAAATAATAATAAATAAATAAATATAAAAACATTGTAAGATGAAAAACGTTGGAAATAGCTTGTGTAATCACAATATATGCTATACCAAACCCTAGTTATCATTCTCGAACATAAGAATAAATTCTCACAAGAAGTTTCCTAGACATTAAGATTTTTGAAAATTTCTTTGTCGTCCCCGAACTCCTTATCGTCAACAGACATTGGAACATAAGGTTCATGAAGAAATGAGTCAATTCCAACAAACTTTCTTGACTGTTGTCGAACCAGGGTCTTTTGAATCTCCAAAGATCTTAGTATGATAGCTTTTATTTCCTGAATCTCCATCCTGGTTTGCTTTAACTCTTCAAGAGCAAAAGAAGACTTTTGATGATTTGAGTTATTAGCTCTTGGTTTCTTCATGTTCTTCCCTTTTCTCTTCAAAGTTAAATTAGAGAAATGGGTTCTCTCTTTCTCCTTTATGATTGAAGATTTGACAATCATACTGTCATCTTTTCCATCAGACGAAATAGTGCTTGGAGTCTCCATAATTTTGGGATATGGATTTGTGAATACACAAATAAAACAGCTCTACAAGTAATTTTTAATGAAAAGAGTTTCATAGAAGTAATAGGACTGCAATATTACGGAACCTATATACAGGGTAAGTAGAGTTCACGTACAATCAACACATATAACCCTAAAGAGGGTAGGAATGTCAATTTTAACCTTTTATTCATATAGGATGAAATCCTTTCAATACCATTACTTGAAAAATAGAAAATTATGAATAGAAAATATGGAAATTCAAGTAATAATATTCAAGAAAAAAAAAGAAAGAATATTTCTAACCCTAGAGCTCGGTTGTGCATAGTTCTTGTCCTTTTTTCTTTCGGGCACATGAGCTAAGATGCACTTTCAACACAGTTAGGCTGTGTTGGGGTGAACAATAATTTGTTCACCACAAGGTTCCAGCATGGATTTATCAACATCCCTATTTATCGGTCGTTTAGACCTAGTTCTTTTCTGTAGAGATCTAACTTTTTCCTTAGAATTCAACTTCTTAGGAGAGGAGTTAAATTTAGATACCTTGGATGGATTTGACTTCAGAACAAGTTTGAGCTTGTTAGATAATCGACTGGCTCTCCATTGCAGTTTATTGACATACCTTACATTACGTTTGTACTTAAAACAACTTGAGAGTTCGTGACCCTTAATAGTACAGTAAGGACATGTCAATGTGGAGGATGCTTCAGACACCGTGGCACAACATGTTACTAGACAAAGCTGAGTACCTGAAACATAAGAGGTGGAGTTTTCATTAGTAAAATAAAAATCCATTACATCCTCCAGCGCTGTTGATGACGTATCATTAGAAAAAATGTCAAGATTGATATGAATACTGCTACAATTATCAAAATTGATATTTTCACCAAGGAGTGCTACACTTGATTTTTTATCCTCTGTAGAATCATGGTGATCATATGTGTCATCAAGAGTTGCAGCAAGTCCTTGTTGCCAGTATATTTTCTACGACTTGGTCACTCATTTGAATAATGTCCAGAACCTTTACACTTGAAGCACTGTGGCATATCCTCATCATCAGTGTCAACAATATCCCTGTTTTTAGGAGAAACACGATCATGTGGCTTAACTGATGATATGGGTTTGTCTCTAGTGAAGTGTTTACTTCTCTTCAAAAGAAAATCTCTAAATTGTCTTGTGATCAGAGAAACTGAGTTGTCAAGATATTCATCTGATGATTCCGTCTCAATAATATCATTCACAGAGTTGCCAACACTTTTACTTTTATCAAGTAGATTAATGTTCTTTTGTCCTTCGAACGCAATATCCTTTCCATCTTTGGATAGATGTTCGTGATCAAAGATCTTTAACTTTACAACAAGAGTATTTCTGGAAAGTGTTTCAAGGTTATTTACCTCAACGATGGCATGTTTCTTAGAACCGTATCTAGCTAGTAGAGATCTGAGAATTTTCATCACAATATTCTTTTCAGGGATAGTTTTACCCAATGCAAATGATGCATTAATAATTTCAAACACTTTGTGATTAAACTCATCAAATGAATCTTCATCAGCCATACAAAGGTTTTCCCAATCAGAATTTAGGTTTTGAAGCCTATCTTCCTTTTCATAGGTATTCCCTTCGAATACAGTTGTTAAGATATCCCAAGCATCTTTAGACTTAGTGCACGTAGTCACATGGTGCTGAAGATCTGGGGTAATGGCATGGATAATGGCATTTATTCCGTCAAGTAGATGATGAAGCTTTCTAAGCTTTAAACTTTTATTTCGAGAAATATATAAACGAGATAAACTCAATTCGAAATTTCAAATGTGTATAACACAAAGTATATAGAGATATACGACTTAGTCTCATTAGTAGATAAAATTGAATAGACTTCTGAGTGATAAATAAGTTTTAGTCTCCACATATCTTTTGTCGACGAGGTTCCTCCAAGGTCTTTAGTAGATCTTCTTCTTCAATTGGTGAACGCCGTGAAGTCTAATGCTCAACTACACACTTTTATCCTAATACGATATATACTTATAAATAGACTAGAAATCAGGTATATAGTTTTGATCAACTAAACTTGACAAAAAAAATTTGAGATAGCAACGCTTGCGAGTTCGACCGAGCAGTGCTCACATCCAGGACACACATTCAATGTACCAAGATCTTATTTGTTAAAGAACTCAAAAAACAAAAAACAAGTTTCCTCAATATGATACACTAACCCTTGATAGGTGGATAACTCCATCATTTGGATCATTGATGTTGAATGTGGCATTCAAATGAAACACTCAGACAATATAGGAATAACATAAATCAGTCTAAGGAATTGTGTTGGTTTTTGCAAAAAAGTGAAGATTAAAAGGGAAATGGCTCAGACTTGTGATAAAATGGAGATATTAGCAGCAAGCTATTGAATGGGGAGAACCAAATGGGAAATCAGGAGATTACTATTAAATCAATTTGTTGCAATCTTATCAAGCATACTAAAGGCGGAAAAAAATCACTTGGTTCGGCAAGTTAAAAATCTATGGAAGGACTACTTTTCTCACTTTTTCTTAACTTATTGGACAACTCGAAATTTTAATGTTACTTTCGTTTCTAAGAGAGTAAACCGGGCAGCGTTTGAATTAGTTTCTAAGGCTAACACAAATGCGATCTGCTCCGGCTCTTCTAATCCTCCTAGTTGTGTTTTTGATGTTTTGCATCTGGGTAGGATTTATGCTTCCCATCATTGTAATAGACTTACATGACCTCAATTTTCCTTTAAAAAAAATGACATGAAAGGAGATAAAAGCGGAAACATCTGTGTGCAATGGGACTCACACTAAACCTCCATTTATTGTATTAGAATTTTCGTGTTGGTATTTCCATGTGATGATAGCTTTTAAATAAAATATGCCTGGGATTTGTTCCCAAGAACTTCCGCAAATTGAGTATATCAAACATAACGTATATCAAAACTACATATTCCAAGACAACTTTGCACTTTTGAAATGTGTGTAGAAATGGATTTGTAGTGTTTGCGTCTATGGCAAAGGTTTTCCATCCTCACCTTTTTAAGGGACCAAAATTTCAAAAACGTAAGGTATAACGGAGCTCCAAAAACCCTAAGCTTGTTACTCAGATGTTGTATACTTTCATGGGGGTAAATCTGAGCATCCTTCTCAAATATTTCTTCTCCTTTTCTTCCTACGTCCCTCTTGAAGAAATATCACTTATTTTTTATATATATATTTTGTGTTCTTTATTTATTTTGGGTTAGTCTCTTCTTATATTGTTTTTGTGGGTTTTCCTATTTTGTTATGTAGTTTGATTCGCGGATTATCGAGTTTCCTTTGTTCTCAAAGGAAATCATTCGACTTTCATATTCTTTTTTTGTTAAAGCAATGATCGGTTGAACCCCACAAGTTTTTTTATCTTAAGCTTGTTGTCAATGTTAGTCGAACAAAACTAGATTCCAATCTCTAGTCTACTAAGTCAAGTCTTGGACTAGGTTAGACTTTGGAAGTTGAGTGTCAGACATCACCCTCGAAGACTGAAGATCGACAAACACATTTAGAGAACTTCATCAACAAGGTATGTGAAGACTGAACCATTCTATAATTTACTCGCATGCATCACCAATCTATCTATATGAGACTATGTAGAATGAATTCTAGTAGATTTATTGCAAAAAAGAAATTGCGAGTCAAGCTTTTCTTGTTAATCATCTCGAAATATGACTCAAGTATTGGATGTTTAAATGTCCTTAACATAATTAGTTCTAAACAATTTATTGTTCAAGAATTAATTTGTGGATCAATTTGAGAATAGACTAAGCAATGATTTTATCGTTTGGGAATGTTTTAAACATCAAAAGAGAGAAATTCAAAACTTCTGATGTTTTGACTCAGTGTAAGTTGGTGAACCAGTTCGTAAACCATAGATATATGAGTTTTTGAAATACAGGAAGTTGGCGAACATGTTCGCAAACCTTAAGTTTATAAGGGGACTGTTCACAAACCGTGGTGATCTGAATTTTTAATGTTGGTATAAAAGGCTAAGCATTTGGTGAACACGGTTAACGAACCATGTCCATCTGAGTTCACAAGCCGAGTAGGGTTGGCGAACCGTTTTACGAACCGTTGCACCCTAACTCATGAACTTCTTATACGGTTCACGAACCATTTCACTAACGGTCCAAGTAAAAGTTTAGCAGATTCTTAAAGACTTATTTTTTTAAAAAATATTCTTAGCACTGCTATGACTCTCATAAACACCTCTAGACATCATTGATCATTATAACACTTGTGTATGTGTATCATGATTAAATCCTTAAGTATTCAATGAACATCAAACTACTTATAGTTCATAAGATATATTTGACAAATAACATTCATTATAAACGGTTCACGTACCCGAACCACCGTGTATATTCTTCTATGTGATTTCAAGAATTATTCTCACATGCTTACTTGAAACCCTAATTAGAGTTTCATCTAAACATAGAAAGTGTTTGCTTAAATCCCAAGTTGTAAGCAACCCTTGGTCTTGAACATTTATAGATAAAGATGCTCTTTCAACTGAGAAAATGAATCCCTAATACTTTTGTGTCCTAGTTGATAGCTAGAGTTATCCTCTATTAACCTAGGTTCCTATGAAAAATATAATTAGGTCTATAACTAAATGACTTCTCTTTGGGGATTCTCATAGCCAGGTCCGGCTATCTTTACCTTGATAGTTCGTGTATCATGATCTTGTTTTTCTGTTATCGAGGTTTTTGTAATATATTTCAGGAAAGATATATAATAATTGTAAAGTTCTCTTCGTCTCTGAATTTGCGATTCCTCAAGATAGATATATGAAAACTACTATTAATTGGTAAGTTGAAGATTGTTCTTGAGAGGTGGTAAAAAGAATCCAGGTTTCTCATCTAAGTGAGTGTAAGTGTTTCGGATTTGCTAGGTTTGGAAGCTTTGTCTGTTGCAAATATATTTTCAAGTTTTGATTCTTGATCTAAAGGAAAATCAAATAGGCTTATCTATTAGAGACAGATTGGTATCAAAAGTCTTTACTTAGGTTGAAGCAACTCTTATGCTGTAAAAGATCAGCTAAGGGAATCAATTGCATAGAGCCTTGCGAGGTTCAAGAAATGTAAAGAGAATGATTGTAACTGAACTGCTTGGAGGTTGGGTTTGGTCTCAAATATATTCCAGTCCGAAGTCTAATAGTATGCTAGTGTCTGTAGCAGCTTAATACAATTTGGTGTTCAAATCTGGACGAGGTCCCGGTTTATTTTTGCTATTGCGGTTTTCTCGTTAACAAAACTTCTGGTGTCGTGTGTTTTTCCCTTTCCACATTATATATTGTTTATCTTTATAATTGGATTTACACAAGTAATACGTACTTAATCTTAGTATATGCGTCCATATAATTATAATCGATTACGAGACCTGTTTCTTGTAGAAGTCGTATCTTGAAAGATTGATCTTGGATATTGGTTTTTGAGATCGTCAAAGTACCCTTGTTAACAATCAGGTTCACAGACTTCATAGAGAAGGATCATCACTTTACTCTATACAGATAAAGATATAAAGTCTATATACATATTGTATAGGATCATTAAGTTGGTATATTTGTAATTGTAT
Organism: Papaver somniferum; assembly: GCF_003573695.1. NCBI lineage: Eukaryota > Viridiplantae > Streptophyta > Magnoliopsida > Ranunculales > Papaveraceae > Papaver > Papaver somniferum. The sequence goes on along the minus strand of NC_039363.1, from coordinate 62,105,094 downwards.
TAGGTTTTGTCCATATAAGTTGCCGAACGAAAAAATTGGTGGTGTACTTGGTACCCTGTACTTTTCAATTGGTATCAGAGCAGGCAAACACATTTAGATCTGATAAGTTTGTGTTTGTTAACGGTCTAAACTTGTACATATGAGTCAAAGTATGGATTTTCACTCACCAAGAAAATACTCATTATATGTACTACCCAGAATTATGAACACCGCTGACAAGGAATTTTCTCTCCCTGGAATCGTAGGTGTCCAACAAAGTATATCTCCAATCATCCTTCAAAGACAGTTGAACAATCGGTTTATTAATTCTTTTGATAAATCTATTACAAGAACTGCAAGTGATGTTGCATTCCGCTATGAAGATGAGAATCCATTTATCTAGTCTGCGTTACTTAACAGAATCAGTATCCTTGATGATGTTCTTCAATCGAAAGAAAGAAGCAATATGTTTCTCAACAAAATACTGGAGGTAAGTAATGAAATTGAGAAAATCTTGAGGATGCAAGAAACTTAATGAATCAAGGGAATATCTCATTCAGGCCCTCTCAAGGATTGAAGAAATTGAGAAAGAGATATCTATACTAAAAGCATATTGTGATCAAGTGAAAAAATCTTGCACACACTTCCTTACAAACTCCGTGTGTTAGAGCACTGCTCGGTTGAACCCACCAAGCATTGGTATGTCAAGTTTGGTTGTCATATTTTAGTGAATCAAAACTCATGTTAAGAGTCGCTTGATTATGTACTAGAGTCAACTTCGTATAGGTTAGCTTGAAAGTATTAGGATGTGAGACATTACAAGTATTGCGAAGACTTGAAGATGTAAAGAAGCAAGGAGCTACAACGACAACAATCATCCTTCCACTTGATGTTAGTGATATTTGACTTGAACTGTTTCATTTCCCAACGTATCTTTCAAGTCGTGCATATTGAAAACAAAACTGCGAAGCATATTTGAACTCTAGATAGACATAGTATTAAGGAATACAATATGAAGTTTACTGCTTAACCATTAAACTTTGTACATAAGACATCGCCATAATCATTTGAATGCTATTGTGATTATGTATGGGTATGAGGGGAGAATTTCATCCTAGGGAACAATGTTTACATGTGTTCTAAGGAAGTAAGTTCATAAACTTGTCTGTGAATCGAAAAGGAAATCGCCAGGCATTATTGGTTTTGTTATTCATTGCATATCTTATGAACAACCAATATGTGTGATTAAGTATAACCGTTCACGACTTGTTTGTGTTCTTGGTAGAACTATTCACAAAGGCCTGACTTATGTATTGGTATGACTTTTATTAGTGAAACCGATCTTAAGTAATAACCTGAGATGGTATGATCGGGTTTGTGTTATGTCTGACCAAATATGGGAAAGGGGAACTGATCCTAGTAAGAGGTGCAGTACATCACAAAGGGTAACCGATCCTTGTATGAGGTGCAACAATGTTTATAGCAGAAAGTGGAATCGATCCTATCAATGAGTTAGATAATTGATAGGCATATTTTTGTGTTTAAGTTGATCTCAATACTATATATTGTTGGCACTCGAGTTTGTACTAATTTTGGTGTTTTATGTGTTTGTAGGCACCTTTGGAAAATAAACATTTTTTGGAAAATTCGGCTCGAAAAGTTGGTAAAAGCCCCGGAGGACACGTGTTATTCGGAATCTCACCGTTGGATAAGGGGCACCTCAATTACTAAGGGGAACCCCAGGTCACCCCAAAGGCAGCTGCTATTCGCACCCCAGTTCTGGTTAGGGGGGGGGGACATCTTCTTCCCAAATTCAAAAACCAAAAATTGGCGGGAAAAAAATACTATCAACTGGCAGATGTTTTGTTGGAATTTTTGAACGTGTTCTAGGGCGATTAATGGCTGATTTTTGGTAGGAAGTTGTGATATGTCCTAGCAAACACGTTTTGGGCTTTTGGTTCGATCAAATTTGGCCAGAATTAGCTGGATGATTCACGGAATGCAAAACAGGGAAACACGGGTTGGACACGGGATTGGAGAAGATTTGAGCGTGTTCTGCTCATGCATGAGGGCTCTAGCAACATTGTGGGTCGTGTGTAAACATTTCTAGAGTGACCAGGATGGAAATCTACGCGTGAGAAGCTAAATCAGGGAAGAAAATATTCCCAGAATATGTTTTCATCAAACCGAGTTAAGAGAGAATTATCTCGAGTTATAGCGAGACTTCTTGATCCTGTGGAGTATATATAGAGTGATGGGGACTCATAGAAGAGGTGTCGAGAGTCTGGGGGGCTGAGGAGAGCTCAGGAGCGAGAAATCAAGAGTTGATGAAACTCTGTTTCTGCTCCTGCTGATGATGAAGAACACCAAGAACACGAAGAACAGACTCGCAGGGACAGTCGTTTATCAACAGTGAAATAGACTCACAGGCGTGGGTCGTAGGTGTGGGTCTTAGAACCACAACGACAATAACACTTCTCTTTTATCGTTCTTTTGTGACGCTTCTTGTGGGTCGCACATTAGCTGTTTACACCATTTTCTCTTTTTCTCTTCATTGTAAACACCATTTGAGCAATAAATAAATATTTTGAGCGTGTTTTTATCATGATGTGCTAAACCCAACACTGGGACGACGGAGGAGGGTGAATTTCATACACGGGTAAATTTATTTTATTCTTTCTTATGACTTTTGCATTAATTTAAAATTGAAATATGATTTGAATTAATTGGTTGTTATTTAATTTGATGATGTATGCTTAGCTTAGGTGTTTTTATACATCATGCTTAGGACTTACAATCGATGTTTTGAGAATCTATCTTGGCAAAATCAGAGTCCATGTTAATTTTATTGAGTTTTAAATTGTCAAAGAATATATGAATGAACCCTGTGTAGTGAATTCGTCCAAATCCTTAGTCCCAGTACCTCTCGCCCATTGTTAATATTTTTTGTATATATATATATATTTTTTTTTAAATCTAAAAATTCCATTTCCTTCACAAGTCTGAAACGAATCCTATTTACTACAACCCCATCAAAAATCATAATCATTTTGGCGCCGCCGACGCGGAGTTGTGCTTAGGTAGAATTTTTAGGTTTTTTTTTTATTTCATTTGTTCTTTTTACGTTTCTTTGGGTGTGTCTTTGTATTACAGGTTTGAAGTTAGATACTAAAGACTTGGAATCAAATCTTAAAGCTAAAAGAGAAGGAAAAAGACAAAGCAAAAAAAAAAGAGCGAAAGAAAAAAATTAAAAAAAAAAGAGAGAGAGAGAGAGAATTTATTTATTTATTATTTTATTTTTTAGAGACCTTCCATTTTTTGTAATTATTTTTTTTTTCTTTTCTTTTGCACTTTATTTGGACTCTGGACTTTGGACAATTTATTTTAATTTTAAACTCTACGGAAGGGTTATATAAAAAAAATAAAAATAAATATAAACTGTTCGCAGGGAAGGACGACGATTACAATATCGTCTCGGGCTCGCACACTGACACCGGAGTCAGTGGCCCGAATCGACTACAGCGGTTCTTCCCCCGTCTGGTACGGGAGGTAAACTTCTAAACACCCGCGAATCTCCTGTCAGCGGGTTTACTGTCTGCCTTAAGGTGATTATATGTTGAGGACTGAACCGGCTGCTTTAATTTCCTAGTAAATGGCAAGAACTGGCCATATAAGATAAGGGTTCGGATTTCATCACCGTTCCTTTCTTGCCCACCTTAGGTAAACGAAACCTAACGCGAACCCAAGCTTAAAATTTGATTAGAACGAGACCGATAAGGTAACGAGCTCAGTAGGAAAGTCGTTCGAAAAATATTGGTTACTCTTTTAGCATACTTCGAAGTTCATGATGGTTTCTGTGAGTTGAATGCGTGACTGCGCCGCCTTGTGATAGAGGTGAGGCCTTGGGTATCAAAGCTCCACTGAGCTTCCCTCGCCTCAATTCAACTTACTTTGACTCGGATTGATTTCAGAGGGGTTTGCTTAAATTGTAAAGAATTCCCTTTCGAAGGATTAGAAGCTGGTCTAGAAACAATCTAAGTGGATCCATCATGCTTTTTGTTTGCTAGAAATCAGTAGGTTTGATTTGGTCGAGTCAGCCTTGTTTGTGATTGTGTAGAATTCCCATGCAATTAAGAATGTCGAACTGGTATGACAGAAGCCAATACAATGAGTATCGATCTGAATTTGGATATGGACATCATCATTTTTATGACCATGGTGGGAATAGTAGTTGGGAACGCCAACCTTTTCAAGGTTATGGTTCATACCATGGTGAGACCAATTACTATCCACACGCGAATTGGTCTTACGAGCAAGAAAATCAGGAACACTGTAGTACTGGTTACTTGTTTTTGGAAACTAGTCCTGATTATGATATTTCTGAACCTGTTCCATCTCTAGAAGAGACCCAACAACGGATTGAAAGGACGTATAAACGTTTAGTTGCAATGAATAGTTCAAAAGAAGAGTGTACACGATATTCTGAGATGATAAACGAGAGTGGTAAACGTATAAGTGTTATGCTCAGTGAAATTCAGGCACGTCTAGAGGCAGAAAATGAACAGTTGGCTAATGCTGCTCGAAATAATCTAAATTTTCAAAATAGGGTTTCTAATTCTACCCTTGATATCAATAGTGAATATTTTCCTAATTTAGAGGACGAGGCTAGAATAAAAGACACTACTTATTTAGATAAGGTTCAATCATCTTTGTACTATTATGATGATGAGGATAGTAGTAATGAAGAATCTGAAATATGTAGGCATAGTAATCAGAAATCTATTAACCCAATTGAGCTTTATAATGATTATATTATTTCTAGTTCAAACCCAAATAATTTTTATGATTATTCACTTATTCAAAAGGACGAGGATTTGATTAGGGATACCACTGTTTTAGACGATGTAGTTTTTCCTTTTGATTACGAAGCCGATAGTGGTTTAGAGGAACGGGTTTATTCCGAAAATGTTGTTTTAGAGTCTAGCGACTTAGAAACAATAGTATTAGATGAAGAAGATATACCCGTAGAGATGAGTGAGGATGAACCCGACTTAGAAGAATCAATTGACCATTTTCGGGAATCTGATGACCTAGAAATTAGGGAAGTTGTGACTAGTCTTTCTAGAGACAGAAAACTCTAAGTTTGGGGGTGATTATCATTCTCCGTGTGATTTAACTCTTAAAAAGTTCCCTCGTGTAGGACTTGACATTTGTGCCTCAACCATCTTACAAGATTATCTTCGTATACTTTTTCCTGAACCTAATGATGTCCAAAGAGAAGCTCAGTTGTTAGAAACCCATCCTCTGGTTGATGTGGTTGACCCAGGCTATGATACCAAGATTGACTTTGTTTTCCCACCAAAAAATAGTTTTCTTCCAAATGTGGGAACATTTATATTTCAAATGTGTCGAATATTAAGTTGTGAGACTAAAACTAAATGTTTTAGGAAATTAGAATCGACACATTTGCTTAAGAGTGACCACTACTCTCATTGTGGTCAATTTTGTAAGTCGAATCTTATTGACTTAGAGGATCCTCAGTTATTTAGGTTATTATTGTGCGCTTCTAAGATCATATTTGAGTTTTTCCATACTCTAGGACCTAATGATTCGGATCCCACCTATGAAGAAACGCACCAATGAAAATATTTTATTTAGACCCTTTCTTAGAACCTGAACCTGAACCACAATTAGATATAAATATCTTAATCAGGAAACTATATAAGGGCATGCTATCCTTGTTCACTTTCTTGGGTTATTGTAGTTTCCTTTGGTCAGCTCTTTTTGGTTTTGAAGACCCACAGTTATTTCGGCTGTTACTTTTTGATTCTATGAGGTGACTAATTCCTTCCGATGTCTGGCTGAAGACTTTAAACTTAGCACTTCTTGGGAGGTAACCCAATCTCATGCGACACGGTAATATCTTTTCTTAACTCTTTTGCTTCAAATGGTAACAGTTTCTCCGTGTTCATATGCTTTTAATTTTACCTTTAGAACATTGAGGACAATGTTAGATTTAAGTTTGGGGGTATGAGAGAAACTTTTTAGTTGCACTTTTGAAACTTCTAGCGTCACATGGCATCTGGTTAGCTAAGTTTACATATTGTTTCTCACCGAAAAGATAGAAATTGGAATGCTAGGGATAACAACTTATTGAGACATTAGAGAAAAAGACATTGAGATCCTTGAAATTCAGGAGAGAACTTGTTCCTTTTAGAGGGTAACCGTGATGGACCTAACCATACATGATGGAAAGGAAAGTAGGTCAGGGAAATGCCAGAAAGACAAAGCAACCTCACAATGTAGTCTTAGTTACTGGATTACGACTCTCTCTCAGTAGAAACTTATCATCATCAACAAGCGGAGCGACATCAAAATCTATGAAGAAAGTTGAAGACGTTTTAGGTTTAGAAGCAACAATAGAAAAGAATAATTCAAAAATCAAAGTTGAAGTTATAAGAGCAAATGATATAAGTTGTTAGAATCCATAATACCAAGACATCACAAGTTGCGAAGATCCAAGTTTTGAAAGTCTTTCTCTCATGGTCATGTAAATTTTTGTCTTGTAATTTTTTGTTTTCAAAAAAAAAAAATGAAAAATGAAAAATAAATAAAAAATGAATGAATGAAACATCATTACGTTCTTTTTGTTCAATAAGGCCATAGGGAAGAAGAAATTTATAAGTCAAGCAAGAAATCGAAGAGAAGAGTTAATTGTCAAGGTTCTATGAGGTTCGAGAGTTTATCATCAACAGTTGAAGACCGAAGAAGACGTTATTTCTACTGAGCATTGTGAGAGAGTCGAAGAAAGATGAATTTTGGTTTCTTTGTTAGTCTGCTTTCAATCTGGCACAAGATCTTTCTAGCACTGGTTTAACTCATCACACGTAATTAGTCCAGCTGTGTAGCAGATGTCCCTCTCATTTTTATCTCTCTCCTAATCTTATCCAGCTGTAAAGCAGCGGACGCATCTTACAATGTTTATCTAGATGTGTAGCGGATATCTCTTTATCTAGCAGTGGTACGGATGTGTCTCCCCTTTTCTTCAGTCAGCTTTAGAGATGACACCTTTAATTTCTCTGGCATTCTACTTACTTGGAGATAGGTTGAGAATATGTATGTCCTCATAGCTCTTTGGATACTTGTGACCAATTAGGAGAAAAGGTTTTGTGGGTACACCTCTGGTAAACCCTCCGGAGACAACACTCCACCGCTAGGGCCACCTAGCGGTTTAACGGCCTGCTACACGTGCTAAGTGTAATCTTTTTATCTTTTCAAAAATAAAATTTGCTCGAGGACTAGCAAATAATAAGTTTGGGGGTATTTGATAGACATATTTTTGTGTTTAATTTGATCTCAATACTATATATTGTTGGCACTCGAGTTTGTACTAATTTTGGTGTTTTATGTGTTTGTAGGCACCTTTGGAAAATAAACATTTTTTGGAAAATTCGGCTTGAAAAGTTGGTAAAAGCCCCGAAGGACACGTGTTATTCAGACTCTCACCGTTTAATAAGGGGCACCCCAGGTCACCCCAAAGGCAGCTGCTATTCGCACCCCAGTTCTGGTTAGGGGGGAGGAAATATTCTTCCCAAATTTAAAAACCAAAAATTGGCGGGGAAAAAATACTATCAACTGGCAGATGTTTTGTTGGAATTTTTGAACGTGTTCTAGGCCGACTCAATGGATAATTTTTGGTAGGAAGTTGTGATATGTCCTAGCAAACACGTTTTGGGCTTTTGGTTCGATCAAATTTGGACAGAATTAGCTGGATAATTCACGGAATGCAAAACAGGGAAACACGGGTTGGACACGGGATTGGAGAAGATTTGAGCGTGTTCTGCTCATGCATGAGGGCTCTAGCAACATTGTGGGTCGTGTGTAAACATTTCTAGAGTGACCAGGATGGAAATCTACGCGTGAGAAGCTAAATCAGGGAAGAAAATATTCCCAGAATATTTTTTCATCAAACCGAGTAAAGAGAGAATTATCTCGAGTTATAGCGAGACTTCTTGATCCTGTGGAGTATATATAGAGTGTTGGGGACTCATAAAAGAGGTGTCGAGAGTCTGGGGGGCTGAGGAGAGCTCAGGAGCGAGAAATCAAGAGTTGATGAAATTCTGTTTCTGCTCCTTCTGATGATGAAGAACACCAAGAACAGACTCGCAGGGACAGTCGTTTATCAACAGTGAAACAGACTCACAGGCGTGGGTCGGAGGTGTGGGTCTTAGAACCACAACGACAATAGCAGTTCTCTTTTATCGTTCTTTTGTGACGCTTCCTGTGGGTCGCACATTAGCTGTTTACACAATTTTCTATTCTTCTCTTCATTGTAAACACCATTTGAGCAATAAATAAATATTTTGAGCGTGTTTTTATCATGATGAGCTAAACCCAACACTTGGACGACGGAGGAGGGTGAATATCATACACGGGTAAATTTGTTTTATTCTTTCTTATGACTTTTGCATTAATTTAAAATTGAAATGTGATTTGAATTAATTGGTTGTTATTTAATTTGATGATGTATGCTTAGCTTAGGTGTTTTGATACATCATGCTTAGGACTTACAATCGATGTTTTGAGAATCTATCTTGGCAAAATCAGAGTCCATGTTAATTTTATTGAGTTTTAAATTGTCAAAGAATATATGAATGAACCCTGTGTAGTGAATTCGGCCAAATCCTTAGTCCCAGTACCTCTCGCCCATTGTTAATATTTTTTGTATTTATATATTTTTTTTTAAATCTAAAAATTCCATTTCCTTCACAAGTCTGAAACAATCCTATTTACTACAACCCCATCAAAAATCATAATCAATAATATATATATATATGTGGGGAACCGATCCTAGTACCTAGTCAACCGAATTTTGGAAAGCTAGTGTGACTATGCACAATACTCACATGGAAGGTAGAACCGAAACTTGTTTTGGTAGAACCGTTAAACCCATGATTGCGATTGAATGTTATTTGATCAATTGCATAGTTCTTGAAAGTCGGATGAACCAATTCTAAACTTGTTTAAAAGTGTGGCAAATCGGTTTCAAGGTTGTAAGTGTGAAAGAGAACTTACAAATTAAGGATGTCGACATACTTTGAACACGTGCTATGAATGTTTATTTCTTTAATTGTTCAAAGTTATTCCTTAATAGATAAAGGAAGAGAATTCCAGGATCGAAACATAAACAACTTAAGAATCTTTTAATTAAGGTTATTAATTTCATTTTGTAGGGAAATAAGAATTAGTAATGTGCATTTACTAATTAGAGATTTTCCGAGGGATTTCGATCATTATTTTTGGACCGAGCATTTCCAGGAATTATGAAAATCGAATTTGTGCTTTAATGAATATCTTGAGAATATTTTCGGTTTTGGAAATTCCTTGATGTCCAAACTTCCTTGTCTATAAATACTTGAAGTTCGCCTTTCTAGCAAACTAATCCTTCGTAACAACAAGCTTCCTCTTTGTTGTGTTGTTACTGGTGTAGCCGCCTATTCGGATAGGAGAGTAACCTAATTAGGATAAATCTCTTACGTCCGCTCAGTTTAAAGTCTTCTTTAGGATTGAAAAGCTCTAGCGTGTACCGTTGGTGGGAAACTAGATAATTGCGGTTTATCTTTTGTTTTCATTGATTTGATTGACTAATGGTGGTTGAACTTTTATTGCACCTAGTTTGTTTATGCTTGAGAATCTTCTCTTCTGATATAAGATTTACTCAAACTAGTTTAGAGTTTCGACATGGATCTTTAGACTGTTGTTAGTTCGAAAGACGATCTTGTGATAATCTATTGTTAACAGACTTCGTTTTGTGCGTGATTGATCACAAGAGATTCAAGTGATTGTGTGCAAGTTACTGTTGAAGATCTAAGAAGATTTTAAGACGAAGAAGATATTGAAGATTTCTGATTTGTGGGTTCATAATCTTTCATGTGCACAATACTTGGTTCGGTAAAAGAGGATCCAATTAATAATCGGTTTATCCTTGTGATAGATTGGATTGATTAATTGAGTAGATCGACGACAACACAATTGTTTGGATTAATAATATTGTTGGCGTAATATTAGACGATTACTTCGGTAATTGAACATAAGATAGATCTAAGGACCTGACGAAGGAGTTTATGTTAAGATAAACAGAAGATCCTTTGTCCGACTCATATCACTTGGTTGAAGAGAGTTGATACCAAACAGATTTGTTGTTCCTTTACTGTTTGGAATACGAACCAAAGGAATTGTTCCAAGTACGTGACTTATTTATAAGTTAGAGGCGTGGGAATACATACGGAACTAGGTGATCTATAGGTTTAGTTGCTTGGTCTCGACTATACGAAGTTAGGTGTAATTTTGTGTAGCGGCTTAATCCTGAGAGTATTCAATTCTGGACAAGGTCCCGGGGTTTTTCTACATTTGCGGTTTCCTCGTTAACAAAATCTTGCCGTGTCATTTACTTTATATTTCCGCATTATAATTGTTTTATTATAATTAACGTAAATTACACAAACGTTAACTCCTATTTACTTGATAAGTGAATCCTATTGTGTTTGGTTAAGTCCGAACCTTTTTATCAAGTAACATACTTCGTTGTTGTATTTTCTCGATCTCGTATCGATAGACGATCACAAGAAGTGTGAAACAATTTGTTGTATTGTTTCGACTTGGTCCATAGACAATCACTTTCGGAGAAAGGACTTATAGGTAGGAATTTTTTTAGCTTGAGGTATATTTGGGTACCCTCACCTTTTCAATTGGTATCAGAGGAGGCAAACACGAAAAGATCTAACAATCTGTATTTGGTGTGATCCAACCTATAAGAAATGAATATAATGAGTGATTCAGTTAACGTAATAGCAGGATTTGACTACTTTATAAGATCGTGGTGGAAATTACGTATGAAGTATGTAATACTCTTATTCCTAAACATGTTAGGAATTATGCTTATGTATGTCTCGAGTGGCTTACATAATCCCTTGGTTGTCATACGATTGTATATCATTAAGTTGAGTAACAATGATACAATGACCTATGAGACATGTCATATCGTGAAAACGTATAAGATTCTACTCAATATTTTTATGAACATCGGCTATTATGTTCTGGAAAATTCAGGAATCTTGAATATATTTTGGATGGCCTACCAAAGTATACACATTTACATTTTCAGATCAAGGACTATCAATTTTTCTCTTTGTAGGATGCCGTTTTGGAAAATATGTATTCCTACAAGGAATAAGTTTTCAGTTTATAACTCTATTAACAATGGTTTGCTTCATACACCTCACAACTGTTTCAATGAAGCAAGTGATCTTTTGAAATATTGCTGGGATTATGATTCTGATGGTATTTTTGACAAATATCATATCTTTTTCAAATTTATATCTGTATACTCTAGTAAACTCTTGAATGAGATTCGAGTGATATTGCCACCTTCTGGTAATAAAGGAGTAAACAGGTTTTTGGAAAAAAACATGGAATCAATCCAAAACAAACATCCAGACCATGAAATAACGGTTTTCCAAAAGAAATACTTGGATATAAAATCGGAATTGTTTCCCCACAAGCCACGGTTTCCGATTTCGAATGTATTTCCTAAAACTAGTTATTTCCGGTTTTTGATATCAAGTCTTCGTATAAAAGATAATCTCTTGCTATGTGTTTAAACATATTGGGGAAGATTGCTCAAAACTGTAACTAGGGTTTTTCATATTTTCGCAAGCATGAGAAAAGGGAAATCAAGAACTAAATCCGCTAATAAGCGGATCAGAATTGAAAATATGGATGAAATCAGATTCTCTAACAGTATTGACAACAAGCATGAATTTGCACGCTTCATTGATAGCTCTTGATTCAGGAAATACGAAGCACTTAAGGGAATGGATAGTACCACTAAAAAGAAGTTTGATCCAGATGTCCAAAATAAGGATTATGTGAATTTTGTTCAAAATCGAAACTGGGGGAATCTTTTTAATCTTGAAGAATATTCACCTGATTTGGTAAGAGTGTTATATGCCAATATATACAATGTTTATCACAAAACACTTAGTTTTGTGACTTTTATTGGTCTATGTATCTATTATATTGATCGTAAGAAAATTTCTAATGCTATTAAGTACACTGAGGAAAGTAATCACCTAATTACCGGAGTTGAAATGGATCACGATGCCATTTCAGCATGTCTCGTTGGAAAGAAGGTAGCATGGAAAAATGATAGATTACCTACAAAGAATATACCCTTTCATCTTAGGGTCTTCAGTAAACTTGCTTTAGCAACCATATTTGCAAGTACAAGAGATAAATCAGTCTGGGATAAGACGTTTGCAGAATTTGTCTATTTTCTGTTGAAAGAGGATACTCAAATAGATCTTTGTGGTATCATTGTCAGCGAAATGATCAAGATATAAGATTCTATCTCATCTTCTGGTATCAAGAGACATCTCGGTTTTCCGTGCATAATTACCAAAATCTGCGAATCAGTCGGAGAAGAAGATTTTGACGAGATGATGAGCATTAATGTTATAACTAATAAGACTGTAAGTCAAATGATTGGGGTACAAACCCATTATGAAGGTGTTAAAAGAATTACTCCAAATTCTAACAACAAGACTCTTCTTGTTTACCTTGAAAGTTTAGGTAAACAACTTGACTGTTTTCAGAAACAGCTGGGCTTTGCTGCTCGAAAAGACATAGAAACTCTTAAAGGAATTCAAAATTTTGAATCAGAGTTTTGGGATCAAGAATCAAAAATCGAAGAAGAGCGACAAAAAGCACTTGGTCCCAAGGAATGTTCTTCCCAATGATTAAGTTGAAAAAGAAAAAAAATAGACAGTAGTTTTTGATTTATTTCAATAAAGTCTATTATGAATAAAAACTATCTTTATTATGAATAAAATTATTTGATTTATAATTTTTCTTGTCATAGTTTTCGGTTCACATAGCTTGTGCTTGAATGCTTTTATCTTGTTGCTATGTGTGTTTATGGGATGTTTGATTTTAGTTTTACTACCTTAATATTCGATCTCATATATTGTGAACCCTTGTGGTTTGGGTGACTTTTTGATTTAGCAGGATTAAGTTCTAGCGCATGTTGGTAGGCTTTATCAAAGAATCATGAGGGATTCTGGTAGAAACAATATGTGAAAAAGTTACAATATGTTGAATCGGTTTTGGTTTAGCATAAAAGCATATGTGTTTCGACGGTTTTTAACTTTTGCTTGCAATTGTTAAAACCGATTTCCAACCGTTCTCTGGTAAAGGTTGGTTGTTGTTATTCTTTTTTTTTTGCATAAGGATGACAACATGATGATATTTCGATATCAATTCTCCCTGGACGAAGATGCAATCATATTGGAGAAGTGGATGCGAAATTTTAGGTAACAATCTTGTTAGTTAATTGTTTTCATGTTTAAGAAAAGCCTGAGTTTATGTCATATATATTTATTGCTTTTGCTTAACAAAATTTCGGTTAAATTGATGTTTATTCCATGATGTGTGTGTGGATGTGTGTAATTCAATTGGTTTCGGTTAAGAAAAACTATTGTTATCTTGATTTATTGCGTGGTACCAATTGTTTAGGCTTACAAAGTTTCGGTGCAATTGTGGTGTTTTAATGCTTATATTGATTCAATTGCTTCCGGTTGAGGTGAATAATTATTTATGGCTTAACGAAGTGAGGTGAATAATTATGCAAGTTGATTTATTTGGTTTGTATGAATTATTCATGTCTTAACGAAATAAAAGGATTACGAGATGAGTTGTTTAGTCTAATTCGATTCCGGATAAGAGAAACTAAGTTAATTCTGATCTTAGTTAGACTTATCGAAGTGAGGTTTCGGTTATTCATGTCTAATCGAAGGCCTTAACAAGAACTTGATGAGAAAAATAGAGTTATCTTTATTTTGGTCTTATTGAATAAGCGATTGTTTTTGTACAATCGGTTTAGCAAAGGGACTAAGGTGCTTAGTTGATTTTTGGTTTGCTAAAATAAAATGGAAAAAAAATTTCGGAAAATTATTTCCTTGGTAACATATCAAAATAAAACTACTTCTAGTTTCGGTTTTGATATTGGTTATCAGAACATGATGTGTGGAACCCTCGTGTCTAACTCTACAGGTTGCAAGTCTATTTTGAGATTTGTAAGATTCTTTTCGTGTTGTCCTTTATTTTTTCGTTTCTTTGTCATTTTGTGACAAAAAGTGGGAGAAATATATGGAGTAAACAAGTGATACTGGCATTGATTTTATATTGATTGGTATCGCTAAGGAAAAGAACATTGGTGCTTAAAAGTTTTATCTAAACGAAAAAGTGAAAGCACAGACTAAAGGGGAGTAACATGTCATATGAATTGGTATAACAAAGACGTGCGGATTGAATATCTACCTATCTTCCTTAGGGGGAGTATTTTCTTTGTTATTATAATGTCAACAACGGCATTTTCAATGATTGAATGTAAGCAGTTTACTGTGCTGTTGAATTCGGGAATCAAGCGTATGTGTAATGAATTATTGTAATTTGTTTATCCATATGATGTAAGAGTTTTATCACTAAAATTGACAAAGGGGGAGATTGTTAGAGCATTGCTCGGTTGAACCCACCAAGCGTTGGTATGTCAAGTTTGGTTATCATATTTTAGTGAATCAAAACTCATGTTAAGAGTTGCTTGATTATGTACTAGAGTCAACTTTGTATAGGTTAGCTTAAAAGTGTTAGGATATGAGACATTACAAGTATTGCTAAAGACTTGAAGATGTGAAGAAACAAGGAGCTACAACGACAACAATCATCCTTCCACTTGAGGTTAGTAATATTTGACTTGAACTGTTTCATTCCCTAACGTATCTTTTAAGTCGTGCATATTGAAAACAAAACTGCGAAACATATTTGAACTCTAGATAGACATAGTATTAAGAAAGACAATACGAGGTTTATTGCTTAACCATTAAACTTTGTTGATAAGACATCTCCATGCTATTGTGATTATGTATGGGTATGAGGTGAGGATTTCATCTTAGGGAACAATGTTTACATGTGTTCTAAGGAAGTAAGTTCATAAACTTGTTTGTGAATCGAAAAGGAAATCGCCAGGCGTTATTGGTTTTGCTATTCATTGCATATCTTATGAACAACCAATATGTGTGATTGAGTATAACCGTTCACGACTTGTTTGTGTTCTTGGTAGAACTATTCACAAAGGCCTGACTTATGTATTGGTATAACTTTTATTAGTGAAACTGATCTTAAGTAATCACCTGAGATGGTATGATCGGGTTTGTGATTTTATGTCTGACCAAATATGGGAAAGGGGAACCGATCCTAGTAAGAGGTGCAGTACATCACAAAGGGTAACCGATCCTTGTATGAGGTGCAGCAAGGTTTATAGCAGAAAGGGGAAACGATCCTATGAACATGTGCAACACATATGAGTTAGATAACATATATATGTGGGGAACCTAGTACCTAGTCAACCGAATTTTGGAAAGCTAGTGTGACTATGCACAGTACTCACATGGAAGGTAGAACCGAAACTTGTTTTGGTACCTTTAAACCCATGATTGTGATTGAATGTTATTTGATCAATCGCATAGTTCTTGAAAGTCAGATGAACCAATTATTAACTTATTTGGAAGTGTGGAAAATCGGTTTCAATGTTGTAAGTGTGAAAGAGAACTTACAAAGTAAGGATGTCGACATACTTTGAACACGTGCTATGAATGTTTATTTCTTTAATTGTTCAAAGTTATTCCTTAATAGCTAAGGGAAGAGAATCCCAAGTTCGAAACATAAATAAGTTAAAAATCTTTTAATTAAGATTATTAATTTCATTTGGTAGGGAAATAAGAATTAGTAATGTGCATTTACTAATTATAGATTTTTCAAGAGATTTCGATCATTATTTTTGGACAGAGCATTTCCAGGAATTATGAAAACCGAATTTGTGCTTTAACGAATATCTTGAGAATATTTTCGGTTTTGGAAATTCCTTGGTGTCCAAACTTCTTTGTCTATAAATACTTGAAGTTTACCTTTCTAGCAAACTAATCCTTCGTAACAACAAGCTTCCTCTTTCTTGTGTTGTTACTGGTGTAGCCGCCTATTCGGAGAGGAGAGTAACCTAATTAGGCGAAATCTCTTACGCCCGCTCAGTTTAAAGTCTTCTCTGGGATTGAGAAGCTCTAGCATGTACCGTTGGTGGGGAACTAGATAATTGTCGTTTATCTTTTGTTTTCATTGATTTGATTGACTAACGGTAGTTTAACTTTGATTGCACCTAGTTTGTTTATGCTTGAGAATCTTCTCTTCTGATATAAGATTCACTCAAACTAGTTTAGAGTTTCGACAGGGATCTTTAGACTATTGTTATTTCTAAAGACGATCTTTTGATAATCCATTGTTAACATACTCCGTTCTGTGCGTGATTGATCACAAGAGATTCAAGTGATTGTGTGCAGGTTATTATTGAAGATCTAAGAAGATTTGAAGACGAATAAGATATTGAAGATTTCTGATTTGTGGATTCATAATCTTTGGTGTGCACAATACTTGTTTCGGTAAAATAGGATCCAATTACTAATCGGTTTATCCTTGTGATGGATTGGATTTATTAATTGAGTAGATCGGCATCAACACAATTCTTTGGATTAATAGTATTGTTTGCTTAATCTTAAACGATTACTTCGGTAATTGAACATAAGATATATCTAAGGACCTGACGAAGGAGTTTATGTTAAGATATACAGAAGAGCCTTTGTCCGACTCATATCACTTGGTTGAAGAGAGTTGATACCAAACAGATTTGTTGTTCCTTTACTGTTTGGAATACGAACCAAAGGAATTGTTCCAAGTACATGACTTATTTATAAGTTGGAGGCGTGATAATAAAGACGGAACTAGGTGAACTATAGGTTTAGTTGCTTGATCTCAACTATACGAATTTAGGTGTAATTTTGTGTCCTGGGAGTATTTAATTCTGTACAAAGTCCTGGGGGTTTTCTGCATTTGTGGTTTCCTCGTTAACAAAATCTTGCATTGTCATTTACTTTATATTTCTGTATTATAATTGTATTATTATAATTAAAGTAAATTACACAAACTTTAATTCCTATTTACTTGATAAGTGAATCCTATTGTGTTTGGTTAAGTCCGAACCTTTTTATCAAGTAACATACTTCGTTGTTGTATTGTCTCGATCTCCTATCCATAGACGATCACACGAAGTGTGAACCGATTAGTTGTATTGTCTCGACTCGGTCCATAGACAATCACTTTCGGAGAAAGGACTTATTGGTAGTAAAAGTTTTAGTTTGAGGTATATTTGGGTACCCTCGCCTTTTCACCGTGGAAAATGTAAATTCTCAGAAATATAAACTCCTTGATAAAAATGTTGGTTTAAAATCTTCTAAAACAGGCTCCACATCTTTCAAGAAGGTCAAAACTAATCCAATAAGAACTCAGAGAACCTACTATTATGCTAAGAAAGGAAACCTAATGAAACAGTGCAATAAACAATCTAAAGAAAATTATTCGCGTTTTTTTTGTACTACCATCAATGGTAAGTTTGGTCATCGCAAATCAAACGAATTTCTTTTAAAGGATTGTTTGCAACTTGAGAGTACAAGAATTTATGTTTTATAAAAATCTTTACATCAAATTATTAGATGTGTTTCCACTCTCATGTCTATAAGATCAAAGAGGATAACTTCAAACAACGAATTTCTTTGAAAAAAGCCCTTTCTGCGGTTTCTCACTAAAGGCACGGTTCAGGCTTCAACAGAGACGTTAGTCATGTTGGTATTGATAAAAGAATCTCTGATTATATATATCTTATGAACATACTAAGATGAGGCATTAAAAGGGAAAAGAAAGGATCGGTTTCAGGTAACTATTCTTATTCTTTTTCTTTTAAAACCGCCTTCAAGACTATCAAGGAGTGGCTAACCATTAAATGGAGATTTGAGGCAAAGTAATTTGTTGTTCATGGTAAATCTCTATAGATTGTGAAAGTGTATGTATTGATGGAAATATTCACGTATATTGATGATATATTTTTATATAATGTTGCTCGAGATATTATAGAGCACAATGATATCGAACCACGCTCTATTGTATAATGCCAAAAGATAGAAGATTGGCATCAATGTAGAGATGAAATCCGGGATAAACTACATTCATTGACAAAAAGGCAAGTATAATTAGTATAATAGTGCTAACTTCATCAAGTATAAAACTTGCAGGACATAAATGAGTGTTTGTTATAAAGCGTAATGAGAAAAACGAAGTCTTGAGGTATAAGGCTCACTATGTGGCTCAAAGTTTCTCACAATTCCCTAGAAATGACATGAAGAAACATACTCTCCTGTAATGGACGTCATAATATTTCACTTCTTAGTTATCTTAGTAGTTCCAAAAGGACTTGAAATGCATCTTATGGATATGATCTCAATAAGGATCTTGATACATAGATATTCATGAAAGTGACGGATGGCCTTCCATTGCCTAAATCACGTAACCCTTAAACCACATCGTGCTTTTTCAATTCGGTTGAAACGCTCATTTTTCGAATTAAAGAAATCCAAGCGGAAGTGGTATACCAATTTAAGTGATTATTCCATTGGGAAGATATACAAAAAATGAATTGTTCCCCTGTGTGTTTAAAGAAAAAATATTCTGGATTTGGAATTATAGTTGTCCATATCGACGGTATGAAAATAGTAGGTACTCTTGATGAAATAAGATAAACCGCAAGCTATTTGAATCCAAATTTGAGGTGAAATATCATGGGAAACTCGGATGTGTTTAAGACTTGAACCAGAACATGGGATTGTGGAATATTAATCCACCGGTCTGCATATGTCCAAAAAACACTCAGGTAATTCAATATGGATAAAGCACACCCTGCTAGCACTCCCATGGTTGGTCGAAATTTAGATGTACATAAAGATCCATTTCTTCCAAAGGAAGATGGTGAAGATATATCGGAAGCTGAATATCCCTATATAAGTGCAATAGATACTCGACCAGAAATCTTGTTCTCGGTAAACTTTCTAGCTAGATATAGCTCAACGTCACACAACATCATTGGAATGGTATAAAGAATATATTTAGATAAAGGGAACCAATGACATGGGTTTTGTTTTATCCATATGAATTCGAAAGGAGAACCGCTAATGTAATTGCAACTCCTTAACTAAAACCCCAAATAATATTTTGGTTGGTTTCACTAGTGTTGGATAGTGCAATGACGAGGGTACCAAGTACACCATAATATATTCGATATCAACAGATAAATCCGATACCTTGTGACATCGTCTATGGACAAAGAGGTCTAGACAATATAACAACAAGATAATCACTTGATAATAGTTACGTACAAGACTGATGCTCAAACGTCCATCTGCACCACCTCCTTCCACCCCTAAACATGATAGCTCTATCCCAACGCTAACTATCGAGATTGATGTTGTTCTCTCCGACATTAGAAGTTTCCCCAAGGGCACCTCCTGTGGGAGAGACGGCCTCAGGGCACAACATCTCTTAGATGCTTTCAGTGGAACCGTGGATGCAATTTCTGACGAGCTTTTATATTCAATCACTGGGGTTATTAACTTGTTATTAGGTGATGCATTCCCTTCATCGTTGGGATAATTCATTGCTAGCGCCCCTTTGACACCACTACTCAAACCGGGTGGTGGAGTGAGTAATATCGCAGTTGGAACCATTTGGAGGCGTTTATGCTCTAAACTGGCTGCCACTTCGGCTTGCAAGCTTCTATCTCCGTACTTGGGTGATTCTCAGTTGGAGTGGGGATTTAATGTGGCGGCGAAGGCATTTTACATGCTTCCAAGAGACTACTTGAGTTGAAATGGGAGTGTGCAACACAGACAATGATGTTGATTGATTTTACGAATGCATTCAACCTTGTCGACAGGTCTGCCATGCTTAAAAAGGTAAGTTTACACTACCCTAACATATTACAATTGTGTTTTGTTACTCCAACCCGTCTCGACTGTACTACAACGATTTTACACTTTCCTCAGCAAAGGGTGTGCAGCAAGGAGACCTGCTTGGCCCTCTGTTATTTTCCCCGACTCTGCACCCCTTAGCCACCAAGATTGCTGCTCAGTGCACTTTAGACTCCACGCGTGGTACCTTGACGACTGTACTATTGAAGGCGATACTATGGAAGTATCCAGGGCCTTGAAAATCATTCAACAGGATGGACCTACAAGGATCTTATTCCTGAATATCAGTAAGACTGAGGTATTTTGGCCAGTCACAGATCATCGATGCCATGAAGAAGGTGCATTTCCTTCCAATATCGGCAGGCCTGAGTTGGATGTCAAGTTGCTTGGGGGACCTGTAAGCCTGAATCAAAATTTTGGAGCGATATGGTGGTGTATAGAGTTGAGAAAACAATCAATCTGATGAGTAAAGTTCAACAGCTTCGTGACACCCAATGTGAGTTGTTACTACTTCGTAACTGCATTGGAGTTTCTAAGCTATACTTCACTCTTAGAACAACTAAACATGATGCCATACATTCAATGACTCTTCTTTATGACCAACATCTCATTCAATATTGTTGTTGGTGATGGCGTTGGTTTCGGCCTGGTACAACAAAGGTTAGATACCTTACCTGTCAAACTCGGTGGCTTTGGTGTTTACACCATGTGTGATACATGGAAGTATTGTTATTTAGCATCGTATGCGCAGACCCGACACCTTCAGCAAAATATTCTACGGCTTTCATATCCATTAAGTTCGAGTCCCAACTTCGACCATGCCCTACAGATCTTCACACAAGCATGTGGTATCTCTAGTTCCAACTACAATATCAATGACGCTGCCCCCCATTTCATGAAGTCCTTGGCAGAAACCTACTTTGATAATGTTAATGATACTTTACACTCATGCTTTGTGTTAAATGATAGAGTATCTATTTTGTGGCAACATAACAGAGTGAAACACGCCATGGATTTATTAAAGGCCATTCCTGTTGCTGGTTTAAACCAAGCAGTTATCCCAAGGCAGTTTAGCACCATGCTCCAATATCATTTAGGTATATCTTTCTTTGAAGCCCTAAGCCCGTGTTCTATATGTGCAAGGCCCATGGACATTTATGGAAACCACACAATTCACTGTGTAGTGAGGTGGGTCTCAAGTTTAGACATGACATGGCTCGTGATGGCATTGCTGACATGTGCTACAAGGCCGGCGTTGCTGCACGTAAGGAGGTTTCTTTGGGATTTCTCTCCAACAGTGCCAATACTTTAAAGCCTGCAGATATCCTTGTTTGCAATTGGGAAGACGGTAAAGATGTTTGCTTTGATGTTACTGGGGTCTCCCCTTTCACTAGCGCTAGAACTCTCTCTTTCGTTCCAAGTCATGCTATTTCTGCAGCTGTGACTAAGAAGAGGCACAAGTATCTAGATCAATGCACCACACATGGCTATGGATTTCAAGTACTAGCCTTCGTTACCCTTGGCGAACTGGACGAAGATATTGTTTTATTTTTAAAGCGTTTGAGAAACTTCCTTGTTAGATATGATGCCAATCACAAAATGGGAAGTTCTTTTTTCATTAATTAGGTATTATTATTCAAAAGGGTGTTGGTGCCCAACTTCTTCCTAGGCTTCTAACACACCCAGTGTAATTATTGACATGGTTAGCCTCTCTAATAAAAGCCCAATGTGGCGTCTTTAAATTAAAAATAGTAATAATTATTATTATAATTATAATTACGGAATATAAAAGTAAATACACAACAAGATTTTGTTAACGAAAAAACCGTGCGGAAAAACCGCGGGACTTAGTCCAGTTTTGAATACTCTCAGAATTAAGATGCTATATAAAGACACTACCAACTTCGCATAGTTGAGACCAAGTAAACTACCCTTAGTTACCCAGTTTTCTCAGTATCCCTGCGCCTACAATGGATCTGGCCAACGGACGTGAATCCTAAGATAGAGTCCACTATCTTAAGTTGCTTCATCCTCTATGAAGACTCTAAGTACTCAAAAGTTTCGATCGCCTTCCAAACAGTAAATGACTAATATGTTTGGAAACCACTCTCTTATCTTGGGAAATTGATAAGAGATATATTTTCTGTTGAGTGTGACAAAGGCTTTTCTGTTTAAAATCAATTAAAATCCTTTGTCGGGTTTTATATCTTCCAGAATCTGAATTAAACAAGTTAACCATATCGAGTCAAACAGAACTACACGATTCGGATACTGAAGAGTACCACCAAACGATAGCTTGTCGATTTAAATACGACTAGTCAATAATCAGTCTATCAAAAGATAAACTAGATCTAGTCGGATCCCAGTCGATTAAGTTTGTTTATGGAGCAAATCACGAAGACGCAAAACCAATAAGAAAAATCTTCTTGTCTTCAATCTTCAATAGTCTTTTGTACCTGCACAATAAAAAACTTCATTCTTGACTTATGATCATTCACGCATAGAGCGGAGTCTGTTAACAGTGGATGATCACAAGTCAATGTTAAACTCTTGATCTAGTTTGAGTGACCTTATGTCAAAAGAGAAGGCTCTCAAGAATAATCAAACTAGGGATAAATCAAGAGCTAACCACCGTTAGTCAATCAAATCAATAATCGAAAACTAAAATAACAATGCAATTTTAGTTTCCACCAACGGTACTAGTAGACACTTCTTGATCCCAAAGAAGTCTTTAAACTAGCGTACGTAAGAGATTTCTCCTAATTAGGTTACTCTCCTCTCCAAGATAGTATTACGATAATACTATTAGTCGGCTACACCACAACAAATATGAAGTTTGCCTGACTCAGGATAAGTTTGTAAGAAGAACAGACTTCACTATTTATAGAACGAGGTAGTTTGGACACCAAGGAATTTCCATAACCAAAGATATTCTTAAGATATACAATACAAATCACCTAAATTCAGTTTTATAAATTCCAACTAATATCCAACTGTATGACCGAAATCTTCATGCAACTCATTATTAACTTGCATTTAACTAATATATCTTTCTAGAGATATGTTTTGATTGCTGGTAAAACAAAACATATTAAATTCGAAAATCTCAAAAAGATTCTATGCTATTTAGGTTTGGGATCTCATCTTGAGTATCAAGGAATATCTTTGAACATTTAAGAAATAAAATTTCAGTACATGTTAAAATTACTCATATGTCGACATCTTGAAATTTACTATTTTGCAATCCCAATTTCCAAATCACATAAACCCTAAAATGTACGTGACTTAAAGAAATCAGTTTTGCCTATTGGGACCGGTTCTACCATGATACCTAAAACAAATTAGGATTGGTTCTACCTTGACTCCCAGTATAGGTAGGGATCGGTTCTACCTGGACTCCCAACATAAGCTAGGATCGGTTCTACCATGATTCCCTATATAGGTTAGGATCGGTCTATATTTAAGATCTTCATTGAAAACCGGACCATCAAACCTTTTGATTTCCTTTAGACTACGAAACAAGTTCGTACAAAGAGTCAATGTCGTAATTACAAAGTCCAAAAGATAAGCATTATACTTCGTAATTCAATATACCAATACAAAGCACTTATCACTATTGATATATATATATATATATTGTTCATTGAAACTTTGATCACAATATGATGATCAAGTCTATCATACTATAGTTTCACATATACAACTTCACATGTTATGTTTTCAATCAGAAACAACTTGAAAGACTTACGACATATAAATGGAAGCAAGTCAAGTCATGTTGATACGTCTTCGGAATCTTCAGTTCTTCAGAGTAATACTTGTATGTCTCAACATTTCTAGACTTCCTAGTCTAACATAACGAAGTTGAATCTAGTAATCTAATTAAGTGACTTATGAGTTTTGATATATGACAACCAACCTTGACATACCAATGCTTGGTGGGTTCAACCGAGCAATGCTCTAACAGATACCTCTCAGATACACACGATCGATTCCAAAATGGATACGTGTTCACAATAGGGAATCGGCGATATGTTGGAGATCAACCAAGCAGACACTTGTGGCTACCTGCACAAACTACTCTGCGATCATTTCCTTTCATGAGGCGGCTTGTGAGTGTATATGGTTAAGGTCTATCATTAAACATATGCGAGGGACACGTGGTTTGAGTTCCACCACCGAAGAAGCAACTTGCATTTACGAAGATAATGCAGCTTGCATCAAACATATGAAGCAAGCATATATCAAGGGTGATAATATGAAGCATAAGTCACTAAAGCTCTTTTACAATCAACAACAACAATTCTCCCTAAACATTCAAGTCAGTAAAGTAAACTCTGATGAAAATGTGGCGGACCTATTAACTAAGTCATTACCTAAGTCCACATTTGAAAAACTTGTGAGGCGTATTAGATTAAAGAATTTGTCCGAACTTCCTTGACTGCATGTGAAATGAATAAGACTAACGTAGTTGTTCAAAGCCGTACTGTATTGGACTAAAGAAATTGTCTTGCATTAGGGGGAGCACCTGATGGTATGTTAAACTCTTTTTCTTCACCGAGATTACTTTTTCTTACATAATTTTGTTACTTTGCAAGGTTTTAGTGAGATAACGATACAAGAAATACAATCAGGGGGGAGATGTCGTCATCAGGGGAAGCATCCAACGGTGCGATGTTGACACAAAGGTTTGTTGAACTCTTTTCCTTCACAGATGTTACTTTTTTCCACGGGGTTTTGTTACTCGGCAAGGTTTTTAATGAGACAACAAAAAACACTAGAAATACAACTTCTAGATTGGGGTTATTCTTCTCCTTCCAAGTATTCACGTTTTTATGCCAAGTGTTTTTCTAACACAATTCTACAAAATAGAAAAGTTTCGACAAGAGACACTATTTAAGAAGTTCAATGATTATCGCCCTTTTTCTTGGACCATTTTTTGCCTCACCGGACTCCTCTGACCAAGTTTTAACAAAGCAAATAGTATGTAACGGCAGTCCTCCAAGTGGGAGTATCGTCGTAAAGTGACACATGTGATCAAAGTCGTCGGTGGTATGATGACCACTCCATCTTCTTGTTTACTTGAACAGATGGAGTGACCATCCATACCACGGACGACTTTGACCACATTTGTCGCTTTTCTCCGTGCATGCAAACACTCGTACTTGCATGTTTATTCTTCTTGTCTACTTGAAGGAAACAAGAGACAATGAACAGATATGCAAACACTCGTACTTGCATGTTTATTCTTCTTGTCTACTTGAAGGAAACAAGAGACAATGAACAGATGATGGATTCCTTCTCTTTGGTCTCTACTAGACCATCTCTTCTTTGCAACTAATTCATTTGTTTGCTTCTTTTTTATTTGAAGCATGGTGCAGAGAATTTTGTATCAGGCCGGATTATTAGCTTAAAAATGAAGTCAAATTAACACTCTTGAAAGTAGTGCGATAACTATCCAAATTTTAGAACAGTTATTTAAGGCAGACTATTTTGCATCATTTCTTTCCTACGTAGTCTTTAAAATGAAATAGAAATGTAACCAAATAATGTAGAAGAAAAAAAACGTGCAAAAACTTCAACTATATGCATCATCTAAACAAATAAATCTACGAACTAGCCTGAATCATCTCTATAAACAATAAAAAAAAAATCTATCAAAACTCAAAATAGCTCAGCAGAATATAAATTCAGAGCTGAGTGTAGAAAATAAGGATCTATTCCATCTTAATGTATACCGACGATGAAGCTGATGGAAAAGTAGTCACCTTCTCACAGAACATATTAAACCGGCTCAGATCATCACCCAAGACTTCTGAAGAACTGTGAAGGGATACTACTTCCAAGACCACTGTATTCTTCAGCAATATCTCTACAAACTTTAGTTCATTGATGCTACCAATTACGCCCTGAAGTTCAAGAAATCGGAGGTGACTCAGCATGCCTGGCGTAAAAAACTCTTCTTCCGGACAGTCTAGCACACTTGCGGAGTCAGACATAACCTTGACAATAACCAGAAATAAGAGTTTATATATGCAGTTTAATTGATAAAGAAATTGTTTAACAAGATTTATAATTATGGAAATATCAAGTGATTGATAGTTACCTCGTCACAAAGTGGAAAAGATGGGGGCTCGACGAAGCATTTCTGGATAATGAGCAGAGTGAAAGTTAGAAGCATTACATTATCTAGAAAGCTCAGGATGTTAACAGATCCTTTCAATACAAAATCAAATAAAAAAAGGTAACAACAAGGAAATTCAGTAAGAACCTTGGTTATTTCAACGGAAAGGGATTCAGCATTAGGAGATTTCTTGAGCAAGGATATTACTACAGCAAAGCAGTCCTTTGAAAGCCATGTCTGCAACTTCAAACTTCGTGGATTTATGAATACAGGAAGCTGAATGTCTGATAAGTCAGGAACTCCTGAGAGTACCTACGAACAGAGAAGCAAATAACAGCTATTTAATTGATCTAGGCGATGCTAGAACCATGCATTACATCCCTTTGGCGGGAGCAGGTGACTGTGTTCCGTCTTGACCCACTATATAGACGGCTCCAATAGCATATTATTTTAAAAAGAATGAAATATACAGTACTGTATATTGGTATTAAAGAATGGTAAGAGTCTGTTACATAAAGCATCATAAAAATCTCAAATACAATAACCTATATGAATTGCGAAACTGACAAAGTGGTCCAGTTCTAAACTAAAGCTTGAGCCTAAATTTTCCGCCCAAGACTGGTTCCACCAAGGCTTCGTGAAGGTTGATGACACCATTTGAACCGAAAGGGTAGCAGAAGCAAATTCAGACCAATAGAACCAACTGTTAATGAGGTAGGTGTGGTCCTAAAAAAACGGGGTTGAGGTAAAAAAGTTTTATAATGGCAGTGTAGCCTTAAAGTGGATCACGTTTATTGTTCCCAACGGACTCTTGCATGAATTAAAAAAAAAATAATCCGAATCAGCAGGACTCATTCCCTATTGTAACTGAGGGAATTCAGATATCCCAATCAATCTGAATTTGCGCCTTTACCAGTAAAAGAAGGGATGTTCTGGGAGTATTTAATAAAACCACAAACGTGGCAAAGAAATCAACAATTGATGGATCATACTTCATAAAAAAGTAATGCGTTGGACTTTCGAAATGACTCGATCAAACCACATTTAGCAATATAAGATCTCGTTAATTGGGAGACTTATCTTCTGCCCACATGTTACCACTTATGTTTTACTTGTATCTTGATTGAGATGAGGACAAACATTTTATATTTTTAAGCAGTTTAACATATGAAATTATCATGCACGATAAGAAAGGAACCAACCGTACCTCAAGGAACCAAGGAGACAATGCTAAGTTCTTCGCACTGTGAAGAGCTCTAAGCAGCTTTGTTGTATTCTGAGCAAACGATTTTTTCAACACTTCAGAAAACTCCAAAAACGTTTTAAGCAGATCCTCAGTATCTTCTTTTACTTCCATGTTAGTATCCACAGGTGGTAGTTCCTCACCATCTTCATTTACTACAATGTCAACATGCGCAGGTGGCAGTTCCCCGCCATCTTCATTTACTACTAAGTCTACGATGTTAACATCCGCAGGTGGCAGTTCCTCGCCATCTTCATTTACAACTATGTTAACTTCCACAGGTGGCAGTTCATCACCATCTTCATTTACAACTATGTTAACATCCTCAAGTGGCAGTTCCTCACCATCTCCGTTTACTACCATGTTAACATCCTCAGGTGGCAGTTCACCATCTTCATTTACTACCATGTTAATATCTGCAGGCGGAAGTTCTTCAGCGTCTTCTTTCACTACCATGTTAATATCCGCAATGACTAGAGAAGTAAGATTTTCTAAACAATAGTCATATGACAAACAAGATTTGCAGCTTAACGATTTTAGATTTGGAGCATCTAATTTTACAATCTTAACCTCATTACCTAATGGTAGAGAGGGATTATTGTCTAATTCAAAATGCTTAAGTGTGACAGATGAAATACTGATATTCAAACGACTGTCTTTAATAACCAACGACTCTAAAGCTGGGCAGCTTGAAAAGAGCTTATCAGCAGGATTTTCATCATCAATAGAAACTGATTCAAGCTTTAAGAATTTAAGACAAGGTAAACTAATCGAACTAGGAAGAACTAAACTCGAGCACTCATAGCGACCAATTTTCAACTCTAACTTCGACAGTGATTTACAATTGAATAGAGACAAAGGTAACTTAACTGCAAGATCCTTCTCAGCACTAATATCCATAGATACTTCTTCGACACCTCTTGTTAGGGAAGCAAAAATCCATGAATTAACACTGCGAGCGGTTGCTTTATCGCAACCAATATCACTGAAAACAAGATTCAACCTCTGTACTTCACAACTATCACGAAGGACAAATACCCTATCGACAAAATCCAAGAACCCAGAATGTTCCATAGTATGCAAACTAGAATCGAAGTTCAAAACTGGAACAGATGCCCAGATATACCTCCATACTTTAGCTAAAACGCAAGTTCTAACTACACGTCATATCAAGGAAAGACAAGATACGGTGAATTAGTTTTTGGGGCAAAATGCTGATTCTATCTTCAGCTGGTGAATTTCTAGGCTCTTCCATGATCTGTATTCCAGGAAAACAAATCTAAAAAGGTGTTTAAAGTTGCATATAAGGGTTAAAAATGAAAGGGGTTTTAGTAGTTACCCTATAAACCCTTACTGAAGATCGAGAAAATGCGAGATAGGAGAGAGAGGGACCTGAGATGATGAGCTAAGCCTGGAGTTGTTGATGGCGGTGACGGAGATCAGAACTGAAGCGAGGATTCTAAAAACCTCGGGGAGGAGATTTTAGGTCTAGGTTTCTGAAATGAGAACCCCTAGATTTTGGTAGGTAGTTTTTCTTCGCGGGTTATTGTTTACGTTACCGAGCGCATTCTGGATACTGTATCTGGAAAGAGGTTGGTAACCATGTCCAAACCGAAATGGAAGAATCAAGGAAAATCCAAAGAGCCTGGGTCTGTGGGCATAATGAATTCTCCCCTTGATTGCCCAACCACACATGAGGGAAATACAAGTATCTTGATTGCGCTGCTTTTGTTATCGCGTAAGCTGGGGTTGGAGGCGTTTTTTCTACGGGAAATTAGGTTAAGACTTGAGACCCAAAAGATATACAGAAAAAACTCCATATATAGATACTTCATATATTAATAAATTTTATATATTAATAAAAAATCATAATCCAAATCGGGGCCAGTTATAAATAGTAATAACCTTCATATTTTAATTTTAATGTTAATAAATTTTTCTAATCCCGAAATTTACCTCCATATGTTAATATAATTGTCATTATTGGTCCGCGAGTTATAACCCCAAAGGTGTCACTATCCATCCACAAAAAACCAATGAAAATAAAAGTAACACAAAAACCCCCAAAAAACAAAAGTAACACAAAAACCCCAAATTTTAATATTGGTTTCTCAAATTTTATTTTGGTTTCATCATAAAATTTGATGAAACCAACATTGAAATTTGGGGTTTTTGTATCCATTTTGTTTACGATGGAGTTTTAATGGATCCCAACATTTGAGTGGGGTTTTTGTACCGCAAGTTTGGTCACCTTGGGTTTTTATGACTAGTTTTGTTATTATCGGAAACTTATATAGATCTTGTTACATTGAAATTTAATAAGAAATAAAATACTTCTCTATAGTTGTTTGAGAAAATGATATGGCATCTTTTGATTTGCGGATGCGTAAGACCTCATTCAACGACGGAATCAGGATTTTATGTTTGGGGGTGCTATTTTCTTTTCATGACCTCTCAGTTTCGTTCATCCCAATTGTAGTGAAAAAAATGCAGTCTAGTAACTAAAGTGAGCAAGTCCGCAACACGTTTCCTTTCCTTTTTGTTGTTGTTGTTCTTCTTCTCGGGGGATTTTATTAACCTGATGAAACTGGAACAAAAAGATTCATATCCTCTAATATTATACTACACTTGCAATAAAACTTGGAGGACATTCATACTAAGTTTGTGGAATGTTATGAAATCTAGCATGCTTAGCGAACCTATCTGTCGGCTTGTTTATTTTCCTACTAATACATTTGCATATCCAGAATGATTTCCCAGTTTAGTTTCAATGTCTTGTATCATGGTATGATTCTCCCATGCATCATGATGAATTCCTCCATTAACTGCCTTGGTTACCAAGTCCGTATCCATTTCAAAACTTGCAAACGTTTCCTTTCCTTTAAAACACAAAATTCCGAGTCAAAACTCTGTTCACCTTATATAGCTAATAGTTTTTCTAGAATTACGTTTACTATATGTATGAGAGCGCAGGGACGGATACAAGCCATAATTTTTGTGTTTCAAAAGTCATAATCCTGATCTGTTTTGGCGGCCGAAGGTCGCCCAATTTTTTTCGGGTTTTGTATGTTAATTTTGGCTCGCGACAATACTATAGAATACTTTATATTTGTTGCACATAATCCTACTGAGCTACGACATTTTTTTTTTGCTCGATTTACAACATTTTTTATGGTCATAGTGAATTTTAATATTTACAATTATTTAAAACAATGAAATTAGTTCATAGATAATAGGAAAAATGTATTTTTGGGACAACCAATTGCATTGGGTAAGAACAAAATAACTCTACATTCTCATATTATAAGTTGGTTAAATCTAAAACAAGATCATCATCTTCAAATATTTTTAAGGAAACAAAGACAACAAAAACAAGATCAAGGACATCAATTTTTTCATCAACTACAGCCACTGTTACCAAGACTCTCAAGCCGATTCAGTATGATTCGATCTGATTCAGACCGCTAAAGACCGATTTTGATGACCTCTGTTACATTAGACACTGCTACTTAGACTTAGGGAGATACTTCTACTTAGACTTAGGGAGATACTGTTACTTTGAAAACATATCATGTTACTTGATTGTACATGATCTTGAGAACTTTGGGTTGGTTTTAATCTGGTCACTGCTTAACACAGTCACACAAACTGGATTTGTAACAAAATCAATTTGGTCCTTTGTTGAGGCTTTGTCCTCTTGGAAATCTGAAATGGTAGTTATGTTTGTAGGGTTAGAATTATTCAAGAATTGAGGGGATATGATGGAACTGATTAATGTATGATGAACTTGAAAAGTCACAATTATAATGTTTCTGATTCGCAAAATCGGTGTTATGAATATACTGAATGAGGTTTGCCTCTTTTCCAAAAAAATAAAAATAAAATAAGGGACGCATATATATATATATATATATATATATATATATATATATATATCATGGGAAACATGTAATAATAGACGGCTGTGATTTGAGAACGTGTTCTTGCTTTTCTCTCATGTTAAAAATACACTATGTAAAAAGTCGTTGGATATTCATCGAGATGACATCAGGTTTAGAAACTATTGGGCTATCCAGATTTCTACCTGGGATATTTCATTTTTACTAAGAAATTACTATGGCGCGGACAAGGTTTTGCTGTTTTTTTTCCTGGGTGGGGCGGGGGGGGGGGGGGGGGGGGGGGGGGGGGGGGGGCTACCGCCTGTGTAAGCCACCCTCCACCTCCGTCACTGACCTCATTACTATGGACATCTTCTTGTTGAATCCAAAACATTTCTAACTTGTCGAACATGTTTAAAGCTTCTTGGCATGACACTGTTGGTATTTTCATACTACATCATCATGATTATCTCCTTTTGCTTCTTCTTGTCTAATTTCATCGATGATTTTTCTTTGGTTAAAGTATATACGACTTGGTGCTCATTTGGATGATTAAGGAAGACATCCATATCCATTATCATTTACATACTTTGAATTAGTAAAAAAATCATTTCCTTTGGTATATCTTCATATAGTAATAAACTCTATATATTAATAATTTTGTGGAGTCTCAAGGTTATTAATATATGGATTTTTTACTGTATTATTCTGGTTGTTAGGCCCAAAATTTTCAGTTTTCATGACACCCAAAATTATTCGCTACATAATTCGTTATGCATCTTATTTTTTTCAGGGGTATAATTGGCAAGGAGACTTAAATATAACATATCTAAAAAATCGCCTTAGAATTTTACAAATTTCATCTCGTTGGAAAGATTTTAAAGTGATCTACACAACGAGTACAAACAACAGTATCAAATTTTTGTTTTTCACGAAAAAATCAGAGGTGATCCTCATTTTAGGCATAAATTCGAAAACCGACTATTCGCTATCCAGCCTCCAAAAAAGATGCATGACACAATATGCATACACCACAAAATATGCATAACACTTTATGCAACCATATTTTTGTTCATGCATCTATTGTTTTGGTTATGCAGCCACTAAAACATTGTACATGCATGAATCCAACATAAAAAACAGACGCATAACGGATTATTCAACCATTTTCCCAACTGCATAACATGTTATTCATCTATAACAAGTTATGTAGCCATTGGTTTGGTTGATTTTAGTGGGTACAAAAAATGCATTATGCATCCATATTTTCGGAGGCATATCAGGTTATGCATCAATTTTCTCGATGCATAAAAGATTATGCAACAATTTTCAATTTCACAACTAATAAAAAAGATGTAGGATAATGGGTTATGCATCCATTTTCTCGACTGCATAACAGGTTATGCAAACATTTTCTCGACTCCATGACAGGTTATGCAGTCATAACAAGATCATCTTCTTCTTCTTCTTCATTGTTCTTCTTCGTTTTCTTCTCCTTGAGCTCCTCTTGGACATACAACATCATATTTTTGTTACTTACCATCTTCCCCGTAACTCAAGCCACAAATTCAGGATATCAGACATACATTCATACACCCACCAGGACCATTACCTTTCTTCAAACCTAAACTTAATTTCTCATAAACCTTAGTTCTCCAAATAATAATTACAGTATCAAACAAATAGGGTTTATTCTCAATAACCTCGGGAAAACCAAATATGTCATGGATTAAAGTTGTTGTTTTCGTACAATGTTGCATCCCTACAACAATCAGATACACAAATGGATAGAAATGGTGTTAAACACCTCTAAAAAAGCGGGGGGTCTAACAACCACACCCAATATTTCATTCAGCAATTTGTATGGACTAACTCTAATATAATTCCAAGAGAAAACTCAATCAAGGAAAGATATCAAAGAGTTACATATCTTTCTCAAATCAATCATCAAATCAATGAAATCCGTGAACTGATTGGCATGAGAATAACTTGAAAGGTACCAAAGACCAATGTTCAAGTGTCAATCAATTTACATCAACAACCAAAGGTTGGATTTACCAATTGATTGAAATATGCACCACCTGTGATATTTCAATTATATAAACAAATATAATACGGAAAAGAAAAAAAGATTACACAGAATCTAGAAGTTTTGTTAACGAGGAAACCGCATATGCAGAAAACCCCCGGGACCTAGTCCAGTTTTGAACACCACACTGTATTAAGCCATTATAAACACTAGCCTACTACAAGTTAACTTCGGAATGGAATGTAGTTGATCCCTAACCAATCTCACACTGGTCACGGTTCAGTCGTGTTCACAAAGAATGAGACGAAGAGCTTTGTGATTACTTTTTATATCTTACCTATCAGAGATAAATCTCAAGCAAATATTAGAGAAGATGATACTCAATTGATGTGTTTTCAAAGTTGTTGTAGTGATAAGATTCGTTCAAGACTTAGCAGATTTTAGACTTAATTTTAAATAAAAAATATAGGAAACTTAAATAAAAGTGATATGAAAAATATGGAGAAGGCTGGGGATATGGATTCCACTAATTACCAATATCAAAGTGATTTATATTTTCTAATTATAATTATGCAAATCCTTCATTCAAGTTGATTCTTAATATTGCAAAAGTTGATCTATTAGAAATAACAATTGTAAATCGAAAGTATGGGACATCAAAACCCTAGGCTAGCACATCAATTGAAATAACAATTGTTTAACAAAAACCATTTTATTTATTTATTTATCAAGGAAAATAATCATATAATAATTGCATAAATTAAATAAAATAGAGATTACCACATTTCATTGGCGAAATAGCTTCCTTCGTCGCCCCAGAGGATGGGTTTAGCTCATCATTGTATAAACTTGCTCAAAATATTGATTCATGCTCAAGATTTGTTTACAAAGATGAAATGGAGAGAAAATAATGAAAATCGAGTGTTTGCAACGTTTATAATTGTTGCAAAACACTGTTACAAAGAACGATAAAAAGGAATTGTTGTTGTTGTATCTCTGCGACCCTCGTGTGGTTGTCGTTGTCACTGTTGAAAAACGACTGCCTCTGGTGGTCTTTTGTTCTTCGTGTTCTTCAGCAGCAGCATAAATGGTGGTTCTCTGGTGCGATTTTGTTCTCTTCTGTTGTTGCTCTCCGCCTCTCCCAAACTCTCCGTCTTTTATTCTGCAACACCAGAACCCTTTATATATCCAGTAGCACCAAAAAATCTCACTATAACTCAAGATAATTCTCTCTTAACTCGGCCTTGATGAAAAATATTCTGGGAATATTTTCTTCCCTGATTTAGCTTCTCATGCTGTTTCCCCACGCCAAATTACTCTTAACGCATCCAGTCATTTCCCAGAAGTGTTCCAACATGCAGCAGCCACGCGAAAATCTCTTGGTCACTCAATCAGGACTCGGAATGGAAAACCAACCTGTGATGCTCTGATTTCATATCTTGGGTTATCTAGCCAAATTTGATCGAAACAAACACCCATAACAACTTTGTTCTAACAAATCACATCTACCAATGAAGTTTCAGCGATTGAATCGCACAAAAACTCCTCCAAAATCCGATCGAAATTCTGCCAATGAAGTGAATATTTTTCCCGCCATTTTTTATTTTTGAAATGTTGAAGATGAAGTGCCCCTATCCTTTTCTGGGGTGCGAATAACAGATGGGTGCTGAGGAAAAATTTGGGTGCTGAGGATGAATTTGGGCTACGCATAACCTTGGGTGTCCCTTAGCCAAATCTGGGGTCAGTATAGCAAATGTCTTACAGGGGTCCAAATAGCACTTTTTGAGCAACTTTTTCCACACAAGTGTATTTCTCCAAAAACACTTACACAAACATAAAAACACCATAATAAGTACAAAATCAAGCACTAGCAATAGAGACACTAAGGACAATTCAGACACAAGAATGTGTCTATCAAATACCACCAAATTTATTATTTGCTAGTCCTCGAGCAAATCTAATCTAGAAAATAAAAATGACTACACTTAGCACGTGCAACATGTCGTTAAACCACTAGGTGGCCCTAGTGGCGGAGTGTTGTCTCCGGAGGGTTTACCAGAGGTGTACCCACAAAACCTTTACTCCAGACCCTAGCTATCTACGCAGAACCTTGGAAAGCACTAAAGAATCTCCTTGGTTGGTATACTCTCATTGACTACAGGAGGAAGTACCCTGATGCGAAATTCCAATTACTGTACACGAGTTTGCACTCAGCATACTAAAATTCATATATAAGTGACAGAGCTCTACTCAGATAGTTTCTGTACATCATAACCGAAGTCAACCAATCACATGGAAAGATTAAGAAGATGAATAAAGAGATGGTTAAAAGTGAAAGATGTTTCCCATATTTGTCTGAAGGCCTCTGCCAAGGTGAACCTATCCTAATGGACTGAGATACCGGTCTGACTAATATCAACACAACTAGCATATACAAGGGGACCAGTGGTCGATAAACCTAACTCTAGGTCAACACAACTGGCATATACAAGGGCACAAGTGGTCGACTTTATTGAATTTATTCTGGTTGGTCTAATGGTCTGGTCTCATTTTTTTTTTTGGTATCTCAATCACTCTATTCCACCCTAGCAAAGGTAACAACTTGAATCGTGTGCCCCACCAAATTACTTAAAAAAATAAAAACATAAGGATTAGGATTCAACGAGATATAACGAAACTACCATGTTTTTTTTTTAATTCTAATACCTGAGCTCTGTGCTTTTATGAATAGACTATTTAGATGTTTCCATCTAATCATATTGGTTCCTCAACTCCTACAACCAAGATGTTCTCATCCACTTAGATTGGTTAGTGCCAACCTTAATAAGCATAAATTTCTAGGCTCTGGAGTTTATTTATTGCAACTAAAAGCTAATAAAAAGTTTCTTCCCCACCCCCAAACTTAAATCTATCGTTGTACTCAATGTTTCTAATGAAAGAGCAATACCAAAAAGTAAAGTAACATGAGGAATTAGTAAAGAGAGAAGTTGGAAAGATAGTACCTGGGTGAAGAGAGAAATCAAAAACTAATATACAACATACAATCGCCTCGATGGTCAATCAAGGGTAAACAAGGTCCTCCAGAGAGACCTCCTCAATATCACCTGTAGGAAAGGGCTCTAAAAAGGGTTTCAATCTCTGACCGTTAACCTTCGAAGAACTACTACCATCCGGTGTCTCGATCTCAACAGCTCCATGAGGAAAGATAGTGCGAACAATAAAAGGACCCGTCCACCGAGAACGTAACTTCCCTGGGAAAAGATGCAAGCGTGTATCATACAGAAGAACTTTTTGACCTGGAGAAAATGACTTTCTTAAGATATTTCTATCATGCACAAGTTTCATTTTGTTCTTATACTCCTTAGCACTATCGTATGCATCTCTACGAATCTCTTCCAACTCATTGAGCTGGAGTTTCCTATGGGCTCCTGCCTTGTCAAGTGAAAAATTTAGCTGCTTAATATCCCAATAAGCTTTATGTTCTAACTCAACAGGTAAGTGACATGCCTTGCCATACATAAGTCGAGAAGGTGACATTCTAATGGGGGTCTTAAACGCAGTACAGTAATCCCATAAGACATCAGTAATCCTAGACGACCAGTCTTTCCGATTAGGATTAACTGTTTTCTCTAATATACGTTTTATATCCTTATTGGAAACTTCTGCCTGACCACTAGTCTGTGGATGATACGGGGTATCTATCTTATGCGTAATACCATATTTCTTTATCAAAAGCCTAAAAGGTCCATTACAAAAGTGCGACCCTCCATCACTAATTATAGCTCGCGGTGTACCAAAACGTGTAAGTATATTATTTTTCAAGAACTCAATCACAACCCTATGATCATTGGTTTTACACGCTGCCGCCTCAATCCACTTAGAGACATAGTCTACAACGACAAGGATGTATAAGTTATCAAAAGAATTAGGAAAGGGACCCATAAATTCAATACCCCACACGTCAAAGACCTCAACAACTAAAATATGGTTCAATGGCATCATGTTCCTACGGGAAATGGTTCCTAATTTCTGGCAACGTTCACAAGTGACACAGTAACTGTGGGAGTCTCTAAACAACGAAGGCCAATAGAATCCACACTGCAATATCTTAGTAGCAGTTTTTTTAGCACTAAAGTGACCCCCACAAGCATGATCATGACAAAAGGAAATAATACTGGACTGGTCACTCTCAGGTATACATCTCCTAATAATCTGGTCTGGACAATACTTAAACAATTAAGGATCATCCCAAAAGAAGTGCTTAACCTCAGCTAAAATCCTAGAACGATCTTGTTTACCCCAATGCTGGGGCATTCGACCAGTAAAAAGATAGTTCACTATATTCGCATACCAAGGTAATTGGGTAACAAAGAACAATTGTTCATCAGGAAAGCTATCCCTTATAGGAATGGAATCATCAGGGGAACTAACAACTAGCCTAGACAAGTGGTCTGCTACAACATTTTCGGCACCCTTTTTGTCTCCAATGTCTGTAGAAAACTCTTGTAACAAAAGGATCCACCTAATCAATCTAGGTTTTGTATCCTTCTTAGACAAAAGATATTTCAAAGCAGTATGATCAATATATATGATGATCTTAGAACCTAAGAGATAGGGTCTAAACTTGTCTAAGGCAAATACAATGGATAACAGTTCCTTCTCGGTAGTGGTATAGTTCAAATGGACATCATTCAGAGTTTTGATAGCATAGTAAATCACATGAAGTAATTTGTTTTCTCGCTGACCTAGCACAACACCAATAGAATAATCTGAAGCATCACACATGATCTCAAAGGGTAGGTTCCAGTTGGGTGCCTGGACTATGGGGGCGGTAGTGAGTAAATTCTTAAGCTTCTCAAAAGCCTCTAAACAAGCATCATCAAAGACAAACTTAACATCTTTTGCAAGCAAATTGCAAAGAGGTCTAGAAATTAGGCTAAAATCCTTAATTAATCGACGATAAAAACCTGCATGCCTAAAAATGATCTAATATCTCTTACGGTTTTTGGGACCTGTAAAGTCTTAATAAGGTCAACTTTGGCTTTATCTACCTCTATACCCTTAGAAGATACGATATGCCCTAAAAAAATTCCTGAACGAACCATGAAGTGACATTTCTCCCAATTAAGCACTAAATTCTTTTCCTTACACCTAGTCAATACTAGTGACAAATGATGCAAGAACTCATCGAAAGACGAACCAAACACTGAAAAATCATCCATAAAGACCTCTAAGAACCTTTCTACCATGTCATAAAATATGCTCATCATGCAACGGTGAAAAGTCGCAGGGGCATTATAAAGCCCGAAAGGCATGCGTCTATACGCAAGGTACCAAAGGGACAGGTAAAAGTGGTTTTCTCCTGGTCTTCTGGGGCAATAACGATCTGATTGTATCCAGAGTAGCCATCTAAAAAGCAGTAGTGACAATGTCCAACTAATCTCTCTAGCATCTGGTCGATGAAGGGAAGGGGAAAGTGGTCCTTCCTAGTGACCTTGTTCAATTTCCTATAGTCAATACAAACACGCCAACCCGTGGTCACTCGGGTCGGGATTAACTCATTTTTATCATTCTGGACTACAGTAATACCGGATTTCTTGAGTACAACCTGAACGGGGCTAACCCACTTACTGTCTGAAATGGGGTAGATAATCCCTACGTCTAACAACTTAAGGACCTCGTTTAGAACTATCTCTTTCATATTAGGGTTTAGTCGACGTTGCATCTCCCTAGAAAGTTTGGTACCACTCTCTAAATAGATCTGATGCATACAAACAGTGGGACTTATACTCTTAATGTCAGCTATGGTCCACCCTAAAGCTTCCTTGTTGTTTTGAAAGACGGTTACTAGCCTACTTTCCTGGTCACTATCCAAGACGGAAGAAATAATCACAGGTAAAGTCTCAGACGGGCCTAAAAACCTATATTTCAGGGAATCTGGCAATGGTTTTAGGTCCAACTTAGGAGGCTTTCCAATGAAGGAACTAGGGTAGACTTAGAAACTGGTAGTGGTTCGACTTTAGGTTTTCATCCATTACTAGTATCTAACAAAGGGGTTGAATCTAACAAAGCTTTCACCTCATTAATCACATTATCATCATCAAAATCAATCCCAAAGTGAGCTAGGCATTTCTCTAATGGATCTTCTAACAAAGTGTTTGGTAATGAATCCTCGACTAATGTTCCTATCATGTTCACCTCTTCTATGTTCGAGTCATCTAGTTCAGAGGTTAGCTTACTAATATTAAAAATGTTCAGCTCAATAGTCATATTACCAAAAGATAATTTCATAATACCATTTCGAAAGTTAATGATCGCATTTGATGTAGCTAAAAACGGGCGACCTAAAATTACCGGTATCTGGTTCTCTGGGTCACGGACAGGTTGGGTATCTAGGATAACAAAATCCACTGGATAAATAAACTTGTCAATATCTATGAGAACATCCTCGATCACACCATGAGGAATTTTAACGGACCTATCAGCTAACTGAAGTGTCATCTGGGTAGGTTTCATCTCACCAAGTCCTAGCTTAAGGTACACATGATATGGTAGTAAGTTCACACTAGCTCCTAAGTCAAGCAACGCTTTCTCAACACGGTATTTACCTATTGTGCAAGAAATGGTAGGGGACCCTGGGTCTTTATACTTAGGAGTAGTGGTATTCTGAATAATAGAACTCACCTGACTAGCTAGAAAGGTTTTCTTCTGGACATTAAGCTTTCGCTTTCGCGTACACATATCCTTGAGAAACTTGGCATAATAGGAATCTGCTTAATTGCATCTAGTAGTGGAAGGTTGATAGTTACCTTCTTAAAAACCTCCAATATATCATTAAAATTGGACTCCCTCTTAGTTGGAACTAGCAGCTGTGGGAATGGGGCTCTAGGGACAAAGTCGGGCTCAATATGACCCTCATTGGTCTCTTTAGACACTCTATCAGTCTCCTCAGTTTCTAGTTCAGAAGGGTGAACTACAGCATGTTCACTATCAGGCTTGAAAACCTTGTTGTCTATCACTCTACCACTCCTAAGGGTTTTAATAGCATTCACATGATCAGATGGTCTTTCACCTATTTCATTAATTCCTCTAGGGTTGGGTTGAGTCTGACTAGAAAACTTACCTCTTTCTCTTAAAGACTCATTTATCTGACTAACCTGGGTTTTCAACTCGGAAATAGCCTGAGAGTTAGCCTGACCTATTCTCTTATTTTCTTCTAAACCTTGAGCAACAGATTGCTGAAACTGCATAGTGTTACGAGTTAACAAAGCAAGAGACTCTTCTAAACTCATAATCTTCTTATCCGAAGGGTTCTGAAACTGTGCCGGGGCTGAAGGATTCTTAGTATAGTACTACAAACTTCCTCAAATTCCCTAACATGAAAATGGGTTATCATTCCCTTCCCTAAAAACATGGGAAAGTCAAAGGTTCAGTTCATAATTTTCCTCGGTTTCAGCTAACTTGATACAAGACGGACGAGAGGTCCTAGTTGGGTTTAGCAAAGCTTTCAAAGTTGCCATTTCTGGCACTACCAAAGGACTAGGAGTACTAGGGGTACTTTCCTTACGAAGATACAGATTCTCAAAACTGAAGTTTCCAAAAATGGAGCTCTCAAAAGAAGAGTCTTCGAGCTCCCCGCTTTCACAAGAAGAACTACTAGGTTTGTCACTAATCAAACGACATAGAGTGTTTCTTTTCCAAGCCCGTTTAAAAACTTCGGGCATACACTAGAAAAACAAAATCAAAAAGAAAAGTCCTAAAAAGGAAGGGATGTTCTATGAAAACACAAACAAGGCTGACTCCACCACATCAAACCTACTGATTTCTAGCAAACAAAAATCATGATGGCTCCACTTAGATTGTTTCTAGACCAGCTTCTAATCCTTCGAACGGGAGTTCGTTACAATTTAAGCAAACCCCTATGGAATCAATCCGAGTTAAAGTAAGTTGAATGGAGGCGAGGGAAGCTCGGTGGAGCTTTGATACCCAAGGCCTCACCGGTATTACAAGGCGGCGCAGTCACTCATTTAACTTACAGAAACCGTCAAGAACTTCGAAGTATGCTTAAAAGAGTAACCAATATTTTTCGAATGACTTTCCTGTTAATCTCGTTACCCTATGGGTCTCGTTCTAGTCAAAATTTTAGGCTTCACGTTTGGTGTCGTTTTCCTAAGGCGGGCAAGAAGAGAACGGTGATGAAATCCGAACCCTTATCTTGTATGACCAGTCCTTGCCCTTTACTAGGAAATTAAAGCAACCGTTTTTAAGTCCTCAACATATATGCATACGAAGGAAGACAGTAACTCGCTGACAGGGGATTCGCGAGTGTTTCGACAAACTTACCTCCCGTACCAGACGGGGGATGAACCTTTGTAGTCGACTCGGGCCACAACTCCTATGTCATGTACGATCCCGAGGGGCCGAGGTGATATCGTAATCACCATCCTTTCTCTGCAAACAGTTTATATTTAAACTACCCTTCCGTATGGTTTAAAAATAATGTCCCAAAATTTAAAGTCCAAAGTCCAAAAATATAAAGTGCAAAAGAAAAAGAAAGTCTAAAAAAAATAAAAATCTACAAAAATAAAAATGTCTCTCTTTAAAAATAAAAAAAAATCTTCTTCTGTCGCTCCTTTCACTTTGCCTTTTAATCGAAGTCTTTAAGTGTTCACCAAAAGCTTTGGAAAAATTTTCTTTCGCTCCAAATTCCGAATTCTGTAAGAAAAGACAAAAACCAAAAAACGTAAAGAAGAACAAATAAAAATAAAAACCTAAAAAAAAAATCTAAAAACTCTAGCCTAAAGACAAGTCCGCGTCGGCGGCGCCAAAAATTGATGTGTTTTCAAAGTTGTTGTAGTGATAAGATTCGTTCAAGACTTGTGAAAGCAGATTTTAAACTTAATTTTAAATAAAAAATATAGGAAACTTAAATAAAAGTGATATGAAAAATATGGAGAAGACTAGGGTTATGGATTCCACTAATTACCAATATCAAAGTGATTTATATTTTCTAATTATAATTATGCAAATCCTTCATTCAAGTTGATTCTTAATATTGCTAAAGTTGATTCTTTTAGAAATAACAATTGTAAATCGAAAGTATGGGACATCAAAACCCTAGTCTAGCATGCTCCATCAATTGAAATAACAATTGTTTAACAAAAACCATTTTATCTATTTATTTATCAAGGCGAATAATCATATAATGATTGCATAAATTAAATAAAATAGAGATTACCACATTTCATTGGCGAAATAGCTTCCTCCGTCGCCCCAGAGGATGGGTTTAGCTCATCATTGTATAAACTTTCTCAAAATATTGATTCATGCTCAAGATTTGTTTACAAAGATGAAATGGAGAGAAAATAATGAAAATCGGGTGTTTGCAACGTTTATAATTGTTGTAAAACACTGTTACAAAGAACGATAAAAAGGAACTACTGTTGTTGTATCTCTGCGACCCTCGTTCGCTGTCACTTTTGATAAAGGACTGCCTCTGGTGGTCTTTTGTTCTTCGTGTTCTTCAGCAGCAGCAGAAATGGTGGT
The DNA here is from genome assembly GCF_003573695.1 of Papaver somniferum. Lineage (NCBI taxonomy): Eukaryota > Viridiplantae > Streptophyta > Magnoliopsida > Ranunculales > Papaveraceae > Papaver > Papaver somniferum. The sequence continues at coordinate 62,062,340 of NC_039363.1, read as the reverse complement.
TCTCTGGTGCGATTTTTTTCTCTTCTGTTTTTGCTCTCCGCCTCTCCCAAACTCTCCGTCTTTTATTCTTCAACACCAGAACCCTTTATATATCCAGTAGCACCAAGAAATCTCGCTATAACTCAAGATAATTCTCTCTTAACTCGGCCTTGATGAAAAATATTCTGGGAATATTTTCTTCCCTGATTTTGCTTCTCACGCTGTTTCCCCACGCCAAATTATTCTTAACGCATCCAGTCATTTCCCAGAAGTGTTCCAACATGCAGCAGCCACGCGAAAATCTCTTGGTCACTCAATCAGGACTCGGAACGGAAAACCAACCCGTGATGCTATGATTTCATATCTTGGGTTATCTAGCCAAATTTGATCGAAACAAACACCCATAACAGCTTTGTTCTAACAAATCACATCCACCCATGAAGTTTCAGCGATTGAATCGCACAAAAACTCCTCCAAAATCCGATCGAAATTCTGCCAGTGAAGTGAATATTTTTCCCGCCATTTTTTATTTTTGAAATGTTGAAGATGAAGTGCCCCTATCCTTTTTTGGGGTGCGAATAGCAGATGGGTGCTGAGGACAAATTTGGGTGCTGAAGATGAATTTGGGCTACGCATAACCTTGGTTGTCCCTTAGACAAATATGGGGTCCGTATAGCAAATGTCCTACAGGGGTCCAAATAGCACTTTTTGAGCAACTTTTTCCACACAAGTGTATTTCTCCAAAAACACCTACACAAACATAAAAAACACCATAATAAGTACAAAATCAAGCACTAGCAATAGAGACACTAAGGACAATTCAGACACAAAAATGTGTCTATCATCAATAAGATAGAACATGTAAGATCAGAACACGCAACTACATAGAAAATAGTCTGGTCTGGCTTCACGAATCCCAAATGAAGCTTCAAGTCATTAACCTATAATGATTTTGGAAAAACCTGGGTTAAAGGAGAATCTACTCTAGTCGCAACTAGGATACAGGAAAGTGTCGGGATTCGGTTTTCCAGTTGCTAGAGTCCACCCTTATATAGTCTTTCAAATCAGGGTTTGCTTACAATCAAATCTAGGTTAGCTTAGAAACAAAGCATTCAATATTCACCGTTAGATGAAAACCTGATTTAAGATTCAAGCTAAGTTTGCTTAAAACCAAAGCAATTTCTCTCCACCTTTAGATGGTCTTAGCTTGTTACACACAAATGAAATATAGCTTCGTTGAGATATGGGTAACTGTACCTAAATGTGTATATTTAGTTGGCTCAAGAATAGTTAACCGAAGTTAGCCATATGAACACTTTTGTATTAACCACATTCATGTAACACTTCTAGATCAAATATAATTATCAATCAAATATGAAAGATAATCAAATGAATCTAATTGTGTTACTCATAAAGTTGTTCAATTGTTTATATCCCATAAAAGTATACAAGACACAATTGAAGCAAAATCGGATTTGATTCATGATTGTACAAAGTACTTATACAAGAATCAATTCATGAACATTAAGCCACGGTTCGCAAAGATTGCATTCCTTAATTTATAAATATATTTTTTTATGAGTATGGAATCATTCTCAACCGATTTTAGAACTTTAACCACTAAGTTTGCAAACGGGTACGCAAACTATAGTTCCAGACTTTGGTCTTGTCCAGCAGTTTGCAAACCTGTACGCATACTGCTGTCCCGGACCCTAACTCAGGTAGAACCATTTGCAAACTGGTATACAAACTTGGTTTCCGGACTTTAAGAGTTAAAATCGTTCGCATACTGGTATGCAAACAAGGTTTCCGGACCTGAATCATACCAAAAAAGTTTGCATACTGGTATGCATACTGTGTTGTATCCAGACAAGGGCTAATTGTTCTAAACTCTCATTTCAATCATTAAAACATCCTTAGAAGACGACAATAGCTGTCTCACACAAACTATAAGCTTATAAGTAATCTTCAAGTGATTGAATGATCAATAAGAAACATTCTGAGTCGACATCAAATGACTGTCTCACACAAATCATGTAAGATGTTTCAAGATAATTTTCACATGATCATCTTTTGACTTATTATTTAGTTTCCAACAAATGAATTGTTTCCAACTAAACTCGTCAAGAATAATGATGAACATAGCTAAAGCAAAAAGCTTTCAACATATATTTCAAGAAATATATAAGCGAGATAAACTTGGCTCGAAATATCAAATATGTATAATATAAATGTCTATATAGTTATACGACTTAGTCTCATTAGGAGATATAATAGAATATACTTATGAGTGATAAATAAGTTTTAGTCTTCACATACCTTTTGTTGATGAACTTCCTCCTATCTCTCCTCAATATATCTTCGTCTTCAATCGATGAATGTTGTGAAGTATAAATCTCAACTACACATTATATCCTAATCCTAGACATAGCTATAAGTAGACTAGAAATCAAGATTAATAGTTTTGATCACCTAAACTTGACAACCAAGCTTGAGATAGAAATGCTTGCGAGTTCGAACGAACAGTGCTCTAACAACCTCCTAAATCAAATAATTCAGGCCAAATCGGAGGTTAAATAGCGCAACCAACAAAGTTTCGTTTCAATTAATTTTCAGATAATAAGAAGAAAACTTCTCTTACAACTTTTAAAACAAATGATTAACCCTAATCCAGCATAATTGGATGATAGACGCGTGTCAAAATTTCAACGGACACACTCAACCCTAAATAAAAACCCAATCAGAATTACATAGGCACTCGAACAAAACTCAACTGGCAGACTCTGAGGTGCCTTTAACAGAGAATACAACATCGCCTACCCCTAGAAATTGTCCTTGTCCTCAAGGATAAATCGAGGATATGTGAGATTTGATGTTGAAAATGTCCTCTCAGGTGGCATTTTCCGGTGATAAGTTTGTCCATTAAATCAGCACATACCGTACCAGTCTGTTACCCCTGAGAATAGTTCTCGTTTTCCAAGCTTTCCCTGGTACCATAATGATCTCACCTGAATGATCAACATCACGCAAAGTAGGGGATGTGGTGACACTCCGAAACTTTTTCTCGGGTTTAAGTGTACCTGTTAGGCTAATTCTGCACTTAAAAAACCCAAAGCTCAAACACTCAATTTTCTTTTACACTTTTAGGGTTGACGGAATCATAATTGTGGTGCCAAAATAGAAAATCTGTCTTGTCCAAACTTTCGGGTGACATAATAGCTAACATGCATCTCAACACTTGTCAACTTGGAGTTAACAAGGTCATTTTCGTAACCGGGTTAAAAATGAAAGGGAAAAATCAATTTCCAGAAGGGGGAATCTGTTCGTTTCTCTTTCTTTTTTCTTGTTCTCTCCGTCTGCAATTTGTTCTTTTCAAATTCAAGAAACAGATAGCTAGGGAGAATTCCTCTCTTTAATTTCCTTCTGGCATATCTGCTTCTCAGAAAAGAGCCTTCTGCTCTTTCTAGAAAATCTAGAAGATATGAAAAATCACGAAAAGGGTACATCCAGATTTCTTCCGTGGATGGTTTTATGAATGGGGTAGAGGATTTCTTCCATCATGTTCTTCAATTTAAGAATTTTGTTTAGAGGCTTTGATCAACTCTTCCTGCATGCATAAATTGAGGTCAGATATTACTGTTTTCGATTGAAGAGAATTCTCTCCAAGTTCCATGCAACATGAAGGGAGATAGTTAGATGAATTAGGGAACTCTCCCAGTTTCTTTTCCTTCATTTACAAATGTTTGGGGATCCATTTCATAATCAGTTTTGACACGGGTGTACTTGACTTAAAATAAATAATTGGATTTTTCTTGGTTTTGGTATATGGGTTGCTGTAGATTTGATCTCTGTCAACTTAGGCATGTTTTTTTTTTAGTCAAGAAAATATTTCAAGGAGTGGGTTGTTGCTGGTGGCTTTTGATATGTTGGATGGCTGTGGTTGACAGGATGTTTAGAGTTCTGGTAGTATAAGAACGGACGGATTGTATTTAAACTTATTTTTGCAGGTGAAGAAGCTGCGACAGGAGGTCAATATGACCACGGAAATCAAATCTCCCTACACCAGCATAACTGCACACCTGATGTTCGATAAATTGCCCGAAAGAACAGAAAAGAGGTCAAATGTTCTTGTAGCTTTCTCTACATATTCGTTTCATTAATTTTGAAACTTTATGATTGCCATGTGATATGGGTTTCCTTTCTAGCATCTGTCTTGGTTACAAGTGACTGTTGGCACTCATAAATATGTATTTAGAGAATTTGTATTAATTGTTTAGGATCCGCTGTACAAAATGTAAAACTGAAATTAAGAAGCTTTAGACTAGTGGCCTGATGCTAATTAAGAAGCTTTGGACTGTTGGTAAGGATGATTAGCACCGGTTCAATTCATCTTTGAGTTTATTGATTTTGTTTTCTAAGGTACCAGATTCACAACTGGTTGTTATATATATAGTTCATTTCCTTAGAAATGATATGCCATATGAAATGATTATTGCTTATATCAAATAATGACCTCCAACTGGGAATTGGACTAGAATTTGATTTTAAGGTTAGTTAACTATTTTATCGTTTCATAATGTATGTGAAGTGAGAATGAATAGTACTATGCACAAAAGTTGGATTTTTCGGTGTGAACATGCTAATGTTATATTAGAGTTGGCAGTTAAGTGGTAGGGGCTAGGAATATCCTATCTCATGAATGCCTCATCTGATTTCTTTGTAAACAACGGATTAATATGAACATTTTAAAGACATAGGCATTTTCTGGTGCTCTATTCCTTCTTGTTCTGCCTGTTTGCTGTGGTTACGGACTATATGACACAATTATAGATGAAACATTTTAGTTATTATTTGGTTAACTAACAAGTGCTTGTTGAAATGTCCGTGTGATCACTAGACTGTCGGACTAGCGAAGTGGAAGTGTCTGCCCATTCTAAGGTACGGACTAGCTCTGGTTTAGTAAGTACTAAATGACGATTTATAACGGTGTCATTTGTTGTTTGAGGAAAAGAAAGGTTCTCTGTACATTGGGATAGATGGATGAGGGTATAGAATTTTAAAATGATAAGATTAGATGCCTTCTTTGTGGTATTTCAATTACTTATAAAATGTAAGATTTATCTTTGGTTAATTTTTATACACCCCTGTATCATGTAGCTAGGTTGTGGAGCTAAACTTCATGAGATGAAGTGTTAACTTATTGTAGACTTTGTACGCAGAAGTGACCTTTCATTTAGTGGATGAACTTAACCTGTATGCATAGGACCTTAAATGGGCACATAGCCATTTCTATTAACTGATGAGTACAGTAAAATCTAAAGAGAAAAATTCTCTTATATGAAAAGCTTGAGGTGGCTGCTACTGTTTAAGGTGCTAAACAGTAGTTGAATTTGAATTATGAATTAAGATCCTTCAAGCCTATCATGGGTAGGTTTCGACAGCAAGCATTTTGGTTGTACTAATTTATCTTCCCTGTTGATCCTTTAATTGTACTGAACTTTCAATTGTGCTATTTATAGTGCAACTGCCATGTTGTTGGCACAATGAAAATATATATCATGACTGTTTAGAGTGGAGAATTTGTTACGAATACTGCAAAATGCTATTGCTAAAAATGTTAATCATTGCCTGTGCTCTCTTAAGTTGATTGTGGCATTATTCTTGTTTAAACAACTATAGTTCTTTCTGGTCTTGTGTACTTGGTGTCTACCATTACCACCATTTGGCATCATCAATTGTTTTTATTGAGTATACGCTTTGGTAGTTAATTGTCGACATTATTATATAGATGACTAAATTCATTTGTGATTTTGAATATATCCATAGATAATTTTGTGGATAAAACTAGTTAGTTTTCGCTGTGGCCTTGTCGTTGTCAAACCGATCTCCTACTAGTTTATTGCTGTAAGTTTGAACTGTATTAACAAGTATGTAGTATTACATCATCTAGTACAAAACATAGTTTCCAAAGGCCATACATTTTGGTGCATACAAATACTTTGTATCTATGCTTATGTTTCGCTGGAATTGCAATTTCAGTCGCCATACCGGCAGGTGTCTGTGTTAAAGTTGGGTGACTCGGCCTATGCTTTAAGTTTATTATAAAATGGTTGAAATGTTAACTTGGGTCTTGTGTCCCACTATTTTCATCTTGAATTTGTAGTTTTAGATACCAATTCCCTGTACATGTCTTTGCATCATGCATGTAATTTACTATGTCTTGGAAGTCTTTTGGTTCTGTGAGACCATCATATACTTGGTTTTGTACTTAACCGGAATATTTGAGAACTACTAGAATTACAAATAAATTCCACTGCTGGTGGTCTGGAAATGGGGTATTTCAGATCATTTTAAGAGAGAGAGTTGTTGCTGTTGTAGGCAATTCGTATTGTCTAAATATAGAATGACGAACTATGGTCGTGCTTGATCCCTTCGAGCAACGGAGAGGGTACGTAGGCAGCCGCTATGCGGTTCAGCACATCTCTGCGAGATTGTTCATATCGTCTGGAAAGGGTTGGTTACTGCTTGGCAGTTCATACCATCCATTTGGAGATGATTGCAATCTTGGAAATATAGATATCGAGGGTACAAGAGGTAGTTACAGTACTAAATGTTCATACTACCTATTGAAGGGATGATAGTTGGCTCTCTGAGATAATTCATACCATTCAATTATTGTACAATCCACAAGGCAAAGAGATGATTATTACTTGCTGAGGTAACTCATATCATCTGTCTAGGTTGTAAGTTAAGCAATGGTTATTGTCATGAGAGGTAACTCGTGTGATATGACAAGGATGGTTGCTGCATATGATGGCAGTTCATACCATCGATCAAAAGGTGATTACTGACTTTTTGAGCAGTTCATATCATCTGAGAAAGATATTCAGTCGAGCTTGAAAGAGTACTGTAAATTGCCAGGCCAGAAATGGCACCCCACCTACGGGGGGCAGGCACCCCACCACCCCACCTACGGGTTTCCACCCGGAAGACCGTTAGCTGTAACGGTGGCTGGTATCGGGCTACCCTGACATTGAATGAATTACCGTTTAATTGATAACGCCGCGTTCTGCCTGGCCTTAATTGGCACCCACGGGTGGCAACCGAAAGACCGTTTGTTTGATAACGGTGGCTTGTATCAGACTACCCTGACAAGAGACACTATGTCTTCACTGTAAAGACGATGGAAATCAATTTTGGTCTCGATGACCCTTGGAAAGAAAGCAGAGTTTGCCTGCTCGTAAAGCAGTTTGGCATGGATCGGTGAACATTTGCTTGGTAAAAACCGAATTTGGCCGAAAACTTGAAAGTATCAAGTTTAAACAGGACCACTGGTACTCAAACAGAGTCTGTATACTCCTATTTTAGTACAAACATTACAAACATTAATCGAGTAGTATACATTTATATTGGATTAATCCGAGACCGGAAAAACGTCATGATTATCAATCCAAACGAGATGGTACTATCATTCAACAAGGTCATCAAGTACACAGCACGTTTCACACCCTTTACTACTTTCGGTAACAGCTCTAGGAGCACCAACGAGAGATCGAAACGATAGGCTCAAGCCTTTTTAAATATAATCATGTATATAAAGTTCCTCTTAATCAAACTACTCATTAATGAATTAGGACTACAGTAATTTATCGGTGTACTATATATTCTGTTGTAGCAAATATATACAAACTATGAAGCACTAAGTAAGTCCACACGTAAGTTGAAAGTGGGAAAGGCTATATTATTCTCTCTCACTTTTCTGTTGCATGAGATCTACTGCCAAATGACCAGAGTGTAGAGAAAAATGAAACAAGTCTAAACGGCAAGGTTCATAACAACATTGGGAGCGCATGCCTCTCTGATTATGCAACATATCAATTTTTCATAGTTTGTCTCAAAGGAAATGCGGCAGCAATAGTTAGGATCTTCAACAGTTAGCACCAGAACCACTAGTTCACATCTCCATGCCAACGACGTACATTAAATACCATTTTCGCATAGTAATTCATTGCAAACATTTCCACAAGACACATTCATACGATAATTGATTATCAATGTAGCAGCTAAACGATTTGTGAGACCAAATATGAGAGCATTCATTTTCATAATATCAAGGAGAACAAGCACTCAGTCGAGTTCAGCCGTTATAGTTCATAAGATATCACTTCAATCATTAAACAGAAAAATAATAATCCATGGATTGGACCATAACAAGATTTTCATCAAGGATTCATAACTATAACTATTTCATTATTTATAAAATTCAAAGGAAGGCAACATTGAGATATCAAGTTACGAGTGATTTTATAAACTCAAACGAGACTGAATTCCTAAAGGCATAACTGTAGAAAGTCCCCTGTTTGGGGTACTTACCCTGATCCATTTGCTTTGAAACTTATACAGATGAATCATAACCAAATTGGGTTCTCATATCCAAAAATAAGAGAAATCCCAGTAGTATAAGTTCCTCATTTTAAATCATAAACAGTCTACCACCTATACGAATTCTGCAGATAGGTTCTCTGCACTACAGACGTTTCTACCACTTTTACTGTTCCGATTATCCTGAAAATTTAACAGAGGTTTCCTGGAATATCTACGTATAGCATATCAAAATTTCATCAAGTTCTAACGGTTAGATTTCAACGTACGGTTCCAACAGCGCAATGTCCTCGTTGTCAGAAAAACAGTTTCGTAATTCAAACTTAAGGTTTCATCCCCTATTCTATGTTCCAAAGTAGTTTTCATTGAACTCAAACACTTGTAAATAAGGAAGATGCTATAAAGAGAACATGCATAACACAATATATCAATATTCATATAAGAAACGTGTGAATAAAGCAATAGGAACCTTTAATCCGTTTTTCTCTTCTTTCGAACATTTTATTGAACACTTGAAATGCAGTTTTGTGGTGGTCCAAATATGTGTGCTCTCTTGGTATATTGAGATCATTAAACTGCCTCAAGAACCAACACAATTCCTTTTCTAGCTTTGAACCATCCTTAGACACATAAAAAGCAACTAAATGTATCACTAACTGTATTCATATTCCATGGAATGGAACTTTGACCACTGACATCTTCATTCACATATGAAATCTCATTTGCTAAACCCACTTCAAATCAAGACGATCGCAGCAACTCCATGCACCCAAATCTCTACAAACCTCCCTCATGCAAGGTTTCAGTCAGGCTCTCTCTCTCTCTCCATTTTTCTACATAACCAGGGAAAAGAAAACCCGGAGCGAGGAGGAAGATGATGTTCTGTGTTCTCTCATTTTTCTTGTTTTTATCACAGGCCACAGAAAGACTAAAATGCCCCTGAAAAGCTCTATTTGACATGTGTGAGATGAAGTGTCAAGATGCATGGTTAGATACTTTGGCACCCTAGCTTATGATTGAAGTTTCCGGTTTCCCTATAACGCCTATTCATATGCACATGCCAAAAAAAAAAGATGTTTGGCATACCAGGTGGCATGATAAACCAATTGCGTCATTATGAGAAAACCGATTAGGGCTAGAGTTTCTAACGAGCGATATTAACTATAACGCCAGCAATAAAGTCTTTATCGCTCGATGTTAATTAGGTCGCTGGCGTTATAATCAATATCGCCAGCGGTTTATATTCTAACGTCGATAAATATCACACCAACGCCATTCATATCTTCACAATTCCTTCACAATTCTTCTTTTCCCTTCTCAAACACAATCACTTCTTAAACAAAAATGGAGAGAAAAAAAAAAGAAACAGAAAAGCCAAAGAATGTACTAGTGCCCCAGCCAGTAAAACAAGTTTTGTTGTGGATATAAATTATGAGCTTAATAATATTAGACAAGTAGCCGGTAAAGGTATCTTCTCTAATCACCTATCTGACCATGAGGAGCGAGTTAATTCGGTAAATCTAAGAGGTGGATGGACTGAGTTAAAAACGATTTATGAGTTACTTACCCCAGTTGTTCAAGAGACAGTTAGAAGATATCCTTGGCGACATATATATGATATTCAATCCAGAAACCACCGGACTCAAGGAGTTCAAGTTATACTTGAAAGATGATGGAAGACTACAAACACGTTCTTTTTCAAGGACTTTGAATGCGGTAAGTTAGTTTTTTCCAGTAATTTCTTTTTTAAATTATGTATTTTGTTTTATAAAAATCAACAAACGCTAATTATGAATAATTATTGTTAATAGGAGTTTCCCCACTAGAGTTGTACATGTTAACTGGAATTCCATGTGAGAGAACCTTACTTCCATTTAACACACTAAATTGGTTGGCAGAAGACAAATGGAAACAAAGACTTCCTTTATACTCTAATTAATTAGAAGGAAATCCATCACATAGACGAATTAAAGCGAATGGGTTAAAAGTGTCTTGGTTGAAAAAAATTTTACAGCGTATGCTAGGAATATGGAGGAGAACATGAATGCTGGTAATCAATATTTGTTCCCTAATCATTATGCGGAGCTCGAAAGGGTGTTTATCTTGTGGACACTAGGCCAATGTCTATTTCCAAATGCTAGCTCAGAGGTCTTAATTGTTTTCTCGAAGCATTAGAAGATTCAGAGCAAGCACCAACATATGATTGGGGGTCTGCTATTTTATCAGATATTTACATGGCACTTGGTGATAACTCGACGTGTGTGAAAGATAATTTTAATGCCTTTTGGGGCGTTCTGGAGGTAAGAACCAATATTTTTCCAAGTATTTTTTTGTTATTTTCACATGAAAAATTTAATAACCAATAATGCTATTATTTGCAGTATTGGTGGTATACATGGTTCCGTGTTGCAGAACCTTCTCTTAAGAATCATACCAATGTTTTTCCGATCATAAGGAAGTACGATTCCGAGAATTGGCAACCTCTACAGATTGAAGATGGTCAACATACTGCTATTGTTCATAAGATTCATCATTTGAGTAGAACAAGCCATAACTTTATCTCCGAGCCGTATGAAGGAATACCTGGGTTCGAAGAAGAACAACTCAGAGAATGTTATAGATAAGCCTTACAAGGATCGTGTTATACAACCCTATTTCTCAAAAGGGTGTTTGGTATTATGGTGAAAGACAACTTCTTCAGTTGCAAAGAAGATCGGTTATGTCCGTCAACCCCTATCAAAGTTCTGAGGTTTCTGAAGATGACTACTTCAAATTGTTAAGGGAAGGTCATCATTGGCAAGAAGCTGATCAATTGATCCGGGAGACAACGGATAGAAATGATTACCTATTTTGGTTTGACACTATTTTCAAGACCAATATTGCTATGCAACCGCAAAGTTTGGGTTGAGTTGATTTCCCAGCTATAGGTAGGATGCCACTTGCTGATGACTATATTCCTTCCCAACCTCCACCAGAGACGGGCGACGCATTTGCATATCATTCTCAAAGTTCATCGTCAGCTATGCCACCATTTTCTTGGGAGGTACAGACTATATCTGCCACATCTGGAGAGGTTGTTACTTATCCAATTACTTCCAGTGCACCTGATCGGAGTTATCCATATTGGGGGGTCAATGCCACACCGGTGGAGTTTCGACTCGGTGTAACAACTATGAATCTCTACTTCAGGGATTTCAGATATTCCACTTGGAGGAGTTGCAAAAACATAGGGGCAGCATGATGTTTGACATGAGTCAAGGATTTGAGGGTTATGATGGTTCAGGTAGTAGTAGGGGAATGAGTCCCAGTGGTAGAGGTGGTAGAGGAATGACTCATTCGAGTCCCAATGGTGGAGGAATGAGTCCAACTGGAAGTCACCAAAGTCGTGGAAGTGAAAGAAGATTCAGAAGTCGTAGGCAGGAGGTACCAGGACTGGCATATAGACATACGAGTTTGTCAGTTTGGCATACCCATAATGGGTGCATATATGCCAAATTTCATGTTTTGGCATGTGCATAGGAATAGGCCTAAGAACAAACAGTTTAGTGTTTGTGGGAATTAAGTGTGTTGTGTTTGACCCTCTCCTCACACTCTCTTACTCTCTTGGTCTTGGGCTTGAAGCAAATTTATTTTTTTTGAGCCCAGTTGAGAAAGAGGGCCATCGGAAAAAATGTCAAGGTCATGCGAATAAATTCAGTTGCTGATTTCTTCCACGGAAAAATAATTATACCAAAAATAGCTTTCTCAGTTTTAGTTTTGAGAAACAGATTGAAAGAGAGAACGAGAGAAACAAATCGAGATCTGGAGAAAGAGAAAGATCGAATGAGAAAATGATTGCAATGTTGATTTCCGGGTTTTCAACTTCTGATCTAAATCGATTGAGAGAGAAATAAACACCAGATTTTTATGATTAAATTTAGGATTTTAATTCAGTTTAATGGGCTCAAAATGAATCTCTTCATGAGCATCTCTTCAAGCTTAGTTCAGGAAAAATTGGTTCGTTCTTCAACTCGTAATGCATGCCAAACGGGGTTTGATTCTCACTTTTTGTTTCTTGATTTTTATTTTTTGCCTTCTCGAGATTTAGCTCGCAGTTTTCGTCTATTTTTATCTGAAATAGTTATCATTGTTATTCAAAATTTTATTGTTAACAATAGGCTTTAAATGAAATACTTAAATAAATGTTTAATTTCTGAGTTCAGTCTTTAGTTAAGAAAAACTAATTCCTTGCAACTTTCAATTTGAGGTAATCTGTGTTACTTTTGAATGGATCCATACCATTTCTGTATTGGTTATGTTTACACTGCACAATTTGAACAAGCAATCAGATTATTTGATCTTTTGCAGACCAATTCTGTGAAACCAAACGAGATTGCAATGATGAATGTTTTGTCTGCTTGTTCTGGTTTGGGTGGATTATAACTTGGTAAAAAACTTCATATCTCTACAAGCATCAGTGAATGTTTAATCCGTGTAGAAAATCTTTACACATTCAAACTGGTTGAAATTCTGCACACATTCAACCTGTGTAGGAAATATGCACACATTCAATCTGTGCCGAAAATATGCATGTTCAATCTAATGATATGTTTTAATTTTTGTACATCGCTGGAAACATGATAAATCTTTAATTTTTGTACATATTGCTTGTGTTGTGAATGTTATATATTTCATTTTTATTCATCATACTTAAGTTCATTCCACAAATGCACTGTATATAGCAAATTATGCACTTTAATCCGGAGATGTTGCTAACCAAAACCAACAAACTAGTTTTGTTGGATCGGCTGGTTGGTCCATGTAGGTCTCTGGATGCGGTTTATGGAGCCGGCGATGTTGAACTAGCATTGGTGCAGTAAATTCAGTTTACTAATTCTTGCAAATATTCGTTTATGGAGACGGCGGTGTTGCACTTAACAATACATATATGGTTTGTCTTCTTTCTGCTTGTTAAAGTTCATGTGATTGTTAACTGGGGCTGTCGATGTTAATCTAATACCAGAAACTACAATATTGAGTACTAATATGATATATATAAACTTGAGATGTGGTGATTTCGGTAAGGCACAGAGACATTTTAATCAGATGTCATGTGGAAACCATTGGTTATGTTCAAATTGCATAATTTGAATGAACAATCAGATTGTTTGATCTTTTACAGACCTATTCTAGTGAATTTTTTACACAATTTGTCTGATTTTCCTTGTTTGGGTGCATCATATCTTGGTTAAAAAGTTCACAATTTACAATTCAGTCTGTGCAGAAAATATACATATTCAATCTATACACTAAGAATATTACGTGTAGGCTTTCTGCACCAAAGAATTTACTTGTAGACTTTATGCATGATTGAATTTGTTTGCAGGCTTTATACACTAATAATATTAAATGGAGGCTTTCTGCACCAAATCATAGAAAATACCTCTTCGAAGGGTTCCATGTCTTTTAGTTGCTGAAGGTTCAGGATGTTGAAATGCTAATCCATATATGGGAAACAAATAAATGTTTTTCGTCTCTTAGCAGTTTAAGACTTTAATACTTATAGAAGTTGACACGAATGACATGATCCACTTACGACTTTAAGATACATCCATGGATGGTTGTTAAAATGATGAGTTAATGATACCTTTTAGTTTGATTTTCAGTGTGTATTTTGGTTATGTTTTGCATAGTTTTTGTGTTTTTGTTTTGATAAACAATACATGTATGCATCTTATGAATCTTCGTTGGACCCATAGCTAACTATTTGTTCCACAATTTTGACCAAATGTTTCTTAGATAATTCTTGTGTATATGTTTATTAGGTTAATTGAGCCATGTCTGTAGACAAACAAGGATGGAAGAAAGAGAGCATAGACAGTCCTCGTCAGACAGGAAAAAGTTTGGATACATGTTGATAGGTTTCAAGCTTTTTATTTTAGATTGTCAAGCGAGTTTGAGTCTGTATTTGTGAAATTTACAATTGTGACTCTAAAAGTCTGCTAATGTATTATGAGTTATTTTTAGAATCTAGACGGGAAAAAGTTGGATGCATGTAGATAGGTCTCAAGCTATTGTCCGCAGTTTTTTTTAGTGCAGCTATTATTCATAATTTTATTCAACCTTCCGATATTATTTACTTAGCATCCTTTCGTTTCAAATTTTTTTGATGTATTTTTTGATTCTTAGCCTTGCAAATATTCAGTGACTCGTCTTTTCTTGAATACTTTATGTAAAAATATTCAGTGCACCTATCATGTTACTATAACAAACATATTGTAAATGTAGTTTCTATCATTTGATCACTTTAAATGATTCTGAAACTTTAATCTAGTAAAAATACATACTAAAAATCTCGAACAAACTTGGGTGCAGATAATATGTACAATTTTCAATATGTGCAGGAAATATGCACACACTCAATCTGTGATGAAAATATGTACAAATTCAATCTGACAAAAAATAATAATAATAATATGAAAACGCTTAAGTGCCAGAAAAATATGCACATATATCAAACATTAACAACTCAAACTACAGATTCTTGTTGTCATAGAACTACAGATGAAGAACTTCTCCAACTTAGAAAATATGCAGAAATTCAAATCGTGTAGAAGATATCCACACACTCTATTTGGGAAACAGAAGACTGTGATGAAAAAGAAGATCACCAAAGTAGTTTATGATACAATCTTGTTGGGATGGTGAATTTATATGGTGGATCTTCGACTTTAACAACTGTTTGATTCTAGTTCAATACATCATCAATAGAGAGACGCTTGGCATCCACGAACTTCTGCCTTCTAAATTCCATTTTAGCCTCATTTACGGTTGATGTTGTTTCCTTGGGACTTGCTGAGTTACCATGTTCACTATTTGCAATGTTTCAAAGACTTCATAGATATCCTTGGAGTCCCATGTCTCTTTATTATTAGTCCTAAACCAGTGCAATGACATTGGGAGAACGTCGTCCAGAATCCATTTACTTTGTCTCTATTTACATACATCAAAACATAAAAACAACGTTAAACAATACAATAATTATGTGCAGCAAAATAGTAGGGATTGTAGAGTACAAATTCAATATAAACTACGTTAAACAATACATACAAAGTTCGGTGTGGAGAATATTTCACACATTATCCAGCGAAGAAAAATATTCACACATTATCCAGTGCGGAAAATATACACACATTTGTTTAGTGTAGAGAATATCCACACATTATCCAGTGCAGAAGCTATTCACACATTCAAGATATCAAACTGAGTTTACCTTTTGAAGATTTTCTGTTATCTCGGCTGTCAAAGATGTTTTACTATCTCCATCTTTTAAAGTCTTGCCTTCGTACAATCCTTCCTGAAATATAAACAAAGATTTTTTTGTACATAAAATCTTCAATCAATCAACTATCATTATATGCAAGTAATATCCACAATCAACAAAAATTACCTTTTTAAACTTAATTATACGCGAAGAAACTTTAGGACCTTAAAAAATTGAATGAAACATGTATTATATCATCACAAGTACCTAATTTATTAATTGATTCTAAATAATTTATAGTAGCATCACAAAAGTTTTTACTTAAACATCACCAATGATATATAAATATTGTTTAATGTAGAGAATATTCACACGTTATCCAGTGAATAAAAATATTCGCACATTCTCTAGTGCAAAATATATACACACATTTTCTCTCGATGTGGAGAATATTCACACATTATCCAATGAACGTGTTCGCCTGTCAGAATATATACACATATTATCTCTCAGTGTAGAGAATATTCACACGTTATCCAGTGAAGATAAATATTCACACATTCTACAGTGCAGAATATATACACATGTTTTCTCTCAATGTGGAGAACATTCACACATTATCCAATGCAGAAAATATGACATCAGAACAAGTCTAGCTCATGAAAAATAACAATAATATTAGATTCACTTGAAGGGAAGGAAAGACACATATGAGTATTATAATACCTTTCTTAGATGGTCCAGTAACCAAATCAACTTCTCTTTATTTTTTCCAGAACTTTTCTTAGACTTCTTATTTTCCAGTCTTGCTTCATATGGTTCTACAGAAAAAAAAATACAACTTTTTAGCATGTCACTCTAATGAAGTAACAATTGATAGACCAACTTAACATCAAACAGTACATACTCGAGTTACACTAACATATACATGCATTATGCACAATCTAAATTTGTGAAGGAATTATGCACAAACTAATTTTTTTCAGTAAATATGCACACACTAGACATGTGAAGGAATTATGCACAAACTAAATTTGTGAAGTAAATATGCATACACTAGATCAGTGAACATTCAGTAAATAATGAAGTCTGTTAGAGCATTGCTCGGTCGAACTCGCATGCGCTGCTATCTCAAGCATGTTTGTCAATATTAGTGATCAAAACTATATGTCTTGATTTATAGTTTACTTATGAATAAGTCTAGGTCTAGGATAGTCAAGTGTAGTTGAAGCTCCAGACTCCATGGCTATCATCTTACGAAGACGAAGAACTACTCGAGGAACCGGTGGAACTTCATCCGACTAAAAGGTATGTGGAGACTTGAAATTATCTATCACTCAAAAGGCTATTCTATCTCCTACTCTTGAGACAAAGTCGTATAAGTATGATAGTTTTCATACATACACATTTGTTATTTCGATTCGAGTTTACTCGCCTGTCTTTTTCTCGAAATATGTGTTGGTAAACTTTCGCGTTAACCATTTTCATCTTTACCCGTGATGAAAGTCATGATGACGTTTCAATCTTGAAAATAGCTTTGATGACGATAGTCGTGAATAATGATTGTTATAACATTATAGAAGAATGTTTCAATGATTGAAATGTAGAGTTGAGATTACCATCTATGGATATAAGCATATATAGTGTGTCACACATTAGTGTATAAATCCATGTGCCGGAAGCCAAGTGCGTGCATATGTGTGCATGTACTATTAGTGAAGGATACAGGTTGAGTACGCGTACCCACGAAAGTTTTCATACCGAAAATTTCTTTTGGAGTTTGTAAGTTTGCAAACTAGTAAACCAGTCACCTTTGAAAAAGCGGGGGTCTAACAACACCACCCAATATTTAACTTAGCAATATGTATGGACAAACTCGAATATACTTTTAAGAGAATCAACAAGACTCAATCAATTAAAAGTACATCAACGAGTTTATATCTCTCTCTTTTGATTTGATTTCCTCAAACAGAAACTGCGAGTACTAATCAAATACAAGGAATAACTTGGATGGTACCAAAAACCAATATCCAAGGATCAATCAATGACAATCAACAACCAAAGGTTGGATTACTCTAATTGATGATCTAACGCACAACCTGTATTATTTCAATTATAAAGATAAAACAATATAATGTGGAAACTGAAATAACACAGATACCAGAAATTTTGTTAACGAGGAAACCGCAAATGCATAAAAACCCCGGGACCTAGTCCAGATTGAACACACACTGTATTTAGCCGCTACAGACACTAGCCTACTCCAAGCTAACTTCGGACTGGACTGTAATTGAACCCCAATCAGTCCCCCACTGATCCAAGGTAAAGTTGTACTCCCTACGCCTCTGATCCCAGCAGGATACTGCGCACTTGATTCCCTTAGCTGATCTCAACCACAACTAAGAGTTTCTACGACCCAAAATCCCAGGCTTTGACAATAAACAAATCTGTCTCACACAGACAAGTCTAACAAAGGATCAATCTGTCTCCCACAGAAAAACCCTAAATTTTTTGTTCCGTCTTTGATAATAATCAAGGTGAACAGGAACCAATTGATAATCCGGTCTTATATTCCCGAAGAACAGCCTAGATAAATCAATCACCTCACAAAAATCTTAATCGTATGGTAGCGAAACAAGATGTTGCGGAATCACAAACAATGAGACGAAGATGTTTGTGACTACTTTTTATATCTTTCCTATCGGAGATATTAATATCAAGCCAATCAATATGATTGTACTCGTACGATAAAAGATGCAAGATCAGATCACACAATTACGATAAAAGTAGTATCGGTCTAGCTTCACAATCCCAATGAAGTCTTTAAGTCGTTAACCTGGTTTTAGAAGAAGAAAACCAAAGGTTAAAGGAGAATCGACTCTAGCACGCAAACTAGTATCACACGTGAAGTGTGGGGATTAGTTTTGCACAATAATAGATATCTCCTTTATATAGTCTTTCAAATCAGGGTTTCGCCTTGGTCACAAAGCAAAAAATATCCACCGTTAGATGAAAACCTGATTTAGATTCAAGCTAATATTTCTCAACCGTTATATCGAAAACTTAGCTTGTTATACACAAATGAAATGTACGCTTCTAGGTTTGTTAACCGTACCCAAACGTGTACATTGTTGGTTCAACAATAGTTAACCAAAAGGTTAGCCATATGAGCATTTCATACCAACCATATTCTTCTTCACCATAACTATTTCAAATGACTTCAAATGAACTAGTTAGAGAGTTGTTCAATTGCAAAGAAATCTTATGTACTACACAAGATACAATTGAAGCAAAGATGATTTGATTCACTTGAATCGGTTCATGAACTTTTATAGCCACGGTTTGCAAACTGCATTCCTTAGTCTTTATAAGTTTAAGTTCAGAAATTATCTTCAGATATATAACCTTCTTAAGTTCGCACACTAGGTTCGCAGACTTAAGCAACCGGGCAGAGTTTACAAACTCCAGCAAAATATCTCGGTAAAGACTTTCCGCCGGTTCGCGGACTGATACTCATGCAACAAGTTTGTCAACTCTAGCAGAATTTCTCGGGATGAGAAGTTTGGCAGTTCGCGGACTTGGAAACAAGCCATTCTTCCAGTTTCTCTTGATCAACAAAGTTCGCAAACTTTGGTTCAAGGGATAGGACTTATGCACATATGTGTTTCCACAACAATACTTATGTCCATCATTGGTTATGTAATCTAAACTCTCATTCCAACCATTGAAACATTCTTAGAGGACGTTATATAGTTGTTACACCATTTCTCGTCAAAATAATTTTCAAAGTGATTGAAACATATCATGACTTTCGTCACTAGGTAAAGATAAACATGGTCGAAGAGAAACGCTTACCAACACATATTTCGAGATATAGATAGGCGAGGTATACTCGACTCGAAATACCAAATGTGTATAATCTAAGTCTATATATAGTATATGACTTTTTGTCTCAAGAAGTAGGAGATAGAGTATATATACTTTTGAGTGACGGATAAGTTCAAGTCTTCACATACCTTTTTGTCGAGAAGTTCCACCGGTTCCTTGAGTAGTTATTCTTCTTGTATGATGAATCGCCATGAAATCCTTGAGCTCAACTACACTTTCTATCCTAGTCCGAGACTTAGCTTTAGTAGACTAGAGATCAAGACTTATAGTTTTGATCACTAACATTGACAAACATGCTTGAGATAGCAACGCATGTGAGTTCGACCGAGCAATGATCTAACAATCTCCCCCTTTGTCAATTTTAGTGACAAAACTATCAATACATATGGAATACAAAAAAGATAAAGAAACTTTAGTAGCTCCTATTCTACATGTCTAATATTCAACATTCCTCTAAATCTTCCAAGTACTCCAATGATCCCAAAGGTTGTAAGTTTAGCATCACCGTTGTTGAAGATCCGTAGCTATAACAATGAGAAAGCATCGGTCTCGATCATTGTTATACAGTGTCATAGTATTATTACACAGTGTTAAAGTCCAATTGTATCACAACTCCAACAATAATACTATGGTGATATGTATCACTCCCCCTTAGTCAATACTCCATCTCACATGAAAACCACTCCCCTTTACACAATGATCCGAAAACCATATGTATTTATAATGTGAACTACATATTAATTCTCCCCTTTTTTGTCAATAAAATTGGCAAAGGTACAAGAACGGGATCATAATGAAATTTTCGTAAGAGACATTTCCTGACTAAAAGAAAATACATACCATCTAATTTAGATGCAATCATATAGCCGAAGCTAATAGCATTCATCAAGGAGTTCAAAGATACAAGATAACCCCTTTAAAATTCCACAACCGCACACCCCTCAAGATATGACCATTAAGCACAAGTTCAAAAGAACTCTCCCCTATTAGATGTCATTCCCAAGGGAACAACAAGAGCGACCTTAATTTCAAAAGAAAAGAAGGATTTTGAAACAAAAATGACACTAACAAGACAAAAACAACTCCACAGAAACTAAACTGGAGTAAACCTACTGGAGTTTTAAACTCAATTTCCCAAAATATAGAGATAAGCATAGGGGCAAGAGTTATAGAAACATTTTAATGAACCAAAACAACACCAATAGACTGCCGCAAGTGTTGAAACATAGCAGTGTCTAATGATTTGGTAAGAATATCAGCCAATTGTTGTTCGGAAGGCACAAATTACATACATATGATACCATTTTCATAGAGATCAAGAATAAAATGGTACCTTGTGTCAATGTGCTTGGTTCTTGAGTGCTCAAAGGGATTCTCAGTGACTCGAATCGCACTAGAGTTATCACAAAAGATCTTCATTATCCTAGTATCAACTCCATAATCAGCTAGCATTTTTTTCATCCATAGGAGTTGAGTACAACATGATCCAGCAGCAATATATTCTACCTCACATGTAGACGGTGATAGCTAAGGAATTAAACCTAAAACTATGGTTATATTTACACCTGCAAGTGCACAGGATCTAAAGTAGAAAGTAAATAAGCAGGGGTTTGTCCACAGGGACTTGGAGGGAGCTATTGTTGTTTTCCTAGAGATTTTTGTGTTGTGTTAAAACACAACTGAGCTGTTTTGGTGTAACTGAATTAGTGACAGAAAGTAAAGTAAATGTGGCAGTGAAGTAGAATAAAAACAATGAAGCAAAGGTAACAGTGGCAGTTAACAGGAAACAAAACCAAATAAACCAAGGCTGTTAGCCAAGGGCAGGGAGGAGTTTTCAGCTGTGGCTAAGCTAAGGCTTAGAATCCACCTTGTGTCCTAGCTAAACAATGCAATTCTAGGTTGAAATTAGGATCTTAAGCATACAAAAGGAATGGAAAGAGAATTAGCTTGCTATGAGCACTAATTTCTCCCATTGCTCAATCAAAACAATGCATCCTAAGCATACAAATGGAATGGAAAGAGAATTAGCTTGCTATGAGCACTAATTTCTCCCATTGCTCAATCAAAACAATGCATCCTAAGGCTCTAACCTAGCATTCCACTACCTAACAGTGCACTAAAGCATCATCTGAGCCTCAGCAATGCAACTTAGCTCATGCTAATCTTGTAAACAATAATAAATATCATACAAGGCAATTCAAACAACACACATATGGTGAGCAAATACAAAAACATGATAAACATATGAACCAACAGTGTAAACATGAAACAAATGAGAAACTGGCTAGTCCAGTTCTCTACAAGAGTGAAGCTGGCTAACCCAGCATAAGTTTTTACATCACACCCACAATCCCAATTTATAGTTTACAAGAGAAGTCCCCAAAAGCCCCAAAACAGTGTAATTAGGGTTTGGTGAAACTCACCTAATTCGTTGGAATTGATCGCATGCATGCTAACCCAATCTTCTTCTGACTCTACTGCTGCTTTCTCACGCTCCAATTACTCTACTAACTCCACCTAATTCATCAATTTTTCTTCTAGGTTTTCAGAGAAAGATGAGAAGAGAAATTAGTGAATTAGATAGGTAGAGGGGTAGGGGATTGATGGGAGAAGGATGGGTGTGGTTGGTTTGGGTAGTTGAGGCAGGTGAGGTGGTGGTTGCGAAGGCAGAGCAGGTGGAGAAGATGGTGGTGGTCTGCAACAGGCATGGAGGGGGAGAGGTCGATGGAAGAAGGAGAAGGGGGTGTTTGGTAGGGGTATATGGCTCGGATGTTAGGGTGTTGGGCAGTTGCAGCGAGTGAAGATGTTATGCGATCTGGGCCGTAGGATGTGAAGATGGTAGGTAGATCTGACGGCGATGCGGAGGTAAGCGAGGAGCGACCGTCAGATGAAGTGATACAACAAAACTAACGACACTTGATGGAGTTAGGAACTGTAGTGAAAAGCGGATGTATCAAACTTTGATGCACAACAAGGGGCGACCGTATGATGACTCTGAGATCAATCTGACGGCTGAAGACGCAAGCGGGTATGGATTTGGGTTTTAGGCTTTTGGGTATAGAATATGGGTTTGGGAAATGAGTTTGGGCTTGGAAAATCTTGAGCCCATCTTCTTTAAGAACAAATCTCTTCTTCAAGCCCATTTCTACCCTCTTTGGTCTTCCGCACATCATTCTTCACGGCTTCCTTGCGTAATTCCTCCTGGTTTCACTACTTTTCTGCTCTATTCCGCTCCGCAATTCATCCAGACTTTATTTATTACCTAAAATGCAAAATTAAGTAAGAAAAATATTTATTCTTGAAAACAATGAAAATACAGAATATGGGATAAAATGTAGAATTACTGCGCAAAAGATGAGTTAAATGCCAACAAAAAGGGATAAAAATATACAATATTTGGCACTCATCAAATACCCCCAAACCTGAATTTTACTTGTCCTCAAGTAAAACAAAACTAAGGAAATCCTACCTATACCACTGTCGCTGGTCTCTCGAATGCATTTAGCGTATGCACTAAGCCTTTTAAACCACTAAGTGTCCCTAGTGGACGAGTTGAAGTCTCGTGAAGGTTTGCTTAGAACGTACCTACAAAGTTCTAGGTCAAAATATAAGCTCAGATTCCATCAAATGTGACATGTGCAAGATAGTTTAAGCTCACAGCAAAATGGAGATGTCAATCTAGCTATCAAAGACACAATCCTAGCACTGATAACAAATAAAGACATGTGATAAGAGTGTAAAGTGTATCTACACATGTTTCTAGAATGACCTGAAGTTATGACTACTAACACCAAGAGATAGTTTTTAGGCTAAGAACCGAATTCTAAGCCAAGCTAGCTGTCCGGCTTTACGAGAATTGTGAATGTTCACCCAATGAGTTGGTGATATTTCAGTTTACCCGCGTTATACATCGATGGCTGCACCCTCCTTGCTTATTACAAGACTATTTACAACAAAAAGATAACTCTTTACATGACTCTTATTTACATTGATTACTCACTTTTATTTTTGGAACAAGAGAGAACTATTGTCTTTAACATGACAAAACATGGAAATAAATACTTGATTTTTTTTTTTTTTTTTGATATTTTTTTTGTTTTTTTTTTTTTTGTTTTTTTTTTTTTTTGTAAGAATAACTTTGATCTTTACAACATAGTGACACTTTTGATACATGAACAAAAAGAAAAACATAATTACATGACTCTTAGCAAGAGGTGGCCCTTATCGAATGCATCCGGTCAAATTCTATGGTTGCTTTTCTTAACGTATCCTCCAACTTCTATTCAGCCAACCAAGGAACAAGCTAGTCAAGTCTCATTCAGTATTCTAAAGTGATTGGCAATCAAACTTCCTATCAAACACCTTGAAGATCGAGGCTATACATGTATTGGTAGATCGTGCGCGTGCAAATTTCTTATCACTATGTGAATTGTGCTAGAATCAGGGTGCCTAAATATCTAGACTAAGACTCCTAATAATTACATATTTGCACAAGAGTCAACATTTCAAGGTAAATGAGCTCCATTTTTATGATTTTTCATTTTTTTAATTTTTTGAATTTTTTTTCGATTTTTCAAAAGAAGGAGTTCTTGTTTTCAATTATGGCATATTATCAAAGTATCTACTCTACCCCCAAACCTAAACTAAACATTGTCCTCAATGTTTCAAAATATGACAAAATTATAATACAACATATGAAGAGGATCATGTTGAGTAGAGAAAAAGGAAAGAGAATACCCGATTTCGGCGAAAGCAATATTAGAACTCCGTTATTCAAGGTAAGAATCCAACATATGTCAGCCGAGATCATATTGGATTAGCAAAATATATACAAAAGGAACAAAAGGGTTTTAAAATTTTTATCTACTGGATTATATACAAAAAATTCACCATACACTAACAATCTAAAGAGTTGAGGATCAACCCAAAAGACAAAGTGTTGAAACATAGACAGTTTCAAAACACTAAAATTGGACTGAAATGAGAGCGAGAGTGAAAAACCGGATGAATCACCCCTAAACCTAAATTTTTCAACAGGTTTACTTTTAAGCACAAAATCTAACAATTTTAGGGGTGCAGGATTCACAAGGTCTAACTGAAAATGGACTTTGTTTGGGATGGACAAACATGC
Source organism: Papaver somniferum (assembly GCF_003573695.1). Lineage (NCBI taxonomy): Eukaryota > Viridiplantae > Streptophyta > Magnoliopsida > Ranunculales > Papaveraceae > Papaver > Papaver somniferum. The sequence goes on along the minus strand of NC_039363.1, from coordinate 62,037,717 downwards.
ATTCCAACTGTGGCTCCTTAAAAGTATTGTATTTAGATGCAAAATAGTCCAAGAGGACTTGAGAGGCACACAGTTCCAATCCTAGGTTGGGAATCTTCAGAAAAGTTGGTTTAAAATTTTTGTTACAAACCAAATCTAGGTTGGGTGGAATAATCTCAATTGTGACTTAGGCAAGAAGGTGACATCTAAGTTTCTCACATGCATGAGATCAAAAGTACCAATATTATCAGTCACATCAGCATTTTCTAAATCATAATCAAGTTGTGTAGCATGCTCATCATCACAACACAATTTCACAAGTCCAAATTCAGAATCATGGTTATCCGAAATATCCAAATTAACATCAAAAGAAGCAATATATTGTGGCTTAAGTATGGAATCAGACACATCAACTATATTTTCATGCATAGGATCATTAGTGTCAACAGAAGATTCAACATTACCTAAGTCATGCTCTTCACAGGATAACTGCACAATATCTAAATCAGTAGCCTCATCACATGTATATGGAATACTAGAAGAAACATCATTCATGAAGGTCGGGGCAGAAAAGCCTAATGTATTTGAACCCAAAGGTTCCATAACATTTTCAGCATAGACATGTTCTTCTAATATAACATCATCATAATCATCATCACAAAATACATGAAAATCCTACTTTGTCAAAACCATTAGTGTTTTTCGTCCATACATCTGCCTCTAAAATAGGTGAATATGGATTGACATTTTCAGCAATAGGGTATGAAACACTATATCCAGAATTAAGCTCATTGGGAAAATCAATATCTGACTCATGGTGATTACCCATATCATGTGGCATGGTCCTAGTTTCCCTATAGGTTTCCCACTGATGGGTTTTCTCTGCAACTTCAGCTAGAAATAACCATGCATCGTCCACAGTTTTATCAATGAATTCACCATTACACATAGATTCAACCAAGGCTCTCCCTCATAAAGAATGGCGACCAGTCTCCACTTCTCGAGGCCATGATGAGGACACTCAAACAACAAATCATTAAATCGTTCAAAATAATGAAAAAGTGTTTCTCCATCTAACTGGACAAAACAATTAATACTTCGACGAATAGAGATGGTCCTATGATGTGGAAAGAACTTTCCGACAAATTGATTTGTGAGTTGGTCCCAAGTGGTGATTGACTGCGGTCTCAAACCGTAAAACCATGTTTTGGCCTTTTCCTTTAAAGAAAAAGTAAACAAACGCAATTTCAAAGAGTCTTCGGATATATGGTCAGGTTGTAAAGCCCGGACAATTTGTTCAAACTCTCTTACATGGTTATAGGGATTCTCAGAATCGAACCCTCGAAATATAGGAAGTATTTGTATCATGCTTGCGTTTAGTTCAAATGGGCCATCAGTCTGGGGTAAGACGATACATGATAACTGACTTATTATGTTAGGGTACATGTATTCATGGAGACTACGGAGTTTATTCACACACTCGCCCATTTTTTCAAAAATTTTTTTTGGTTTTAATGGGTTTTGAAAATTTGGTTTGAAAGGGTTTTGAAAAGAAAATTTGGTTTTGCTTGGGATAAAATTTGGTTTTCGAAATTAGGAGCAAAAAAAATTTGGTTTTTTTTTTTTTTTTTTTTATATATATATTTTTTTAAACTTAGCCTAGCATAAATTAGCACAACCCATAAAAGAAAATAAAAACAACAATAATAATTACAAACCCATAAAAGAAAGAAAAAGAAGAAAAAGAAAAATTATTACAAGCCCAAATAAAAAATGGAAGCCCGCAGGTTGGGTTCTCTTAATGGGTTTAGGCTTACCTATAAAGCACAGCCCAGCTGTTCGGTTTGGTTGCAAAAGCCCAGTTGGGCTTTGGATCTTCCTAAGCTTTGGCTTCAATACTTAAGGCCCAGTTGGGCTTGGTTCAATTTCCTCTCCTTCTGCAGCTTACAGCCCAGTTGGGCTTTTGTTTCTTTATTGCACAGCCCAACAACAGAAGCTTGGCAGCAGGATCACTACTGCAGTTCAAACAGCAAGCCCAGCAGAATTGTTCAACAGCAACTGGGCTTGTTCAATTGCAGCGGCTTTTGTTCTGAACCCAACAGCAAGAAAAAAGCAAGAGCAATAACAAGAGCAAGAGAAAGAAGCAAGACAATGCACTAAAGAGGTAAGACAATTCCTAACAGGACGTTCAAGAACAGGGACTATGCTTACACTAAGCTAAGCTAAAAGATGCAACTAAGTAAGCAAGAACAGCAAATATGCTTGGTAATGCAAAACAGTATGCAAGAACAGTTAAATGCTTACACTAAATGCACAGAAGCAAGTGAGACTAAAATGCAGTTACACAGTGATGCTTATGCAAATGGATACAGTGCAAGAAGATATGCAAGAATATAAGATGACAAGTATGCCAAGATGATGTAAGATGCAATGCAGATGGCACAAGCTTCAGATGACAAATAAGAAAGTTACAGGACAGAATCAATGAGCTGCAAGATGAGTTGATAACTGAATATGCAGGACAAAACTAGATGCAAGCTAAAGCTAATGATGCATCCATAAAGGCTAGATGGTGCAAGTTAAGAATTCTGTGAGGCTAGATGACAGTAAATGAAAGAATGCAAGAATGCAGTTGTAATGAAACAGTAAATGCAGTGAAGATGCAACAGGATGCACTAAGGATGCAACAGCAAGGTTAAGAAAGGTCTAGCAGCAACAGTTAGCTAGCTAGCTAGCAAAGGCTAGCCAGCAACAAGACCTATAACAGCAAACAAATGCAGAGAACACAAACAAATGTAGAACAAAAACAACAACAGCGCCGCTAACCGAGTCCCCGGCAGCGGCGCCAAAAACTTGATAGCTAAGGAATTAAACCTAAAACTATGGTTATATTTACACCTGCAAGTGCACAGGATCTAAAGTAGAAAGTGAATAAGCAGGGGTTTGTCCACAGGGACTTGGAGGGAGCTATTGTTGTTTTCCTAGAGATTTTTGTGTTGTGTTAAAACACAACTGAGCTGTTTTGGTGTAACTGAATTAGTGACAGAAAGTAAAGTAAATGTGGCAGTGAAGTAGAATAAAAACAATGAAGCAAAGGTAACAGTGGCAGTTAACAGGAAACAAAACCAAATAAACCAAGGCTGTTAGCCAAGGGCAGGGAGGAGTTTTCAGCTGTGGCTAAGCTAAGGCTTAGAATCCACCTTGTGTCCTAGCTAAACAATGCAATTCTAGGTTGAAATTAGGATCTTAAGCATACAAAAGGAATGGAAAGAGAATTAGCTTGCTATGAGCACTAATTTCTCCCATTGCTCAATCAAAACAATGCATCCTAAGCATACAAATGGAATGGAAAGAGAATTAGCTTGCTATGAGCACTAATTTCTCCCATTGCTCAATCAAAACAATGCATCCTAAGGCTCTAACCTAGCATTCCACTACCTAACAGTGCACTAAAGCATCATCTGAGCCTCAGCAATGCAACTTAGCTCATGCTAATCTTGTAAACAATAATAAATATCATACAAGGCAATTCAAACAACACACATATGGTGAGCAAATACAAAAACATGATAAACATATGAACCAACAGTGTAAACATGAAACAAATGAGAAACTTGCTAGTCCAGTTCTCTACAAGAGTGAAGCTGGCTAACCCAGCATAAGTTTTTACATCACACCCACAGTCCTAATTTATAGTTTACAAGAGAAGTCCCCAAAAGCCCCAAAACAGTGTAATTAGGGTTTGGTGAAACTCACCTAATTCGTTGGAATTGATCGCATGCATGCTAACCCAATCTTCTTCTGACTCTACTGCTGCTTTCTCACGCTCCAATTACTCTACTAACTCCACCTAATTCATCATTTTTCTCTAGGTTTTTCAGAGAAAGATGAGAAGAGAAATTAGTGAATTAGATAGGTAGAGGGGTAGGGGATTGATGGAGAAGGATGGGTGTGGTTGGTTTGGGTAGTTGAGGCAGGTGAGGTGGTGGTTGCGAAGGCAGAGCAGGTGGAGAAGATGGTGGTGGTCTGCAACAGGCATGGAGGGGGAGAGGTCGATGGAAAAGGATAATGGGGTGTTTGGTAGGGTATGGCTCGGAGTTAGGGTGTTGGGCAGTTCAGCGAGTGAGATGTTATGCGATCTGGGCCGTAGGATGTGAAGATGGTAGGTAGATCTGACGGCGATGCGGAGGTAAGCGAGGAGCGACCGTCAGATGAAGTGATACAACAAAACTAACGACACTTGATGGAGTTAGGAACTGTAGTGAAAAGCGGATGTATCAAACTTTGATGCACAACAAGGGGGCGACCATAGGATGACTCTGAGATCAATCTGACGGCTGAAGACGCAAGCGGGTATGGATTTGGGTTTTAGGCTTTTGGGTATAGAATATGGGTTTGGGAAATGAGTTTGGGCTTGGAAAATCTTGAGCCCACTTCTTCTTTAAGAACAAATCTCTTCTTCAAGCCCATTTCTACCCTCTTTGGTCTTCCGCACATCATTCTTCACGGCTTCCTTGCGTAATTCCTCCTGGCTTTTCACTACTTTTCTGCTCTATTCCGCTCCGCAATTCATCCAGACTTTATTTATTACCTAAAAATGCAAAATTAAGTAAGAAAAATATTTATTCTTGAAAATAATGAAAATACAGAATATGGGATAAAATGTAGAATTACTGCGCAAAAGATGAGTTAAATGCCAACAAAAAGGGATAAAAATATACAATATTTGGCACTCATCAGACGGGGATTGAGAATTTTGCTTCTTGCTATGCCAAGCTACAAGATTCAGTCATACATAGTAGAAACCCCTTGATGTATTTTTTATGTCTTCTACACATCCTGCCCAATCAGCATCTGAATAAGCAGATAGATCAGTGTTAATATCAAAAGTGTAAGATAAACAAAACCCGGCAGTGTGATTAATATATCGAATGATCCTTTTTGCAGCTGCAAGATGAGATTCCTTTGGATTTGTCTGAAACCTGACACAACAACCAACACTGAAAGAAATATCAGGTCTAGTAGCTGTAAGATACAAAAGGCTACCAATAATAGATCGATACAACTTTTGATCCACTTTTGCTCCTTTCTCATCTCTATATAGTTTACCAGTAGTGGGCATAGGTGTTAATTTTGGGGAAGACTTATCCAGACCGAACCTTGTCACAAGGTCTCGAGCATACTTCTCTTGGGATGAGTAAATTCCATCCTTATGTTGTTGAATTTGTAATCCTAAGAAAAACTTTAATTCACCAACATTGCTCATTTCAAATTCTTTAGAAAGAGAGACTTGGAAGTCCTTTGCAAATTTTTCAGAAGTTGATCCATAGATAATATCATCTACATAGATTTGAGCAATAACCACATCTTTCCCACTCCATTTGGTAAACAAAGTTTTATCAGCTCCGCCTCTTGAAAAACCTTTTCTAACGAGAGAAGTGGTAAGTTTTTCAAACCAGGCTCTAGGTGCTTGTTTCAACCCATACAATGCCTTTTTGAGCTTTAGCACGTGATCTGGGAAATCAGGATTTTCAAACCTCTTAGGTTGAGAGACATAGACTTCCTCCTTTAAAATTCCGTTTAGGAACGCGGATTTTATATCCATTTGAAACAGCTTAACCTTAAGAAAACAAGCATGAGCTAACAAAAGACGAATGGAATCAAGGCGTGCCACAGGAGCAAAGGTCTCGTCAAAGTCAATCTCCTCAATCTGTGAATATCCTTGAGCGACAAGTCTAGCTTTGTTTCTGACAATCGTGCCAAATTCATCAGACTTATTCATGAATATCCATTTGGTACCAACAATATTGACATTGGAGGGACAAGGCACAAGTTCCCACACATCTTGTCTTTGAAATTGATTTAACTCTTCATGCACTGCATTCACCCAAAAGGGATCGTTCGAAGCTTCATCAATATTCCTTGGTTCTACTAGTGAGAGATAGCAACCAAAATTGCACATATTTTGAAGTTGTCCTCTTGTTTTGGCTGTAGAATATCTTCCTCCAATAATATTGTTGGGATCATGATTCCTTTGAACCCAGAGATGTCATGGAGGGACACATTCTTGTTCGTCATGAATGGCTTGATCAGTGCTCTTCTCCTCGTCAATAGAAATGTCAGGATCAGTAACCGTTGGGATAACTTCAACTGATTCTGGAATTTCTTTGACTTTCTCAATTATCTCGATCGGAGGAAATTCAGCAGGAGGATTATCATGATGAAAGTTACTACTGTCGTCGATGATAACATTAGCAGATTCCATCATGACTTGTGTTCTGAGATTAAACATTCGAAAACCACGACTATCAGAAACATAGCCAAAAAAGATACCTTCATCACTTTTGGTGTCAAATTTCCCTTTTTGTTCTCGATCTTTCAGAATATAGCACTTACTTCCAAACACCCTGAGATAGTGTAGGTTGGGTTCCTTCCGTACCACAACTCATAAGGAGTGTTAAGGGTTTTAGACCGTAAATACACATGGTTGATCAAGTAACATGCTGTAAAAACAGCTTCTCCCCAAAATCTTAATGGTAAGTTTTTGTTATGGAGCATTACCCTGGACATTTCCTGAATATTCCTATTCTTTCTTTCAGCAACTCCATTAGATTGAGGAGTGATAGGTGGTGAGTATTGTTGAATGATCCTCGGTTCGTCACAGAATTCAAATACTTTGGTGTCTTTGAATTCAGTTCCACGATCGCGTCTAATTTTCTTTAGTTTGCGACCTTGTTCGTTCTGGATCCTTTTAACAATAATCTTGAATTCACTAAGAGTTCATTCTTATGAGATAGAAATGCAACCCAAGTGAATCTGGTGTAATCATCTACCATAACTAAAGCATGCTTCTTACCAGCAACAGTGGGTTATTTAATTGGTCCGAAGAGATCCATATGAATTAAATCAAGTGGAGCTTTAGTGAGAATATCTCGAGATGATTTGCGGTGAACTTTCGTTTGCTTACCCTTTTGACAGGCACCACATACACCTTAAATATTTACATTTATTTTAGGAATGCCTATAACAAGTTCTTTGTTAATGATCTTAGTTAGAAGACGATAATTGATGTGACCAACACGTTCATGCCAAAGATGTGTAAATTCTACCTTAGTAAAATTGCAACGGTTAGCTAAACTGAGTATCAAGTAGATAACAATCTTTTTTACCACGAGTTCCTTGAAAAATCACTTTCCCAGTTTTTTCTATAATGTCACATCCATTTGCATTGAAGACAACTCGATGGCCTTTGTCACAAATTTTACTAATAGAAAAAAGATTAGCAGTCATACCTTTTACGTATACTACATCATGGATTTCTGGAACACCGGGGAACTTGATCATTCCCTTCTTGCTGATGTAGCAACAACTCCCATCTCCAAACGTTACAGGACCTCCTTCATAGTCAATAGACGAAACAAACCATGTGAGATCACCTGTCATATGTCTACTACAACCACTATCAAGAAACCATTGAAAAGGAGACGTATATCTTAAAGCAAAGGCACCTATACTATTAGTACTTCTCTGTTTAGAGTTTCCTGATAGTTTCGTATGTCCTTTCAGAGTATCAAAAAGTTGTTTAGTTTTCTTACAAAGATTACTTGCAACATTCAGACTCTTTTGAAACGACATACAAGCCTGTAGAAGGTGATAGGAAGAATCACAACAACAATACGGGCCAAAACCTTGAAGTTTATCTGAGTGGTTCCTAGTCGTATCAGTTTTCACAACAACCGGTCGTTGATTACCATATGATTTATGGCTATTATTTAAAGAGGAATAACTGGAGTTTCTCAGATTCACCAAGGAACTATTACCAGATATAAAATCCTTAAGAATTGCAATTTATGCAACAAGACCAAAGCTGATCCGTATTTTTTCATCCAACCCTTTTTGAAGAGTAACCAGTTTATCATACTTTTTTCGACGATTGGTTTTTAAACCTGGTGAATCATCAATTGAGACTTTATGGTCCATATAGTCAGATCGCTACAAACACATACTTTTAAGCTCCTGAACGTGTTTGCCTGCTATGATACCAATTGAAAAAGTTGGGGTCTAACAACACCACCCAATATTTTTCTTAGAAATTTGTATGGACAAACTCGAATATACTTTTAAGAGAATCAACAAGACTCAATCAATTAAAACTACATCAAAGAGTTTATATCTCTCTCTCTCTTGATTTGATTTCCTCAAACAGAAACTGCGAGTACTAATCAAATACAAGGAATAACTTGGATGGTACCAAAGACCAATATCCAAGGATCAATCAATGACAATCAACAACCAAAGGTTGGATTACTCTAATTGATGATCTAACGCACACCCTGTATTATTTCAATTATAAAGATAAAACAATATAATGCGAAAACTGAAATAACACAGACACCAGAAATTTTGCTAACGAGGAAACCGCAAATGCATAAAAATCCCGGGACCTAGTCCAAATTGAACACACACTGTATTAGGCCGCTACAGACACTAGCCTAATCCAATCTAACTTCGGACTGGACTCTAGTTGAACCCCAATCAGTCTCCCACTGATCCAAGGTACAGTTTTACTCCCTATGCCTCTGATCCCAGCAGGATACTGCGCACTTGATTCCCTTAGCTGATTTCACCCACAACTAAGTGTTGCTACGACCCAAAATCGCAGGCTTTGACAATAAACAAATCTGTCTCACACAGACAAGTTTATCAAAGGATCAATCTGTCTCCCACAGAAAAACCCTAAAGTTTTTGTTCTGTCTTTTGATAATAATCAAGGTGAACAGGAACCAATTAATAATCCAGTCGTATATTCCCGAAGAACAGCCTAGATAAATCAATCACCTCACAACAATCTTAATCGTATGGTAGCGAAACAAGATGTTGCGGAATCACAAACAATGAGACGAAGATGTTTGTGACTACTTTTTATATCTTGCCTATCAGAGATATTAATATCAAGCCAATCAATATGATTGTACTCGTACGATAGAAGATGCAAGATCAGATCACACAACTACGATAAAAGTAGTATAGGTCTGGCTTCACAATCCCAATGAAGTCTTTAAGTCGTTAACCTGGTTTTAGAAGAAGAAAACCAAAGGTTAAAGGAGAATCGACTCTAGCACGTAAACTAGCATCACACATGAAGTGTGGGGATTAGTTTTGCACAATAATAGATGTCTCCTTTATATAGTCTTTCAAATCAGGGTTTCGCCTTGGTCACAAAGCAAAAATATCCACCGTTAGATGAAAACCTGATTTAGATTCAAGCTAATATTTCTCAACCGTTATATCGAAAACTTAGCTTGTTATACACAAATGAAATGCACGCTTCTAGGTTTGTTAACCGTACCCAAACGTGTACATTGTTGATTCAACAATAGTTAACCAAAAGGTTAGCCATATGAGAATTTCATACCAACCATATTCTTCTTCACCATAACTATTTCAAATGACTTCAAATGAACTAGTTAGAGAGTTGTTCAATTGCAAGGAAATCTTATGTACTACACAAGACACAATTGAAGCAAAGATGATTTGATTCACTTGAATCGGTTCATGAACTTTTATAGCCACGGTTTGCAAACTGCATTCCTTAGTCTTTATAAGTTTAAGTTCAGAAATTATCTTCAGATATATAACCTTCTTAAGTTCGCACACTAGGTTCGCAGACTTAAGCAACCGGGCAGAGTTTACAAACTCCAGCAAAATATCTCGGTAAAGACTTTCCGCCGGCTCGCGGACCGGTACTCACGCAACAAGTTTGTAAACTCCAGCAGAATTTCTCGGGATGAGAAGTTCAGCAGTTCGCAGACTGAGTTCGCGGACTTGGCAACAAGCCATTCTTCCGGTTTATCTTGTTCAACAAAGTTCGCAAACTTTGGTTCAAGGGATAGGACTTATGCACATATGTGTTTCCACAACAATGTGTATAATCTAAGTCTATATATAGCATACGAATTTTTGTCTCAAGAAGTAGGAGATAGAGTAGATAGACTTTTGAGTGACAGATAAGTTCAAGTCTTCACATACCTTTTTTCGAGAAGTTCCACCGGTTTCTTGAATAGTTCTTCTTCTTGTTTGATGAATCGCCATGAAGTCCTTGAGCTCAACTACACTTTCTATCCTAGTCCGAGACTTAGCTATAGTAGACTGGAAATGAAGACTTATAGTTTTGATCACTAACATTGACAAACATACTTGAGATAGCAACACATGCGAGTTCGACCAAGCAATGCTCTAACAACCTTAGGTACGCGTACCCGTAAGCGTACTCATAGAAGTTTTCGAACCGAAAATTTCTGTTGAGTTTGTAAACTCAAATCTGGTAGCTAAGGTACGCATACCCGTACGCGTACTCTAGCTGGTGATATCTCAAATCGGTAGTTCATGAACTTAAAACAATAAATTATAAGGAACGCAATCTTTTCAAACCGTGGTTATATTGTTCATGAATTGATTCAAGTGTATCAAACCGATTTTGTTTCAATTGTGTCTATGAATAAATACCTAAGCAATTGAACAACTCTTGAACTAGTTCTTATGAGTCATTTAAACTAGTTATGAGAAAAATGAATACGGTTAATATGAAAGTACTCATATGGCTAACCATTAGTTAACTATTTGTGAACCAACTAAGTGTACACGTTTAGGTACGGTTACTCAAACCTAAATGAATATATTTCATTTGTATGTGTGACAAGCTAAGTTTCGATCTAACGGTTGATGATATTAGCTTGGTTAAATCAGGTTTTTCATCTAACGATGATTATTGAATGCTTTGTTACCAAGGTAACTTAGATCGCAAACCCTGATTTGAAAACTATATAAGGGAGACATCTAGCATCTGGAAAAACCAATCCCCACACCTCCTGTGTGATACTAGTTAGTTTGTTAGAGTCGATTCTCCTTTAACATTAGGTTTGTTCTCGAGACCCTGTAGGTTAACGACTGAAAGACTTTATTGGGATTGTGAAGCCAGACGAAACTACTTTTCTTGTAGTTAAGCGATATGATCATGCCCTTTTCTATCGTACGAGTTCAATTGAATAATTGGCTTGAGATTATATCTCCGATAGGGCAAGCTAAAAAGAAATCACAAACATCTTTTTCTCATCGTTTGGGATTCCATAATATCTAGTTTCGCTACCATACAATTTAGATTATTCTGAGGTGATTATTAATACTAGGCTTTTCTTCGGGAATATAAGTCCGGTTTATCAATTAGTTCCTGTTTACCTTGATTTATCAAAATACGGAACAAAAAACTCTTGGGTATTTCTGTGGGAGACAGATTTATTCAATTCTATAGACTTTTCTGTGTGAGACAGATTTGTTTATCAAGTCTTCGACTTTGGGTCGTAGAAAATCTTAGTTGTGGGTGAGATCAGCTAAAGGAATCAAGTGCGTAGTATCCTGCTGGGATCAGAGACGTAAGGAGCGCAATTGTACCTTGAATCAGTGTGAGGTTGATTAGGGTTCAACTACAGTCCAGACCGAAGTTAGTTTGTAGTAGGCTAGTGTCTGTAGCGTCTTAATACAGTGTGGTGTTCAATCTAGACTAGGTCCCAGGGTTTTTCTGCATTTGCGGTTTCCTCGTTAACAAAACTTCTAGTGTCTGTGTTATTTTTATCCCGCATTATATTTTTTTATATAATTGAAATATCACAGGTTGTGCGTTGTATAGATCAATTGTGAAATCCAACCTTTGGTTGTTGATTGGAAATTGATTGCTCCTTGGATATTGGTCTTTGGTACCATCCAAGTTTTTATCCTTGTATTTGATAAAGACTCGCAGACTTCTATTTGCTTGAGTAAAGATCAAATCAATAGATTGAGATATTAACTCCTCGATATACTTTTCTCTAGATTGAGTCTGACTGTCTAGTTGATTCTATAGAAAGTATATTGGAGTTACTCCATACAGATTTCTAATTGGAATATTGGGTGAGGTTGTTGTACCCCCGCATTTTCAATTGGTATCAGAGCAGGCAAACACGTTGAAGACCTCAAAAGTTTATGTTTGTAGCAATATGATTCTGTGGACAAAGTAATATCTCATATATACACATAGTCTATGTCTTCCAATGATTTTTATTATGTCAAGTGTCTTGGTTTTTCCTCAAAGGATAACTCCTTAGTTGATTCTTCCGAGTCCAGAGAAAGGAACGAGACAATTGACATGATGTCAGAAGTAGAAAGGAATATCACCAGAACCAAAGAAAATACAACAGAGACGATTGATTTACACAATCATTCTCAACTCTTGGATGAATTTGAGAAGTCTCTTAGTCGAGAACGTGAATTCTACAAAATCGTTGAATCCTTCTCTAACAATATTAAGAGACTCACTCAAGAAAATATGCTACAACAAGAAAAGATTAGAATCCTTGAGAATGTTGTTAAAGGGGGAACAATTAGAGAAAAATGTTTGATTGAGACACACTTCTTTGATTTGAACAACCTTCGTGTTGAAACAGAGAATATTGTTGCATCTCTTCACCTGGCCCAAAAACAGTCTGTCTCCTTGATGAAGGGAAACACTGTAATGAGAAATTCTCTTGTGTCACATGCTGAGTTACCTGACATGAAAAAAAATACTCATCAAAGGAAGTCCCTGCAAAATACAAACGACAAACTTCCAAACGGGACATGGGTTTGAAGCAGTTACCTGTTAACAATTCCCTTCGACGTACTTGTTCCTTCTGTGGGAAAGAGAATCACCATGCTATCCATTGTTTTGATAAGAGGAAAAAAATCTCTAAATTTCATAATCTGCTTCTCTCTACTGTCAATGGAGTAAATAGTCAGTCGACTACTGCAGTGAATCGCATGCCCGCAGAAAACCAGAAACCTTATAAGAATGATATATTTTCTAGAAATCATCACAGGGTACAAGTGCATTCTAATGGTATAAATTGTGCTGCTAATGAACACATTCCTTGTGCTTATAAGAATGATTCTGGTAAATCTAAGTCTAGAAAATGGATCCCTCGTTATCCTGATCCTCTTGAACCAATCACAAGAGGTCCTATATTTAGTCCTCAGAGAAAGACCTCTGACGGATATGCTAAACGAACTGTGTCTTACTCTTCTGGGATGAGTGTCAATCGAAGAAAGAAGGATAAACAAAAACAATGTTCATTTAATGATCTGAAGTCTCATACTTGTGTAAATTAATCATAAGTTTGAAATCTCACCTACAAAAATCCTAGTTGTGTGAGAATTGAATAGGTATAGTTTTGGCAAAGTGTCCCTGATTATCTAGCTAATTTCTTATCGTTCTTAGATGGACGGTCAGTCAAACACTTTTACATGAGTATTTCTTTTATGCGTGTTCTTTCCTTACCTTTTTTCACTCTTGCTTTGGACCCTAAAGCTAAGATGCATGGGTACTGTGTAGCCTATCTTCACATATAGTCTATTTGCTTGTGGTTCTGTGGTCCTTTCTTCAATAAGTTCACGCTTGTTTTTAGGTCCTCTCAAAACAATCTTGGAAACCCTAAGTCCTTACGAAATCGTTTATATACCCTTCCTATTAAGTTGAGATATCTCACTCTAGGCCTTTTATTATCAATGGCATCTTCTTCTTGTTCTTGGGATTTACCTGAAGACTTCGTTGATAATGCGGTGTATTTCGAGTTCGATAAAAAGAAAGGAACCTTTATTGAAGTTGAAGGATCTTTTACCCAATCTCCTGATTCCTACTCGGATATTGAGGAGGTTGAAGAGATTTCAGCTGAGGTTCTCGATTTTCTCAAAAACTATGAGGATGCAAAGCATCAACTTGTTGATACAATGAAGTTTCTTGATATGGTAAGAACTGTGTTGAAAAAGGTTAATTCTGACCTTGTTCTTATGAAAACTCATGTTAAAGAACTTCTCAATGAGGATATCCACTCTGAAGATACTGTGGATGTTGTCAATCACAAGCTTAAAGATCTCAAGACTCATGAGGATCCAGAACCGTCTATTTGACTTCAATTAGTGTTCGGCTTTGGCATTTTTTTTTTTTTTTGTCTTTTTTAGCTTGTTGATTTTATCTGTATAGTAAATCTTCTATTTTCTTGTTTTGTTTAGAAGAATAACTAGAGTTTGAATAACCATTATTGTGAGTACACATAGTTATGTCCAACGTTTTCATCTTCATATTTTTAGGTTTATTTGTTTAAATTCTAAAAAATTGTTTTGGAAGATGATGATAGCAGTATTAATCTTTATGGTTTTATATATTGCAATATGCTATGGGATATGTGTGTTTGCCTCCGTGAACTATTATTGTCCCATACGATGTCAAAAGTTATCTCGTTTATATGTCGATATGCATGTATTGATACAAGAATGAATGAACTTTTGACAAACAAAAGTTAAGCCTATTATGTCAATTCTTTGATGGAAGATAGGTTAAATATTTTATTTACAAGGATTATGTCTATTGTACGTCATTATGCAAATAGTGATGGAAAATAGAATGAATCCTTGTATATTCCGCAGTATTGACCTTCCCTGATCCATATTTTATGTATATACTGTGTGGCTCCATAAGTCTTCTTATGTGAGCATTTCCAACTAAACTAATCATAGATTCGTTTGTGATTATTTTGGTTGTGTATTCCGATTAGATTGATCATGGGTTCTCTTGTGGTTAATTTGATTGAAAATTTTTGGATAAAAAAATCCTTTTTTATTTGTTGGTGTCCAAAGAAATCCTTCTTTTCTTGTAAAAGTAAGGTCGCTCTTGTTGTTCTTTCGGGAATAACATCAAATGAGGGAGAGTTCTTTTGAACTTGCGCTTAATTTCCATATCTTTGTGGGGAGTACAGATGTGGAATATTTGAGGAGTTGTCTTGTATCTTTATAAACTCCGTGATGAATGCATTTACCTTCGGCTTTATGATTGCATCAAAACAAAGTTGATATGTACTTTTCTTTGGTATTGAAGTGTCTCCACGAGAATTTCATTAGATCCCGTTTTCGTACCTTTGCCAATTTTATTGACAAAAAGGGGGAGAATTAATATGTAGTTCACACTACAAATACATATGGTTTTCGGATCATTATGTAAGGGGGAGCGATTTTCGTGTTGAAACGAAGTATTGACTAAGGGGGAGTGATACATATCACCATAGTATTGTTGTCGAAGTTATGATATGAGAACTTTGATGTTGTGTAATAATACTAAGAATTGTATAACAATGATCGAGAGCTTTTCTCATTGGTATGGCTACGGAACTTCAACAATGATGATGTTAAACTTACAACCTTTGGAATCATAGGAGTACTTGGAAGTGACGAAGATTTCAAGTAATGTTGAAGTACCAAGAAGATCAAACATGTGAAAGAGAAGCTACAAAGTTTTATATTTTTTGTAATCCATATGTATTGATAGTTTTTCCACTAAAATTGACAAAGGGGGAGATTGTTAGAGCATTGCTCGGTCGAATGCGCACGCGTTGCTGTCTCAAGCATGTTTATCAATATTAGTGATCAACACTACATGTCTTGATTTCTAGTTTACTTATGACTAAGTCTCGGTCTAGGATAGTCAAGTGTAGTTGAAGCTCCAGACTCCATGGCGATCATCTTACGAAGACGAAGAACTACTCGAGGAACCGGTGGAACTTCATCCGACTAAAAGGTATGTGGAGACTTGAAATTATATATCACTCAAATGTCTATTCTATCTCCTACTCTTGAGACAAAGTCATATAAGTATGATAGTTTTCATACATACACATTTGCTATTTCGAGCCGAGTTTACTCGCCTATCTTTTTCTCGAAATATGTATTGGTAAGCTTTCGCTTTAACCATTTTCATCTTTACCCATGACGAAAGTCATGATGACGTTTCAATCTTGAAAATAGCTTTGATGATGATATTCGTGAATAACGATTGTTATAACAATATAGAAGAATGTTTCAATTACTGAAATGTAGAGTTGAGATTACCATCTATGGATATAAGCATATATAGTATGTTCGCATATTAGTGTATAAATCCATATGTCGGAAGACAAGTGCGTGCATATGTGTGCATGCGGTATTGGTGAAGGAGATGGGTTGAGTACGCATACCCATAAAAGTTTTCATACCGAAAATTTCTGCTGGAGTTTGTAAGTTTGCAAACTAGTAAACCAGTCACCTTAGGTACGCGTAACCGCGTAAGTTTTCGAATCGAAAATTTCTGCTGAGTTTGTAAACTCAAATTCGGTAGCTAAGGTACGCACACCCGTACGCGTACTCAAGCTGGTGATATCTCAAATCGGTAGTTCATGAACTTAAAACAATAAATTATAAGGAATGCAATCTTTGCAAACCGTGGCTATATTTTTCATGAATTGATTCAAGTGGATCAAACCGATTTTGTTTCAATTGTGTCTGTGTATAAAGACCTAAGCAATTGAACAACTCTTCCACTAGTTCTTATGAGTCATTTGAACTAGTTATGAGAAATATGAATATAATTAATATGAAATTGCTCATATGGCTAACCATTGGTTAACTATTTGTGAACCAACTAAGTGTACACGTTTAGGTACGGTTACTCAAACCTAAATGAATACATTTCATTTGTGTGTGTGACAAGATAAGTTTCGATCTAACGGTTGAAAGATATTAGCTTGGTTAAATCAGGTTTTTCATCTAACGGTGATTATTGAATGCTTTGTTACCAAGGTAACTTAGATTGCAAACCCTGATTTGAAAACTATATAAAGGAGACATCTAGCATCTGGAAAAACCAATCCCCACACCTCCTGTGTGATACTAGTTGGTTTGCTAGAGTCGATTCTCCTTTAACCTTAGGTTTCTTCTCGAGACCCCTGTAGGTTAACGACTGAAAGACTTCATTGGGATTGTGAAGCCAGACGAAACTACTTTTCTCGTAGTTGAGCGATCTAATCTTTCCATTTTCTATCGTACGAGTTCAATTAAATAATTGACTTGAGATTATATTTCCTCGTTAATAAAACTTATGGTGTCTGTGTTATTTCTATTCCGCATTATATTTTGTTATATAATTGAAATATAATATCACAGGTTGTGCGTTGTATCGATCAATTGTGAAATACAACCTCTGGTTGTTGATTGGAAATTGATTGATCCTTGGATATTGGTCTTTGGTACCATCCAAGTTTTTATCCTTGTATTGACAAAGACTCGCATATTTCTATTTGCTTGAATAAAGATCAAATCAAGAGATTGAGATATTAAATCCTCGATATACTTTTCTCTAGATTGAGTCTAACTGTCTAGTTGACTCTCTAGAAAGTATATTGGAGTTAATCCATACAGATTTCTAATCGAAATATTGGGTGAGGTTGTTGTACCCCCACATTTTCAAAGTATAATGGTGTATACCTCGTCTTCGACATAATGAATTTAAAACATCCCAATAAGCATAGTAAGTAATGAAGTTATGAATTTTCAAGAATTTAATTACTTGATCACCATGACTTAAATTGATTGTGCCGAGAACATTAACACATCAAATATACAAAAGCTAACAATTTCAATTCACAGTACATGATATATCTACTTATAAAAGCTAACAATTTCAATTTCAATTCACATCACAGTACACATCAACTTAAGGTCTACTGATAACATCATACTTAAAATCGTTTCACAACTGATATGATAAAGAAACACTAACCATACAATGACCTACAGCCCCCTATAACAAAAGTAGACCTGGGAAACTCGATGTTTAACTGCCAAATGAATGATATTAAATGTAAGTTTTGCCATGAACTGAAAGCACTTGGGAAACTTGATGTTTAACTACCAAATGAATGCATTACATGCTAATGGTTGTTCATTCAAACAACCAATGAACCATAATACAAACACTATCTGCTCGTTATGTTGAACTTTTATGAATGTATGTACTAATCGGGAGCAATATTGACTTATCCACCCATAATCCAGGCATACATGATCAAGAGATTTCAATGTCAAGAAAGAGAACAAAAAATTCAATGATTTGTTACCTTAAAACAAACAATTTCATTTTTGCTACCACATAATGAAAAGAACACGAAACTCAGATGCCAAATTCAAGAATTAAAGCAAACAATTATAAAAGCCAATGTTATCGTCAATCATAAGAACAGTCTTGGACTGCTGTTTCCTAATGCAGAAGCTCGCAATATCTTCTGACCAGTAGTAAATGTAATCCCTAAACGACCAAATTTCATATACACAACAGATAGATATAAACTAAAAAGATAGATATCAATGCAAAAGGAATTTACGCAGTATCAAAACGGTGAACAAATTTTTTGACAATTTCCATACATACTTCTTATGTCTGTTTGCTACAAGAAAAAGACAGAGCATTCAAGCAACTTGTCAAAGAACACTCTCATTTATGTTGCACAAAGAAAAAAAAAGATATACCTCACGAAACAAAATAAAACCTAAGATGTGACTAGTTCAACATACAGTTAATGAACTTGGTAACCCAACCACCAAATTTTCATGAACCTTCGAATAATCCAGTGTCGTGACCTTATAAATTAATTCTAAAGATATATGGATCGCCATATGCAAACCAACATTCATCCCTAAATCAATTGTCAACCCACTTGTTTGAACCCGAAAAAGAACATCTTCTACTCTGGTTTTTCTTTTCAACAGAATGGACAAGTGCAATAATCTGTTCTAATCAACAGATTATGGATTGTTGTATGCAAATAAACATTCAGTTCTAATGATAACTAGGGTAGTACCTTCTTCTTCATCGATATCGATATCTGTTTGATCCTCATGGCTTGATCCTCCTACAAAAACAGTGAAATTTTTAGTGTGTGCAGTTAATATTCACTGACAGGTCATTTACATCAAATTGAATTTTCTGAAAGCATTTATGTAGTACCTTCTTCTTCATCACGATCAATTTCTGTAGTATTACGTTTCTTACAAGTAGATTTGATGCTCCTACAAAAACATAATAAAAAATTAGTGTGTGCATGTAACATTCACGTAATCAAATAGAAAGAGAAATTAACATGACTTATACCTTTATATGTTTTTTCTACTCCAATTTGAATTTCAACCTGTTTCCTCATTCTCATCATGTATTCTGTAGTATTAGGTTTCTTAGATATAGATATGATTTTCTTGTTCGATGCTCCTACAAAAATATAGAAAGAGAAATCAACATAACTTAATCAAATAGAAAGAGAAATCCTCATAACTTATACCTTTCTTTGATTTTCTCTCTGAATCTGCTTCAATTTCAACCTGTTCTTCATTTTCCTCTTTCTCATCTTGATTTTTTCTTTCGATGATGAAGATGAAGATTACGATGAAATCTACAATAACATAATCAAGATGATGAAACCTACGATGAAGATTACGAAGCAGAAAATCGATATGATGGAGCAGAAGAGATTTGCAGAGAAAATGGAGGAATTGATAGAAATAGAATGAGAGAAATGGAGGAGTTACTGTGTCCGGTGGGAGGAAAAACTGAGAAGCTAAATGTTTGTTCATATCTTATTCAAGGTTATTTTAGTAAACTGAGGAAAAACTTATTAAATAACCCTGGGGTCATATATGTATAACCCATAATTTACAGGGTTATTTAAATAAATTCCTCGTTTAGTTTTGGGCAGCCTCATACTATTAGAAGTCCTCTAACTTCAGTTTCTCGGACACTTTCGGAAGAAACGTTTACTACTTCATTTTCTAATTGGCTAAATTAAATCCGAGAAAAAGTTTGGATTCCCACAAATTGATTACAGAAAAGAAGAATGGGTTTGATGCTGAGGTTATGGTTCAAGCTATGTTACAGTGGATGCGAGAATCAGAAGAAGAGGGTATGGTGGTTGCGAAGCTGAAATGGATTTGTTGATGTGCTGAACATGGATGAAGAAATGGGATGTTAATGATTTGATTGGTGCCATGAATTGAAGAAAACTGAGTTGATGTTGTTGTAGATGAATGGAATGGGTTTTGAAGTTGAGATGGTTGAGGTGTTGTTGCTTTGAGACTATGGTGTCGAATACCAGATTGCAGTTAGAAATGGGTACTAGCTAATTAAGCAAGAGATTCAAATTGCATGAATATATAGTTGGATCTGAAATGGGTGTTACTTCAGGGAGTGAATGAAGCTTGTATTTGTTATTGGATTGCAGAAATTGAATGAAATGTGAATTAGATGTATGTTAAGAGCAAGTCTTATGGTGTAAGAATTCCATCTTCCATGCCACCTCAACATTTGGAATAATTCATGGAAGCTCAAGTCTTATAATGGAATCATAGAACTAAGAATAGCGTTTAACGCTAAAAAAATAACATTTGACTTGGTCAATGGTACTTGACTAAAATATTTGATGGTTGAAATTAAGAGTGGCTTTTCTGCATTTGACTTATGCTAAAAGATGAAAATTGTTATTCTAACGCTATTTAGAATAACGTTTTTTTGTCTTTTAGCATGCTATTTAGAATAACTTTTTCTTTGGATTCTACATACCATTCCGCAAAACCATGTAATTTGGCTTGGAAAAAGTGTGGATGGCACCAACTTGAAATCCATTACATTCCATACTCTTTCCAAGATTGGAATAGGTCGGATTCCACCATAAGACTTGCTCTAAGATGTAAAATGCAGGAAAGGACTTGAAGAATGGCCTGAACTCGGCCGAGAATCACTCATAAATAGACAAACTCGGCCTGATTTTGCTTCAGGCAAGTCGACTCACCGATCCAATCCAGCACAGTTAATTCAAACCAGTTAGCCGAGTCAGACCAGCTGACTCAGGGCTGACTCATTTACCTGATCATTAGTTACCGTTAAAGAAGACGTTTATTGTTAGTGGACTCTGGTGCATATTCAGGTGATCGACAGTGATGTATTCCGACGCCGATGACTGAATTCCGACGACCAATTTTGGAAAGAAAATTCAGTGGGTTGTTTTTCACACATGGGCTTGGTGGACTAATTGGATAGGGACTTTTTGAAGACTTGACCTAATTTTGGGAGTTGGAGAAAGAGAAAGTGCTATAAAAAGGAAACCCTTGTTCACATAAAAGGGATTCTCTTATATTATCTCTCTGCTGTTTTGTTCAAGGGTTTAAATTTATGCTTTCTTCTTTGCCTCTTTTTATGATTTCTAAAAAGACAAGTAGTTGATTCTCTTCTATTGGTTAAAGATGTAATTGGATTTTGTAAGCATGTTATTTGATTGATGATTTAGTTTCCTCTCATTATTATCATTCACTTTTTACGGTTTATAACAATTGCATGATTGGCGTATTACAATATGATTGAATGTTTTGTTTAGTTAAGTCTAGAGTTGAATGAACTCACATCCATATCTATAGCTAATTTAGGGTTATTATCAAGCGATAATCCTTGAATACAAGTAGAATGATATGATTACGGATTGTAGTGATACTTTCTTGTAATCATATGTACAATTTGACCTTTTTTCGAATTGTTTGCACAATGTATTTCAATTGCATTGACTAGCCTATTTCATAAATCTTACTGCTCCTTGGGAATTGAACTTGATTATCGCAAGGCATTAAGTTATTCTCAAGGTAGAATTCATGCTTGCATCATTTTGCATGTAAGTGTGATTCACTTAGGAAATTTACAGAGTATTTTTGTGCCTAAGGTACTGGATTTTGATAATACGAGATTAAATTTGAATTCTAATCATTCATTCAAGTACATGTTTGCGAATGAAACAAAATCCTTGACCAATATTATCTCACATATCTGATTTACTTGTTTGCTTTTCTTTATATAAAATCAGAAAACCCCCTTGTCCTATATAGGAAATCGAAACAACTTAAAAACCCTAGTCCTCTCTGTGGGAACGATCCTTAGTTGCCCTTGCTTCATTATATATTTTGAGTAGTGAGAAAGTAATATTATTTTTGACGCGTTGTGACACGCATCAATAATCATGCCTAAAGTCAAGGATAGATAAATTACCAATAGGTTCCCATGAAGCATGAATTTTTTCCAGATACATACCTATACCCAATAGTTTTTCCATGGTAGACTGAGACATTTCTTCGTCTCCACAACAAGACAAAGGGTAGACATTGATGGTAATTCTGAAGGTAAGTCATCATTCAAAAACAAGGTGACATCTGCAATACTGATATCGACCATGGTTCATTCCCAAGAGAAACGCCTTGAAGTTTTTCTTAAAGGATCCCTTAAACTCATAACATCCATCCCCAAAGGAAGAAGCAGGAAGCTTATTCTTACATAGAATTTCTTCAATATTCATATGAAAAGGCAAAGATTAATGAAGAGAAGTTCTTCCCGGATCAGAATTTTCTTCTATCTGGTAATGGTAATGGTCGAAGGAGAAAATATCGATTGTTGAAGGACATGGATGCACAAGTTTTAAGACATACCGCCAAGAAATATCTAATAAGTCGGAGAAAACATTTTAGAGTCTTCACTGTTTTTGTTTGTAATAAATGCATGTTTACAAAAATAAAAATAAATAAATAGTCCTAGATGGTATAATAGTTTATACACGGTAATAATTTATTTATTTATTTCCTAAAACTTGTATATTTTAGAACAAACATGTTTGGCGGACTTACTCTGACAAACAAAAAATATACTCTCACATGTTTGCTTCTTTTTGAGAATCATAGATTATAAAAGGGTTCTTGCTTTACTAATTAGTGAATGTCAAAATTTATATCATCTAATGTTTTTTCTCCGTTATTGTTGCTTAATCATCAAATACGAGATTGATTTTTCACTTACGTGTATATTTTCCTTACCAAAATTTATATCATCCAATGTTTTCTTTTCAAGGTATTTTTGCTTTACGATGAAATGCGAGATTGATTTTTTTTCCCTTACCATTTATGGAGCATAGTTTTGAGAGTCGTTTTGGAGCATAGAAATCTCAGGGCCGGCCCTGGGTTTAAACTAGACTCATGTTTTGAAGCACACCTAGGAATCTAGGATATTTACAATTTACAAATTATGTAGCAAAAGGGTTTTACATTCCCTAATCACAAATTCACAAGTATTTAAGAATGGGATAGCATGCATTGCCTTTGTGATACCTTTAACCTTCTGATATGATCTCACAGCTCTATAGATTAAAATGCTACCCTAGTCTATACCATCACATACTGTAAAACCTCTATCTAAGAATAATCTTTGGGCCTTGTGTAAAAATATTGATGGAGAGGTTATTCTTACATAAAGGTAATTTTTACTGTAGTAGGTCAGGTATGGTCTTACTTTACTCTTCAAACCAAAGCTTCATATGCCACAGGTAGAAGCCATCCCACCCAAATTCACAAACCTATGATCCCATGGAAAAGTTTAATAGCATCTGTGTTGCTCGGGAATGATCAAGTGCAACACAGATTAGATTCCGTGGGATTAGTCCAGCTTGAAATATCAAGATAATCTATTTTCAACAGCAATTCAAAGAGCTTCAACCGCAATTTTACTAAAATACATAGGCGGAATGAGTTATGAACTGGAAAGACAAAGCACACTTCTGAAAAACAATAACTATAAAATGAAATTTGACAAGTTTGATCTAATATTTTTCCTGTTCAAACGCAGTTGCTAGTTCCACCTTATGATGACCATGATATATCAGAACAGTATCAGGCTTGGGTATATTTTGTGTATATTTGTAAGGTAATTGGTAAACTCAAAGAAGTCTTGAATACACGTCATCACTAACATCTTTATATAAAATCTTACCAACTGCAGTTCAGACACACAAGATTGCGCTAGTTGAAGAGGCTCTTGGAAAAGATGCCAGCTTGTGGAAAAATTTGGTCGCCTTTCTCTTTGTATTAGGTGACTGTTCATCAATTAAGTAAAGCAACACTTTCTCCAAGACTGTGCACTGTTTCAACAGGAACTGTAGTAGCACGAGCTCATTAAGACGTCCTTGGACACCTCGGACCTCGGCAAACTTAAGCTCATGCATCATGTATTGAACGTATGGTTCTTGTGTTCCCCACAGTGATTCATAATTTGCTCTAGTTGTCAAATCCACCTAGAAAGAAATTGTGAAACAATAGTTAGGCTCTGCCGACAATTTAGAGAAAAGGAAGGCATTGCTGTAAATAAAACACACTGGTTACCTCATCCCAGTACGGAGATGGTGGCGTCGTGAAAATGGCCTGAATAATGACAACAACAAAGATTCAACAGCAGTCATCATACATGCCAATAAAACGAGTGTTTAAGATGTAATATTCAACTATGAATGCATAACAAACAATACAAACTAATATTAGAGTATCACGGACCTTGTTTATCTCGATAACAAGAGACTCTATTTGAAGAGAGTTCATAAGTAAATTCAAGATCATCTTTAAAGATCTGTCTGCAAGCCCAGCCCCTAGCCTTAAACATCTCAAATTACACATCGAAGTTGTGTAAACAGGGTAAATTGCTGAGCAGTCCCAAGCATTAATCTAAGAAGTTCATCAAGACATACACATCATTTCTTTGTTATTAGGCATGAAACAGCTAAAAAAACTTACCGAAAGATGATAAAAACAATAACGTTTTCTGTTAGACTAACCATTTATCATAAAGCAAAGGATATCAACATACCTCAAAGAACCATACAGATAATGTTAGGTCTTCTATGGTATGAAAAGCTTTTAGTAATTTCATCATCCTTTGTTCATACAGACTTCTGCTGTTACCTTCAAGCCTTAGAATACCACTTGCATCGAATTCTCCGGGTGTCATGTCTAGTTCAGCTTTAACTAAAACAGAGAGGTCGGTCTCTACATAGTAGTCTCTTGACATGTAATCTTTACAACGAAAAGATAAGAGACTTGGAGTATTTAACTTGATCATACTGTCTCTCTTGTTAGTCCCAGGGAAATACAAATCTATCATCAAATGTTTAAGTTTGGGAGATGCAATAACAAGATTGCTTTGAAACACGCAATGTGTTATAGTCAATGATTCCAAAACGGCACACTTAGAGAAGAGGTTATTGGGTGTATCATCACAGCCGAACTGAACCGATTGAAGAACCAATGACTCCAATCTAGGTAAGCTCATTGCATTAGGTAAATTGCTCAGAAAAATGCATAGCTGCGGAGCTGCAGAACCTCTTAACTCTAGTTTCGTCAAAGATTCACACATGAAGATATAACTAGGCAATTTAAAATGCTTGGGACCAAATGGAACGTCTAGATATAGTTCTTTTACTTTACGATTTAATCCAATAAGAATCCATGTATAGAGAGAATTACTTAAGTTTTGAGGATCAGGAGATAGGAACCCAGAACAATTAAGATTCAATCTCTCTATGACAGAAAAAGTATCGCGTAACTCAAAAACCCGGTCCACAAATTTCTCAAAGGATTTCGCCTTAGATTGCTTTAAATTCTTGGTTTGAAATAAACCAAAATCGAAGCATAGAAATGGAAGAGATGTCCAAACATACCTCCACTTTGAAGACAAAATACTGGATTTGATGGCTTGTTTTAGGTCAAGAAAAGAGAGTATGTGATGAAGTATTGATTCTGGTAATGCACTGATCCTGTCTTGATCTCCTTCATGATTCTCCTTCAACCTCTTTGCATTATTAGCCATTCTTGCATTATTAATCACCACATAATCTAAATTCTGAATTGGGTTCTTGTAATGCATGTTTCTTATCAAAGAACATGGACGAGGGTTTTTATTAGGTTTATTTTCTCGTTTTTGGGTTTTTTACCATAGAGTGAGAAAATAGGAGAGAAAAGAGCAGAGAAGAGGCGAAGACTGGGAGAGAAAATAGGAGAGGAAAAGGAAGAGAACAGAAACGACACGAAAAGGAGGAGCGAGAATGATCAAACTCCCTCGAAAGAAAACCGAGATTCACACCGTGAGGAGTGATAGGCCCACTCCTGTCCTCCTTATTTCAAGATAGATAACGCAAAGTCGTGTGAGGAGTGATGGACCCACTCCTACCTTCCCTATTTCAACGTAGAGGACGCAAAGTTGTATCGGTTCCATTTCTTTTAGAGAGAAATTGAAGTGCAATCTTCGGTGTGTCTATTATCTTTCAAAGAGGAAAGAGAATTGAAGGGGTTAGTCCACGGGTGAGTTGGAGGGAGTTTAATGTATTTTGAATCTTGGGGATTTTGAGGGAGTGTAAGAGAGTATGGGGAGCTTGAGAGAATTTGATGTGTTGAGTGTAGGGAGTTTGAGAGACTCTCCCAAAATCTCTACTTTTTTGAGAGATTTGGAGTGAGGCAAAAATACACTATAAACTCCCTAGAACTCCCCATAACTCCCAAAAAAAAAACAAACTCCCTATCAATCTAATTTTTACCACTAACATGGAGTTTAAGAGTTTCTTTCAAACTCCCCCACGACTAACGGGGTTTTTTAGGGAGTTTGGGAGACTCTTCTAAACTCTCCCACGACTAACGGGGATTTTGAGAGACTCCCTCGAACTCCCTCACGACTAACGGGAAAAAACACAACTACACCCAACTCCCCCAACTCCCTTGAGGACTAACACCCTGTTAGTATTTCAGAAATAAAAGACACGGTACTCCATAAATAAAAGACACATCTTCTTAATTTAACTGGTCGATTCTCGATTTGTAAATCAATTTACTTTTTTGTTTTTGATACACAACACACATAAAGAAAAACGTACCACTCAGCCTCACATTTCTCACTGCAGCCCTACCCAAATAATCTTCGCCCAACAGACGAGAGATTTCATTAGGTGGATGTGTTATTCACACTCCTTCCATCTTTTTTGTTGTACTAGATTTTGCTAGGTAGTCTGCCACAAAATAAGATTCTCTATATCTCTGAGATATTACCACTTCATCAAAACTTTGCTTCAGTTCTTCGATATCCTTGATCAGTCCCCTCATCACCCATGGTATCACTGTCTCCTCTTTGCATAGTTGAACTACATAAGTAGAATCAGTTTCCACCTCGATTTTCTTTATGCACATCTCCTTGGCTAATAATAACCCTTCTCTTATAGCCCACACCTCAGCAACATTATTATCATTTTTATAGATATGCTTCGCGAAGCATGCTTGAAATACACCATTGTCTCCTCTGATGACACCTCCAACACCATCATCACTAGCAATATTTGAGGCTCCATCGCAGTTTAACTTATTGAATCCTGGTCTAGGGAAGATCCACGACACATCAATGTCCACAGTTCTTTTTGCTCTCCTTTCAAGTCTACCACATATACCAAGAAACTCTCTTGTGTCTTTAATGGCTGTTGCAAGAATTCTTGAAATAAGAAACATTTTTTTGTTGAATATCCAGTCATTTCTGCCTTTCCAAATGGACCACAGGAGGAAAGGAAGGATGTTGTGCCATTCCACTCCGCCAATTTTCCCAGCAAACCTGCATAAATCTTTTAGAATGGTTGGATTCATGTAATCCATGTTAGGTCGAAAACCAATCCAATCATTGATCTTCTTCCATAAAGGTCCCACAATACTGCAACCAAAGAAAAGATGGTAAGTAGTTTCAAAATATTTATTATAAAGACTACAACCAGGGTGTGTGCTAGTGTGCTTACGGTGAAGAGACTCATTTAAATTGAGTCGATTATGGCATAAAAGCCACAATAAATGTTTTATTTTCTGCGAAAAATTGAGTTTCCACATAAATCTCCAATCAAGATTGGGTACCATATCACCCATCTTGTTAGAGATAAGGAAATTGTAAGTTATTTAACAGTAACATCTCCATTTTTCCCATAGGACCATACAATCTTGTCCTCACATATGTTACTACCAATAGGAATATTCTTAATTTGTTATGTCACCTGATTAGAAATGAAGTTGTCTATAGCAGTCAAATTCCAAGTCCTGGAATCCGAATTAATAATATCCTTTACCATTAAATCAGGGACTCTCTGATTAGATACATCAGCAATAACATACGGCGGTAAGTTAGTTACCCACGGATATACCCAAACTCTAACATTATTACCATCACCGATGCTCCACTTAGACATGACTTAACAACATCTCTGCCCTTTAGAATACTTCTCCAGTTAACGGAACATTTTTTCTTTAATTCACAAGTCCAAAAATCAGAGTTTGGAAAATACTTAGCCTTAAGCAACTGAGAGATCTCGGAACTAGGATTGGCAGATACCCTCCAAGCCATTTTATCTAATAAAGCTAAATTATTTATTTCAATATCCCTAACCCCTAATCCACCAAATTCTATTGGTCTACAAACCTTCTCCCATTTCACCTTGTTAAGACTTCTCTTATTTTCATATCTATCAATTTTAGATATCAGGCTCTTCGGTAATTTAAGCATTGTCATAATATGATTAAATACGGAGTCTAAAACAGATTTGACTAATATTGTCCTACCAGCTGGATTTAAAGATTTTGATTTCCATCCTTGCATTCTATTGGCCATTTTCTCCATAATTTCAATGTAAGTACTGGAACTAATCCATCCCCATTGTAAAGGGACTCCAAGATACTTACCTGGGTCCTTAGCCGCCTGTACATTCAAAGCCCTCGCCATTCCCCTAGAAAAACTCCTTCCCATATTTGCTGGCGTCAACGAGGTTGATTTTGCATCACTTATCAACTGTCCAGACCACCTGCAAAATGTATCGAGTATATGTCATAGATTACATGCATTCTTATAAGAGACTTTGAGAAAAACAATACAATCATCTGCATAAAGTGAATGTGTGATTTTAGGGACACCCCTGGAGATAGAAATCCCATCTAAAGTCTTCGCCTTCACTCCTTCCCTTATAAGCCTGGAAAGTGCCTCCAGACAGATTATGAACAAGAAAGGGGACAAAGGATCCCCTTGTCACACTCCATTCTCAGCTACATACGGCTCACTCGGAGATCCGTTGATTAGTACCTGAAAAGAGACTGTATTCGCACATAATTTGATCCAATTCACAAATATTTCATCAAAGCCTAAGCATTTCAGAATTTTGAAGATAAATGGCCTATTGACTCTATCATAAGCTTTATCGAAATCAAGCTTCAGTGCCATCCAACCTTTTTCTCCTTTCTTATGCTTAAAAAATGTACAATCTCATTACATATAACAGCTGAATCAAAAATAGATCTGCCATGCACAAATACATGTTGATTAGGCGAAATAAATTTGTTAAGCAGAGGCCTAATTCTATTGGAAATAATTTTAGTGATAATTTTCATGATATAATTACACAAACTGATAGGTTTGTACTCCTTAATAGTATTTGGCCATCCACTCTTAGGAACAAGAGCAATAAAAGTTCTATTAAGTCTAGAGTCCAAGTAACCTTTTTGGAAAAAATTCAAAATCAGCTGTATTACACTATCTCCCACATGTTCCCAGTATTTGGTAAAGAAGTATCCATGTAGTCCATCTGGTCCTGGTGCTTTATGCGCACCAAGTTGTTTCATTGTCTTTTTGATTTCACACACACTAAAAGTTCTTATTAGCTTTTCATTGTCAGCAGAGGTTATACAGGAGAAAATAACCTTTCAATATTATCATTATCACAATCATTACTGCTACTAGTAAACATATCACAAAAATGATTTACCACATGCTTTTCAATATCAAAAGGGTTGTCTAACCAACTGTCATTATTATCTTTAAGCCTAACAATCAGATTTTTATTCCTTCTAACCAGAGTAGAAGTGTGAAAAAACTTAGTATTTAAATCCCCTTCAAGAAGCCAACTAAATCTAGACTTTTGCTTCCAAAATATTTCCTCCATCCTGAGAAAATTCAAATAATTACATAAACAGTCAGTCATACAAGCTTTATTGGATTCAGAAGGGCAATTATCAAACTTACATTGAGCCTTATTGAGCTCTTGTAAAGCATTTTCAATATTCCTAGACAAATTACCAAACACTTCTTTGTTCCACTTTCTAGAATCAGTTTGGAATTTATCTACATTATTGAAATAATTTTGATGTTGTCCACTAACCTCACCAGGTTTCCAAGCCTTTTTAACCACATCCAGAATTTATCTATCATCCTCTGTCCACGTAGCTTCTAGTGTATATGGTCTAGGTTTGCATTTATTTTTAGGTTCAAGAACAATCAAGACTACACTATGGTCAGAATTAAAGTAAGGTAAGTGCAATTCCTGAGCATTAGGAAAACTATTGCACCACATTGAATTTGACATAACCCTGTCAAGTATCTCTTTGATGTTTTTCAGTACCGCACGTTTGTTGTTCCAGGTACACTTTGGCCCATGAGCACCCAGGTCAATCAGCCCATTCTGGTTCATAACATCTCTGAGCTCTTCTAACTGTTTTGCAGTTGGCTTTATTCCTCCAACCTTCTCTGTCTCACTACCAATTGTGTTCAAATCCTCCATAACCATCCAACCAGTATTTTGTATTCCTCCAATACCATTCACTTCATCCCATATCCTCTTTATACATACCTTGTTAGTGTTAGCATAAATGGTTGATAAGATTCAAGACCTTTGAAACTTTGCAGTAACAACAACATGGATAGACCATCTGTTTTTTGAAGTGGCTTGGATATCCACCTCTTTTTAATTCCATAATAACACCATTCCTCCTGAAAAACCCGCCGGATCAACTATAATAGAGTTATTCTACTCCAACCTCTTAACAAGTTGAGCCGCATGTTCTGAAATAGTTTTTGTTTTTAACAAAGCCACGATTTGTGGCTTATGCTTCTTGACAAGTTGTTTCATAACCCTATTGAAAGAGGGTCTAGTTAGCTCTCTGCAATCCACATAATGATCTTCATGTTAAAACTATCTAAAGGAAAGTTAAAACACCCACCAACGGAAGAATTATTGGCAAATCCCATCACATCCTCCGCCATCATCCCATGATTCATTCCTATTAATGGGTTGAATCTCATCTTGAATATCCTTTGCACTCCCTGTTCCAAATCCAATCTGGCACTGAACTGCATCCCGAATTTCCAAAGTCCTCTTGGGCTTCTTATAACTGTTGGAGTCTCTACCATTGGTGGTATCACTGCTTCCAGTATTGTTGCTCCTTGCCACGTCTTTGACACGCAATCTTGCTCTACCTTTCCTTCGTTTAAAAACTCGATTGGGTCCATATGTGTCCAATGTGAAGGAGAAATCCTTATTGGCATGAGAGTTCTTTGAATGTTGTCCACCATTCCATTCACATTCAGTTGTTCCGGTGCGTGTACCATTTGAGGTAGTACGGAAATCAAATCTCTATGTAGTTGGTTCACTTCTTCCATTAGTTGAATCATCTGATCTACCCCTGTGTATTGATCCATGATCAGCTCCACCAAAATGTTCTGCATTGCTAACAGTTCCTCTTGTTCCCTGCGTTATAACAGATAGTCCATCATCCATTCTTGCACCAAGAGCATTGTTGAAGCTGGAGAAAACAAATTGAGGATGTGTCTCTGATTGTTCATTTTGCTCAGACTTGCTTTGATCTTCCTTAACCTTCCCTGTCCTTAAATAAATATTTTCCTTTCCCTTAACTATACCACCACTATCTACATTAACTTTTCCATTACAGGCATAATTATATTCATCAATGTGCTTAACCGTTACAATCATGCCATTATCACTTTCATTAAGACCATTCATACTTAACTGCTCATTTTCTAAAACTGAAAAGGAATTTAAGTTATTCTTTTTCAAAATTCTGTAACTGTCACTTCTCTTAACATTCCCACCATTTGGTTTTCCTACACTACTGGCAGTCTTGACCTGAGTACTCACTTGACCATCTTTAGTGGACCCAAACACACCATGGAAGACCTGTACAACACCCAAATTGCCGTTCAGTTGAGGTGGAGCATAATACCAGAATTTGTCTTTGTTTTGGTCATTGACACTAATCTCCATTGTCCTCCCGTCCCCCCCTCCTTATCCGTTACCGTGCCATTTGCATTCTTAGTTTTCAGGTTACTTTGAGTTTTCCTGCTGTTAGCTTTAACATTGTTCTTCTTGCTTTCCACTAACATCCATGGACCAAAGTTATCTTCTTTCTCCTTTATGTTCTTTTCACTACTCCTTTCCTGAGAAACATTAACATTATGTGAGACACCATCAACTTGTAATAATGGACAATTTTCTTTCTTGTGGCTAATTTTACCACAATTAAAATAAATCAAATTCACTCATTCATATTCAATTCTTTGTCTAATCTGACCAATTTGTACTACTGATTTTAAAGGAGCATTAGTATCTATCTCTACACATAGATGAGCAAATCGTCCTCTCATGACTAATTCAGTATTCTTGTCAATTTTAATAGGTTTTCCTAATTTTCTTGCTACCTCGAATAAAATTTTCTCATCATAGTATTCCAATGGCAGTTCCGGAAACCTTGCCCATACCACTGTTCAACTAATTGATGTTTCAGAAGGTCTAAAATTTGTGGACCATCTCATCATAGCAAGATGATGTCCATTAATGAACCATGGACCTTCTAATAAAGCATGTTTAAAATTATCAGGATATTCAAATTTAAACAAGAAATAGTCACCACCCAAATCCAAAGTTTCGACCTTACCAGATGAGCACCATAATTCACGAGTTTTGAGAACAATATACTTATACCCAACAGTTTTTCCCACCACCTTGCGAATCAGACAGTTCTTCCAAGGCATCAATCTTCACTACTGGTACCTTTTCACTTTCTTCCTCTATCAAAGTTTCCTCTGGTTCCTGCATCACCAATTATTCTTCGATATCTTTGATTCCCCAATTCTTAAAACTTTCTTCCCAATTCTTCTCTTTCAAATTCACCACATCTCTATAAGATATCAAAACTTCACCCCTCGATGGACCTGAACCACCAATTTTGGTACCAGAAGATGTAAAGTCTTTCACACTTTTTTCAGCGATTTGTTCCAATTCAGTACCCATCTCTGTATCTCCATCACGATTGATGTTTTCTTGAACATTCTGGCCTCCTTCTGGATCTATAACATTTGATTGATCTCCAATTCTTGTAGCATCTTTGCAATTGTTAAACATTTTTGGATAAAAAAACCCTAACTCAGTAACCGATTCAAATCCCCGATTCAATTCCTGAAACTTTATAACAGGTTATAACAGATATTGTAAATCAATTTACACTAGCTTTACAATGTTAATTTAATTTTTTTCATGTATCATGTTATATTTTTCCTGAAGCATTATATCATGTTATTATTCGTATTCCGATGATATTAATGATTTCCACTTAAATCTAATATGTCAACGTAAATTATTAATTTTTAGATTCTTCATTTAGAGGCGTATAAGTTACATAATATGCTTTAAGCTATAATCATGAAAAGATTTTAAGTTCTTTTCGGAGAGATTTTAAACTTTTATTAATTTTTATCTTTTTTAAAGTAGAAGAGAGTTGTATTTTTTTTTTGAATATAACCAGCAGTTTACGTCATTATTTCTTTAATTTATTCCAATACTTTATTTTTTATTTATGGTAATAAAGTAAAATTACTATAAATATTATAATATATTTAAAAAGATTTTAAGACAATTTTCAAAGTTTTTTCTTTTTTTTTTTGAAGAAAAAAAAAGAATGATGAGTAGCACGGGCACAAAATCTAATTTTTATTATGATAATATTATTCAGACGATTACATCGAGTTTGTTGGCAACCTAGATACTAGCTGGGCACCAACGCCCTTTTGAACATCAATGCCTAATATATGAAAAGGAAAACTGCACTGGCCACAATTTTCAAACTTAAACCAATCTCAAAAAAGTTGGCAACAATAGAGTATAAACTCATTTGATACCACATTGTTTAGATATATATTTCCATACCAACGACAACATTTGTTCTCGTCAAATCTAATATAATTATTTTTGAATATTTTTTTAATATAGTATATTTTTCCGGTAAACATCACCAGCAACCTGAATTTAATAAGATTTCGAGGTAAATTTAATTAATAATTAATTTATTAACGGTTTCGAGAATAATTTTGTTTTGTTATTGTTTTTTATTTTAATGGCTTGTATGTCTAGGTATAGTTTTTGTGTTGATTATTACGATTTTTTTTTATGGTTTTACTTTATTTATTTATTTATTTGTCAATGATGTTTTACAACTCAGAAAGACAATCAGTTGATAAGAAATTGGACGGAAGCCTGGCAACAAGCTGAGCTCCAACACCTTTTTGAATAACTACACCTAGCCCATGAAAAAGAAATTGTCCGACCCGAAAATTAGCATTATGGCTAGCCATATAATTGCGCAAATGCTTCAGAAAGTCTATGGTACCATCACCCAACTCCCCTAAGGTAGTAAAGGCCAGTGTCTCAAAACCAAAACCATGAGACGTGCACTTCTCTAAATATTTAGCATTCTTGCGAGTAACAACATTCTTAATGGCAAGACCTGAGGTAAAGGTACGAAATCCACCTCCGGTAAAAGGAGAAACACCAGTCACATCTAAACACACATTCCTCCTATTATCCCAATTATGTACAAGTATGTCATCCGGTTTCAGAGCAGTGTTGTTATTTGCAAGAAGTCCCAAGTCAACCTCCTTCATATCCGGTACACCCGCACGATAACACATGTACGCAAAAGTGTCTCGCACCAAATCATGCCTAAATTTAAGCCCAACTTCATTCGCACAATGCAAGGTATGATCACCAAAAATATACATATCTCTCTTTCAAAAGGGACAAGCACCATCCACCTCGAAAAGAGGGATCCCTAATCTTGCACCGGAGAATTGCACTGAACTGCCTAGCTCCAATATGTTGATTAAGCCCCACTATTGTCCATTAGAAAATCCTAGGCATGTTTAGTCTGGTTGCAATGCTATAATACAGAATCACGCTCCGGCATAACATAACTGGTGTGTATGTTTTTCTTCGCCGCATCAAAGTAAATATTTTCCAAGGAGTTCATGGAATGGGTGGAAAAAATTACTAGAGAAGAGAGGAGAAATGTCGACACACAGTAAGTTGAAGGAGTCCAAATCTCGTTGAAGAGAGGGTCCACTACTACTGATACCATCACCTCTCAAAATCCTGGATTGCAACTCAAGGGTCTGTAAACAAGATGAAAGAAAGCAATAATGTTTGATATCCTGTATAGTGTACACACCCCTACCGCCATGTTTGAAAGGCAAAGTAGAAAGCCTTTGCTGAAGGAGCCCGTAGCCAAGCCCGTCTCCAGTAATGGTGTGTCTAAGGAATTGAAAGAGACGAGCATCAAATAAGTCTCGAGATTCTTGTAAAAATTCAGGTCTAGTTGTTCTCAAGGCGAAATAAAGTCTCGAAACACCGGTGCAATTCGGAAAGAAAAACAATTAACCTTGCGGATCTTTTAACTTCTCTATAACATCAATGAGAGCCATAGTCTTGCGCAATTTACTAGCAACCAAATATTTATTGAATTGAGCATCAAGGATGACTGGCCCACCAAAAAGATTCACACCCTTAGCTGGCCTACTAATATTCAGAGGAAAAATGCCTGGAACTAAAGATCTAAGGTCTGCAGAGGGCCAAAACAGTTATGTTTTGGCTATATTCAAATGCAATCCCCTTTCAACCCCGTAAGAGCAAACAACAAAGGTCCAAAGGATCCCCTTGTTGAGCACCCTGGGAAGAGGCGAGAACATGATCCATGTAATATAAATGAGCAGGAGAAGCGTAACAAAATTCAACCCACCGAGAGATCGATGGGCACAAATTACGTACCTTAGAAAGCATGGATGATCTGTCAATGAGGTTGAAAGCATTCGAGAAATCTACCAGTAACATGGAAAGATTGTCCGAGTCCCCTTTCTCCTCAATACAGTTAACAACATGTAAGATCGCCTCTCCACCACATTTGGCACCCACTCCGAACTGATAGTCTCCTGAATAAGCATTGACTTCTTTGCCAACATGCGTTGCAGCGCATTTGGAGACAAGCCTTCTCCATATTGTCCCCACAACAATGATACGCAAGCCACCACCCAGATTAATCAAGGGAGTAAGAGGTGCACTCGCGACGAACTTCCCAAAAACAGTTGGACACAAGCCTGCAAGCCATAGATTAACTACCTCCGTGATGGCTGCGAGTACCTCGCTGAGATCTTGTCGGGATATCGGTTTTTAATTTTGTTTCATTTCTGATGGAATGTTTTTGTCTGCTATATCGGTTTTAATAATGTTGTCAAAGGCTGACATCTTGTCGGGATTCGTGGTCCCAGTCCGTGTTTTAATCTCGGTGAGAGAAAATTTGACCAAAAAACTCGCATAGATAGCCGTGATTACATTAAAATGTGGTCAAAATCTCGCCGATACAAGCTTATCATACGGAATTTTAGTAATAAAAATCAATTCCAACCCAAAGAAACTCGACCAGTTTTACCTTTTTAATAATTTTGTATTGTTTTGTGTTTCCAGAGAAGTTTAACATATACAAAGTGTGCAAAATATTTGGTATATATATTACTAGTATAAATTTTTAAAATAAATACCTTGAGATTTCGCCGAAAATCTACACAAATAAAGTTGTCTTGGTCCCGCCTAGACAAGACTGAGACCTGAAATACGCGACATTAGTTTCAATCTCTATGTTGTATTATCTTACTACAATAATTTAAGTATATCACTAGAATATATTTACATCCTTTTCCTAACATCCTTAAAAATCTTAATGACTTCCAAATGTTGGAATCTTACTATCCTTCTAATTATTTTATTATCAACAATTTTGACTCAAATTTGTAATTAAGGATGGGATCATTTATCTAGGGATTTGAAAAATCTCGTACACCATTGGATAAGAGACCGATAACCTATATTAATAATTATGTGGCTTATTTTTTTTTAAAACTTTTTTAATTTAACTCACTATTAGTCGAGCCAAGAATATATATATATATATTTAAAGAAAAGACTGAAAAATACAATCTATATTTTTTTTACATCTCTTTACACGATCCATCAGGATTTTTGTTTCTTTAGGTTTGTCTACTGTTTTGTAGTCGTTCCCCTATGTTTTTTTATCCTCATAGAAACTTATGAATTTTATTCCCCTAACTGATGTCCTCTACAAGCCTAGAGTTGATCCACAATCCTTCGTGAAGGCTAGTGCTGCCTTGCCTCAAACAAGATGCCTAATTGATTTCCTTTTTGATGATAGGTGATAGAAATTTTCCTTTTGATCTAGACGAGATCAAAATCAAAATAATAGATTGCTTATATCCTTTACTTGAGTATAGAGAATCTAATCAATCTAACTAACTAAAAATTCAACCTAAAACAAGTCTTAATGATTTTTGTGATATCCTCAAATCTGGATTCCAAAAGATAAGTATTATACGTAATCAACATTGAAAATAGTCAAATATAGATTTGATCAATAATTCTTGAATCATCTTATAGCAAAAAGAAGGATCTTTAGAATAAATAAGATTATATAACAGATCAAATCGAGATGCATGTTCAGAAGGTATCAAGATTATAGTTCTACATGTACTTTATGAATCCTTGTGGAAGCCTTTCAAAATCTCACTAAAGTAACCGAAAAACTTCCAGTGTTGGAGTACAAAATTTTCACCTTTGTTACATTCATTTACGATCTTCCATAGATTTATCAACTCACGAACAAGATTATGATGAACCATTCCAAGTTGGACCCCAAAAGAAGAGTAAACTTTTCACCTCATTAATAATTGTTTGTTCTTTCCTTGGACTTTTCCTTGCTATTACTATTGTGTTATTTTGTTCACCCTACATGGTCCAAAATACTATAAACATTGATAAAATCCATAACTTTGTTCATTTAGACTTAGTATTTTATAGTTCCAAGCTTGTAATTATTGTACTAGTGTCCCACTGTGAACTCAATTCAAGTTTTATCCATCCAAAAACTAATTTCACACTGGTATTGTATATCTGCAAAATATTAAGTGGTGATTTATAGCTTATTTAACTTGCTATCTCATATAGCAATGTGATTCTTGTATCTGGCATCCATTTTTGTTAACATTGTCAACTGATGATAGGGCATTCAAAATTGTTAACCACATAAATAATTGTACTTAATGTGAAATATGCTTGTACAAACAAGTTACCATGATATATGTACTTTCTAGTTTCCCTCAAGCAAGTTTAGCAAAAATATGTCTTAGGTAAACATGGCATGTTAGGGCATCTAGATATATTTTAAACAAGTTTTGAGTAAGGGTGCACAGGAACCGAGCCGGACCGACGGATCGAACCGGAACCGATGGAACCGTACCTGATTTTGGACCGAACCGAGGTACAAGGTACAAGTACCGGTCCCAAAAATAGGAACCGAGATCTGGGGGTACAGGTACACGGTCCAACACATGAACCGTCCCGTACCGGACCGAAGTCACGAATAATTCTGACCGTTAGATTTAGGGGATAAGGGATCTGTCTCAGCCATTGGATTAATAGGGGGTATATAAGCTCACTGTGAGAAGGAGAAGAAATTCTTAGGGTTTCAGTTCCCCTAATTTTTTCTCGCCTCTTCTCAGTACTTCTCTCTGAGAAGGAGAAGAAATTCTCCCCTTCTTCTGATCTTCATCTTCTCTGTTATCAAACGATTAAAAGTTCAAACCGTATTACTTCGTCTGTCTCTTCGTTTTTAATTCCGGTGTGAAGAAAATTAGAAGAACAATTCCGGTGGTAAGTAATTTTTAATTTTTTGATTTTAATTTTTGTATGCATGTCTGTGAATCTGTGATTGATATTAACGGATTTTTGTTTTCTCTAGCGAGTAGCGGCTTAAAGGATTTTCTTCATCTCCCACCAAACCTTCATAGCGAGTAGCGGCTTAAAGGATTCACTGCAATCACCGTAAGATCTTTTTCTTCTTCATATGGATGTTGTTTCTTTTACACTTCTGAAACTAAATCTAGGCTTTTAGTGTTCTGTCACATTTTTGGATGATTTTTTTTGCTTTTAGATCTTTGATTCATGAACAGTAGTTTAGCCGTGAAGATGGAAATGCTATTCTAAAGATAGGGTTACCTAAAAATTTCTGTAATAGACTAATAGTTGTTTTTTAGTTTTGTGAATGCTGATAAAATGTTAACATGGGTGTTGAATTTGACTCTGAGTATTTAGTTTACCATTCTTTTGATTGAGTTAGTTTAAAGGCTATTGATGAATGTTTTTGAACAGTTATTATGAATCATACTTGAAATAGAAAGCTAAATTGTTCACTTCCAGAGGTATTTGTATGGATTTTCACAAGTAATTAGATAACCAGTTCACAGAACCTTGTGTATCCCACTCTTACCTCTGTAAGTATTCTTGCCTTTTGTTTCCGTGTCTCTATTTTGGGTTTGTTGAATTCCTGGCTAATTGTGTTTCATTAGCTTTTAATTTTAATTCTGGGAAATCGAAGTAGAACAAGCATTTTATCATACAATTTCAATGCATCTTTTTATAATTTTGAGCTTAACCACCAAATTTAGTGTTCCTATACGAGTTTTTAATTGACTGTATAAGATTGGGTCAGTCATTTTTAAGAGTGGCAATTTATAAGCAATGAGTTGCCAGATTTTGCTGATCATAAGCTACATTACCCCACTCTACAGGCCAAAGATTGAGACCAATTGAGAGCAATTGCCTGACAAGTAAAATCAAGGTACATTATCAAAGGCAGGAGCCGCAGGACTGCATCAATTGCACAAGGTAGAAAAATCCTGAACTTTACAATTTCATAACAGTAGAACATTTTTATCTTCTTCTATAGAATGAGAATCATTGTCTAAAGAATTTTATGGAACGCATTGTACATAGCCTCTTTCTGATTACTGAACTTTATGTTCTTTCTTAACTGCATGTCACACAAGTACTAGAAGCACATGTTAAACAGATTTCACAAATTACTAAACTTTAAATGTTCACATGTACTAGTTCACAGTAAATGATTGAAGCACTATAAATGATTGTCCACTGTTTACTAGATTACATGTTTTCTTCTTCTTATTCATGTACTAGTCCACTTTAAGGATTGAAGATAGTTAAATTTCATGTACTAGTTCACTGTTCACATGTATTATGTCTTATTCACTGAGCTCAAATACAGGAAGTGCCAACTTTGTCAGTGATGGAAATATGGCGTCATTTCACTCGGAGAAATGTTGAAGAACCCTCTTGCAATTACTGTGGAAGGACTTATAGGGCTAACATGTCCAGAAATGGAACTTCTGCCTTGTGGAATGCTTAGAAGTTGCAATAATGCTTAGAAGTTGTAACTTATGCAGTTATGCACTTATGCTTATGCTTAATGAAATTATGCTTAGAAGTTGCAATAATTCTGCCTTGTGGTTTGCTATTAATATTGCTACTTATTAGTTGTTGCTTTGAGATATTGAAAAATAGGTAAAAAAACAGGTAAAAAAGTAAAAAACAGGGCAGTAGGTTTCTGTTTTTTTTTCCCCTGAAATGGAACCAGAACCGGTACCGGTACCGGCCAGAACCGGCCGGTCCCGAATGGAACCGGAACCGAGGTACTCGGTACCGGGACCGGTCCATTTTTTTGGTACCGAAGGGTGTAAAGTACATGTACTCGGTCTCGGCAAGAACCGAGCCGAACCGTACCGTGTGCACCCTTAGTTTTGAGCACTTTACCTTAAATTCTTAATAAGAAAACAAAAAATCTAAACCAATAATTTTTGTTTTTATCGTTTTTTTTAACTCTTGTTCTCTCCAATTATGTATCTTGTTTCTTGTAGTCTTATATAAAATTCTTGTTAGATAACCATCAAAGTTTAGAATGATATTGATTGTACGCTGTTTTATAGTAAGGTGTCATTCCATAGACGATACTTTTGATATTCCATAAACTCCGCCATGTTAAAACCATCGAAGCTCCCCTCTTCTTGAACTAATTTTCTTACCAGTCTTGCTCTGTTTCTTCCTATAAGCTTTTTATTAGTATTATCATTAAGAACTAAGTTTTCATTTGGGTTTCTTGTGGTATGTAATGAAAAAGTTGGATTTGATGAAACTAGTGAAAATGGTGAAGAATTTGGTATTGAAGGAGAAGAATTGTATGTTTATCTTTCAGGTACTTGTTAATCAAATACTAACACGTCTAGATTATATTTATTCAACACCTTTAAAATATTATAACAACTTTAGAATTGGATTTTTTCCACTATGTTTGCATTGTCAATATGCACGACACTGTCTTCCACACCAACATCCGCAGCACCACCCTCCTGGCATCCCTTGGCTTGCATTATCGTAGAAACTTCCTTATGGATTGTAATGAAGCGTTGCGATAAACCAATCGCACCACGATCATTGATGTTTATGTTTTGTTCTTGATATTCCATGAATATTTTATCCCACATGGTGTTTACCATGTTGCTGTGCACCATCGATACAATCTTGGGTAATATAAACATAATTACGACAAATACATTCATCTTCAGCGATAGTGAATTTGACCCCGAAATTTTGTTACTTTCTTTTTACATTTGTCCTGAGATTGAGATTGAGAATCCATATTATAAGAAATTAAGAAGTGTAGAAAAGTTGTGATTAGTTTATCTTGTTTTAAATTAGAAGAATAGTGAGAGATTGAGAAATTTTAGAGAGATTTAGAAATTCTGGTATGAATTGAAATGAATTTGAAGTTAATTATGTGTTGGGGGGTGGGGGGAGATGATTTCTGGCCTTTGAATGAGGAACTGTTGAGCGATGATCAAATTGATGAGCGAGAAAAAGACTAATAAAGACTAATGATTAGACCATCGAGCGATGTTTTGACCATTGAAACTCTATCGCATATGCCTAGAACCTAGGTGGTATATTTGAGATTTAAGCACTTATATTTACCACTTTGTTATATCCATAATGAGGCATAAGAATAGGCTTAATGGCCCCTATAAGTAACTACTGTTAAATAAAGAACCGTTTTTTTTTTGGGACTACTCAAAAATGGTGGGGGACTACTTTGTGATAGGAATGTCTGCCCTATACATATAAGGGGTGTCCTAAAATGCAGAAATGACTAACCTATCATTCACATATATATATAATCACCTCCTCCCATCACCATAACCTATATATATATATAACCACCTCCCCCCATCACCACCACCGCTCACCACCACCAATCGCCACCTACCACCACCAACCACCACCACCACCGACCACCTCAAATCACCACCACCGCCACCTCTATGTATAACTTAATTTAAATCATTAACAAAACAAAATCAAAATCAAAATTATAACAAACCCATTACTTTTCATTCGCTTTCCATTGAAAAAAATGAGAAGTAATCATCAAAATGAGTTGAAAATGGAAGTTACATAGAGAAGTTCGGCTAGGAATTATGTGAAATTTTTTGTCGAACTAGCCGAGCTCAACTTTAATGGAGGTTTTTGTTTTCAGAGAAAAATTCGGTTACGTCGAAAAAAAAAGGTCCAAGCCGAACTTGTTGTTCGGTTACGTCGCAAAAGTTCGGTTACATCGAAAAAAGTTATGTTACGCCGAAAAAAGTTCGGTTACATTGCAATTTTTTTTCTCCTAACCGATCTTTTCTCTGAAAAACCTGCATATTGAGTTCGGTTACTTCGTAATTGTTTTTCCTAGACGAACTCCTAGTTCGGTTACGTCGCAATTTTCTTCTCCTAACCGAACTTTTCTATGAAAGAAAAAACACCATCAAAGCTGAGTTCGGCTATCTATGTTTTCAGAAATATTAGCCGAATTACACATGCAGATGAGTTCGGCTACCTGTTCTTCAGATTTCGTAGCCGAACTTTTTTAACAAAACCAAAATCAATTTGTAAATTGTTCATTTTTATGAATGTTTTGGCCAATTCAAGCACCATTAACTAAATTTGAAGTATCCGTGAGTACCCAAAACATCATACTCTTGTTATAGCTCTTAAAGAAAAAGATCTTAACTTTTTTTCTCCCAGAACCCTCATCTTCATTATCATCTTCATCTTCTTCTTCTCCCTCTCAATAATTCTTCTTTTGAAAGAAACTAACTTATTAATTTAATCTCATTAATCATTAATTAATTCACTACTCATTACACTAATTTAATTATCAAAGAAAAATTTGGTATTAAAAAAAACTTAGAAAAAGGATCACTCATTATTACTTCTAATATTCACTAAAAAAAAATGGAGAGTAGTCGGCTGCCATTTTTGAGTAGTCTCAAAAAAAACAAAAAATACAGTTGGTCCCCGGAAGTGGCGTTTTCATTTTTTCCTGATCCAAAGAAATGTTTGACCGTTAAGTGTTGGAAACAATGTCCTGTCTAGTTTAGTTAGATGTTGGATTCTAGTGGGGTCGGAGGAAACAATGAGTAACCGTTGGATTCATATAAAAATAAAAAAGATTATTACTTTATCATGTCCAAATCTTTTCTCTTTTTAGCTTTAAAGTTCAGACAGTAAACTGAAAAATGATGTTTTAGATCTTCGTCATCTTCTCGCTCATCACTTCAGCTGAGTTCAGAAGATCAAAGAACCAAACCCCCAATTCAATTTCATTTCTCAGATCTGTGCAAAAAAAATTAGTTCAATTTCACTTTCGCCTAATCTAGATTTGTTCTAATTTTGATTTTGTTAGTTTAGTTGTAGGTTTTTGATTCTGGGTTATTATTTTAATAGTTCGAGCGAGAGTGAGATAGATGAATGGGAGTTCATTTTAGGTTAAATCGAAGAAAATAAAATTTGGATATCTTTAAGGGAAAATGAGGAGAAGAGCTGTAGATTTTCGAAGGCCAGTAAGGAGGAGGTACTCAAATGTTTTCCTTTTAACATTATGTGGGTTAGTTATTTTATTGTTTATTGTTCTCCTCAGTCAAGATAAGCAAACCAAATCAAGATCACCAATTTCTCAGGTCAGATCTTCTTCTTCTTTTTATTTTTTCTTGTAACTGTTTTCAGTTTCTTAGTTTTTAAAGTGAAAATTTGTTGAATTTATGTTTATTTTTTACTTTTTTGAATGACTTCTAATCTAGTTTGCATATTTAAATATGTAGATCTCCAATTCTTGTTTAGGACAATAAAGAAAACCTAGGTTAATTAGTGACTAGTTTCAGTTTACTATCTAATTTGATGTCATGCTCTAGGATTGCAGCCAGTTCTGTTGGAAAGTGTCACAATGTCTATCCTTAATATCTTGTAATAACTATGAGATTTAAGAAGGTAATGGGTAAAACTTGGGTCTTGGTTGATGGGCAGAAGAAAATGTTATGTTTTCTCGAGTCTTTTTTCTTTACTAATAGGATGTGATTAATTTCCGGGAGAGGGACAGAAAACAACTTTTGAAAGTGAGTCACTATCTCAACAGTTAAAAGTTTAAAACAGGTCCTTCTTTGGCTTAGGTTAGGATAGTTGAACAAAAACAGTTTGAGTCAGATGTACAAAGTTGCCTAATTATAATTCCCTTTCCATCAAAAAATTAATAACGAAATAGTAGGGGAGAATCTAACAAAAGAAAATGTGCAATTGAAACCTTCACAACTGTTAGAACAACGGATAGAAGACTTCTGTTGTCTGAGAATGTAAACCACATCCTCCAG
This sequence comes from Papaver somniferum, assembly GCF_003573695.1. NCBI lineage: Eukaryota > Viridiplantae > Streptophyta > Magnoliopsida > Ranunculales > Papaveraceae > Papaver > Papaver somniferum. The sequence continues at coordinate 61,993,244 of NC_039363.1, read as the reverse complement.
TTACCCTTTGGTAGAGATCAATACATCCGAAATGAACCCGCAACACCAAGAAGATGTTAGTCAAGTGCCAACAACCATTGGTTTCCCTTTCTCGCAAAACAATATTCATGTGATTTTCGGGAATGAACTTCTAGTTGTTGTGGAAACACCCAATGGGTCAAACTCGATTCAGAGTGTTGGAAGGTGCTTAAGATCTATTCACTCGTTAATTGCTGCGCCAGTCATCAGAGAGCTAATACATTCAAGTTCTACTATTGCACAAATAACATAGTGTATTAATATAGGTATCAGAAGTTTCACTAGCACGGAAGTGATAGGTCATAACTTTATATTGATCTATTTAGTGCTTCTTAATGAGAGGAAATGACAGTTCCATGTACTTACTTTCAGCTCCCTATTAATTTAATTTTGGATCCTAGTTTTTTTTTTTTCACAATGTCTGCATAACTAAAACAATCGTCATTGTTTTCTGCAGAAATCCTTCAGGAACCGAGTTACAGAAACCCTTAACATCACTGAAGAAATGTTGAGCCCAAACTCGATTACAAGGCAATTGAGTGATCAGATTTCCCTAGCAAAAGCTTTTGTTGTAATTGCAAAAGAAAGCAATAACCTCCAATTTGCGTGGGAACTAAGTGCGCAGATACGCAACTCTCAGGTCCTTCTCTCTGATGCTGCTATTAGACGGTCACCCTTATCAACTGGAGAGTCAGAAACTGCGATCCGTGATATGGCTCTTCTCCTCTACCAAGCTCAACAGCTTCACTATGACAGTGCAACCATGATAATGAGGCTAAAAGCCAAGATCCAGTCTCTTGAAGAACAGTCAAATGCGGTAAGTGAGAAGAGCTCGAAGTATGGACAAATAGCTGCCGAGGAAGTCCCAAAAAGCTTGTATTGTCTTGGTGTAAGGCTAACGGCTGAATGGTATAAAAGCTCAACCATTCAGAGGCAACTCACTGAGGGACGGCGAATTGCGGCTAAACTCACAGACAACAATCTGTACCATTTCTGTGTTTTCTCTGATAATATTCTTGCAACATCAGTTGTGGTCAATTCAACTGCTCTGAACTCCAATGCCCCGGAGGACATTGTTTTCCACCTGGTAACCGATGAAGTAAACTATGCTCCGATGAAGGCATGGTTCTCCCTGAACAGCTTCCGAGGAGTGACAGTAGAGGTCCAAAAGTTTGAAGATTTTAGCTGGCTTAACGCTTCTTACGTCCCTGTTCTTAAGCAGCTTCAAGACTCTGACACTCAAAATTATTACTTTTCTGGCAACAATGATAACGGTCGGACTCCAATCAAATACCGGAATCCGAAATATCTGTCTATGCTTAACCATCTTAGGTTCTACATTCCGGAAGTTTTTCCTGAGTTGAAGAAGGTGGTATTTCTTGATGATGATGTTGTGGTTCAAAAAGACTTGTCGCCTCTTTTTTCCATTAGTATGAATAGCAACGTGAATGGGGCTGTGGAGACTTGCATGGAAACCTTCCATAGATACCACAAATACTTGAATTACTCGCATCCGCTAATACGAACACATTTTGATCCTGATGCATGTGGATGGGCTTTTGGAATGAATATTTTTGATTTGGTTGAATGGAGGAAAAGGAACGTCACTGGCATCTATCACTATTGGCAAGAAAATAATGTTGATAGGACGTTATGGAAACTTGGAACACTGCCACCTGGACTATTGACTTTCTATGGTCTAACAGAGCCTTTAGATCCTAAGTGGCATGTGTTAGGTTTGGGTTACACCAATGTTGAACCGGAGTTGATTGAAAAGGGGGCAGTCTTGCATTTCAATGGGAACTCAAAACCATGGTTGAAGATTGGAATGGAAAAATACAAACCACTATGGGACAAGTATGTAGATTACACTAATACTCTAATGCAGCAGTGCAATGTCCATTAATTATCAGATGGAGTCTATCCTTTATACTTCAAGGGTGTACCAAAAGGCTTCTACACGGAAATGCTGGTCAAATATTTTAAAACGACCAGTAAGTTTAGCATTCTGTTGTCAGTATTTATTCATCAGACTTTTTTGCCTTCCCTGTTGTGGTACAGTAATGTTTCAAAAGCACCATTTTATATCTTGTTCCAGGGTTTATGCATGCTTTGGTATTGTTATAGTATAGGCATTTCTGTTGTGCATTTAAGGGGTTATAAATTTCGATTCTGATTCAAGTTGGTCTATGGCCATACTTTGCAAAAGGTGAACCCATTTCTTTCGGCCCATTCTCCATCTGACCATTTTCAGACATTGATGTTTCTCGTTGCTCACATTGTTTTCATATTTAATGTGTCTATATTTTGCATCCTTGTTATAAGTTGAGTTTGGCTGGAATCAATCCCATGCCAGAAAAATATCATTTGCACTGATTTTGTATGAAAAATGTCAGAGTGCATTTATGACCGTTAGCTCAGGTGTACCAAGACAGGGGTTGCATTGGTGTTGAACTGCTTTGTTTGTCACCCTGGAAAGAAAGGAATGCTGGGGTTTATAAAACTAGAACCGGGAACCCTGATTGTATTTGTTGGGCTGCTGTTGAGTAGGTTAGTATCCAAGTCCTCGTTACTAACTTGTGTGTGGAAGACAACACTAAGGTTAACTCGGATGTAAACAAAAGAGCATTTTTTGAGTTCTTTTCTGTAAAATTGAAAAGAAATGTATTTGGCTGCATTCTCCACCTGAAGCTGTGATCATCAAGACAGATGGGTGGCTCTTAGTGCAGCTACTGGTTCTAATCCTTCTGACGGTGTGACCATCCATGAACTGTTATGGCACGGTGTTTGCCTCCAAGCTGGCTAGCTTGATATTTATGGTGTAAAGAGTATGCATTGCTTCAGATTCTTCTGTGGGTTGTTGCCATTTCACATATGCTGTAAGTTCGCTTGCCATGGTTTCTATATATATACTTGGTGGAGAATATATCATCTGAAAGATGATTCAGTAAGGTGAAAGCTTTTCACATTAGTGGCAGATCAACTTGCAGGGGAATACCTTGGCGGAGGTACAATCTCGTGTTTTTGAACTTACTTCAGAATAACTATCAATGAATCTCGTGTTTTTGAACTTACTTCATAACAACTATGCAATGATTGAAATTGTATTTCTCCGTGGAATAAGAAAACGTGTCCAACCGGCCTGAAGAAGTATTTTCCAGACACAGATGAGCTTCCCAGCAATTTTTGTTGACCTGTAATTATCATAAGCTTTTATCCAATACAGGACGTTGTCGTGATCCAAGTAAATTCCATGGTTGCATTTTGGAACCCTCCCACGGTAAACAAAGCATTTTGGTACCTTCTTCCAGTAAACTGGTATCCCTATTAGTGTTGGCAAATCCCCCTCTGAATTAGACAACTTATTTTTGTTTCATTTTAAATTTTAACAACTTCACGGGGTATTCAAGACAATTCTTATGGGGTGGGCTAAGTGGATTCTCCACTATGGTAATATGCGGTTGGCACCAGATTAAGATGCGCATGACTAAAGGAAAGCCATGTGGCATATGAAATGTTGGCGATTGAACTTCAGCCGCGGGCAGTCGAAGGTCAGAGCTGGCGGGCGAAGCCTAGCCGCCAACGATTAGTTTGGTACAACAAAAAATTACTCACTTTCAAACACTCAACTCACACCAGAATTCACTTTTCTTGAATTTTCTCTACAAGATGTCTTCTAATTTTTATTCAAGTGTTTTTAATTCCTCAAAAAAAATATCTTACAAAATTATTACATTTTTTGTGTGAATCCAAACTTAAAACTATTGTCATTAAGAAAGACGTGGAAGTACCATTGCTAATAGAAAATTAGAAATTCTTAAAAATTTAGTAGCTTCCTCTCTTTCACCAAGAATGTTTCTCCATCCCCGTGAGATGTGAAGCTGGCAATAGAACTAGCTAGCGCTGTGAGATGATATTGCTGACCAATGGGCGTCGACACAAGGAAAATACTACGAGCACTTGTGCCCAGCTATGACCTGTCCGGCAAGTAAGCACAATTATTGTGCATTACAATGCTGCAGGCCAAGTCAGTTTTCAGCCATAACAGCACAATTTAAAGCCATAATAGCGCATTGCAGAGCTATAATAGCGGTATACTGTATAGACTGTCAAGTGCTATATTGAGAATGTGTCTGAGACTAATTAGGAAGGTCTCAGATGTACACGTCTCTTAGAACATAAACTAGGAAAGTCTGAGACTGATATGGAATGTGTTTTAACATGCTAAGAATGGCATAACCCCGCAGGTCCAATGAAGTGCAAAGGTAGAGCTACACTGTAAAGACATTTGGCTAAGTAATGAAGCTTATTGGCCGACACAATGAGGCTTCATTGAGGGAAAGGCAAGACAAAGCCAAAGTGGCAAGATGAAACATGCGATGTTGGCATTAAGGCATATCCATGGAATTGAGTTGGCCCAAACTCAAGGATGATGCAAGCAGGTAAAATAGACTAAGAATTAGTCTATGCATTAGTTCAAGGCAGGGCCAAAGCTTGGACAATGCAAAAAATCTAGTAATGCAAGAGTTGCATTGCTATTGTCAAGCAAAATTGGCTAAGTGAAGCATATGACGCTGTGAGTAACTAGAATGAGTTTAAGGAATTGACCTTGATGATTGAAGCACAAGGATGGTCCGTGCATTAGCTTAAAGTAAGAAGCTGGCAGGGCCAATATGGATGAACATGGGATCAAGTCTAAATTCAGTAAAGCGCAACAGTTGTGCAATACAGCTCAAGTGACGGTTAGGAGTCGGTTACGAGCTTCACAAGCATTCCAATCACGCGAGACAAAGAAGAACAGTTATAAAGGGAGTTTATAAGCGTAGGAGAATGTTTATAACTGCTTGAGAACATGTGTTGAGTGATTGGACCGAGTTTGAAGAGAAACTGGCCAAGGTGGCACTTTATAGGCAGTTATGGAACTGCTCCATGGGACAGATGGCTGTTCCCTACGTGTGCAACGGTTATGCACGATTTTGGCAAGTAAAGCTGCTGTATAAATATTCTTAAGGCATGAGAAATTCGGCAGGCTTACATAGGAGAGTGTAAGACTCAGAATAAGAGAGTTTTTATAAGACTAAGGCTTGGTTCAATGTGAACAAGTCTGTGTAAGTCTCTAAGTGGGCAAGTTTTGTATTTCTTCCCTTTGATGCAATAAAAGAGTTGATTGTGTCATGTTCTAAGTGTTCTTGGTTGGCTGATTGTTGTTGAAAAAGTATGGCAATGTTTGAATGTATTATGGGGTGCATTTGAGAAGTTAAGTGAAGAGAAAGAAGGCTAAAGACTTACGTTGAAGAACTGTTGAGTTGGCTGTTTGCATTGGTGAAAAAGTATAAGGCTGAAGTGCAGGTGTGTGAAGCTTGATTCACAGAACCACTGTGCTTCCGGGTTGGGGAATTTGAAGGTGTGACAGTACGGGTATCAGAGCTGTGTTTGGTACACAGTTCAAGTGTATTTGTTGGATAATACACTGGTATTTCTTTATTTCTTAAGCTATTTCCTGTGAGAAAGTAAGTGGTGCATTATATTCATAAAGCTTTCATTATAAATGGGTTCTAATGGCATGATGAGCGACGAAGAACTACCAGGTATGTTTGATCAACTAGAGGAGTATGGTGATCTTGGCTATATGACCATTGACATGGGTACTGATGGCCTTGATATTCCTCTTGTTTCTGAAGATAATGGAAGGATGGATTTACTTGAAGGAAGAACATCAGATTGGTTTAAAGAATTTGACGAAAGGGTAGGTGCAGTCGAGGACAAGGTGTCTGATGCAACCTTATTAAATTGCGAAACCAATGATGAAGTGACTGAATTGAAGGGGAAATTCAGTGACATGAAGACCATACTAACAAGACATGCGAAGTAAATGTCATATGAAATGACAAGCCTTCGCAAGTCAATCAGTGATGGCATGTTTGCAGGGGAAAATGTGAATGGAGAAATCTCTAATCGAGTCTCCGAGCCAAGAGTTTACGCTGGTTCCATAAATGCTAGAGAAACTGAGAATTTATTGTATGACGTTGAAGCATACTTTGAGGCGAATGGAACTGGGGAAGGACAAAAGGTAACTCTCGCTGGCAATTACCTTGGTGGTGATGCAAAGGTTTGGTGGAGAACTATGCTGCAAGAAGATGAAGCTACTGGTTATGCCAATCCTATGTCATGGAATGACATGAAAGATGGTCTGAGATGTTAGTTCTGGCCGAGCAATGGTGATTGGTACACAAGAAGAGAGAGTTTGCGTAGGCTAAAAATGACGGGTACACCACAGACCTATGCTGAAAACTTCATTGCATTGGTGCAAGAAATGCGTGACATGAGTGAAGAAGATCAGATGTTCCAATTTATGAGTGGCGCGAGTTCGTTGGTCATTTCTGAACTCAAGAGGTGTAAAATTCAGAGTATTCAGATGGCTATTCAGGCGGTAAGAGAGCTTACCGGTTTCACAACAACTGAAGATGTGCAAAGCTATGAAGGTAAGGCCAAAGTAAAGAAAAAATCTGTAGGCAGTAAGCGTAAGCATGAGCCAAAGGAAGATGAATTATTCCCTTCATCCCGGAAGTATAGGGGATGTCTCATTTGCAAAGGTTTACATTTTGCTAGAAGCTATCCACTCAAAGCGCAACTCAATGCATCAGTTGGGTATGACTATGGGAGTCATTCTAGCAAGAATCGTGAAGGACGAAGTGAAGGTTCAAGGAAGAGACCACGCAACGAAGTTGTTGCTCACTTCGACAAAGGTAGAAAATAAGCTAGAACAAGAAGGAGTGTTGCTGTCTTCATTGGCAACACTTAGTGCAAAAAACATGGTGTTTTCTGATCTTGTTCTTATGTAACTTTAGTTGTTGGTTGTTGCAAACTCTGTGTGTATAGTTTAGTTGTACAGACTTTTATTTGAGTCTTCAAGTTTGTATAGACTTTGCTTTGCTGTAAGCAATTTTCTTTGTTAATGAAGTTTTAGCTTTCCAAAAGTGATCAGTGGATCAATCATGTAATGGTACATGGTCTTGTTATGTAAGAAAAGTAATGAAGGAAGGTGTTTTCGTTTATAAAGTCTTGCCTCTTTATTTACGATGTAATGCTAGTTCATGGGGAGATGCTGCGATAGCATACTTATCCTAACGTATGCAGAAGAAAGACAAGTTGAAATCTAATAAGCAAAGCATAGGATAGAGGTCCTAGTTGATGCGAAAGTGATATTGTTGTTTGGGGATTGAAATATGGCACGAAGGAAGATGGGAAGCGACAGTGCAAGCAATACAACAAGATATAAATCACATCATCAGCAAGCATGAGTTGGGTAGAACTCATGGCCAAGTGAAAGACACACACTTTCCAGGCGAACAAGCGATGCAGTTCAAAGGAATAATTGGAGACATATTGGCTTTGAAGGCATGGCGCATGGACAACTAAAGGGTTAGTTATGTTATGTCCAAAATATAGTTAGTCACAGTTGCGTAGATGGGATGTGCAACTCAATAGTTTTTCTTTAGCGAGTTAGGAAAAGAAAACTTGCAATTCTGGTCCGGGTATGCAAAATGGCATAAGTATGATGAGTTTATACTTAGTGGCCATATTCATAGAAATGATTTCTTGAATGACGTTTGCAAGAACGGAATTTGGCTAGGCATGAAGTACTAAGTTCGGGTGTCTTATGCAAAGAGAACACCTATGCACTTTGTGACGTGCTTAACGGAGGGCATGAAGGACAACAGTCCAAGGCAGGTGCCAGCAAAATTGATTGAAAATGAAGGCCAAGTCGTTTATAAGTCCTTGTCATGTTGAGTTATATGCAAAACGCAAAGTCGGGAGGAGAAAGGCTGTAGCAATGATCATAGTGATCAGTTTGAGAAGAATCATTATGTGCGTACACTTAGGCATGAATAATTTGAGGCGAAATTCAGGCCTAAAGAGAATTGGCTAATAAGAATTTCAAGTTTTCATTTGAGTATTGATGCATAATTTGAGTAGCAGTTGAAGCGTAGTGCACGACATTGAGATGTGGCTCAAGTTGATGAGAACAATGGAAAAGCAGTAAAGCTAAGTGATGTTGATATTATGTCATGAAAGTTGGCAGAGGGCATATTGCGAAAGCCAGCAATGATTGCTGAATTTCAGAAAAGGTTCTGAAAATGCATGTGGCGAGGTTAATACAAGTATAGTGTTTATACTGGGTCGCGTTCAATGAGGGAGTTTAACGTATTAGGTGGGGGAGGTCTATGACCGGTCCGGAAAGTAAGCATAATGATTGTGCGTTACAGTGTTGCAGGCCAAGTCAGTGTTCAGCCATAACAGCGCAATGCAAAGCCATAATAGCACAATGCCAAGCCATAATAGCGGTATACTGTTGTTTGAGGGTGAAAACAGTTTCTGCTGATTTTGGTAATTTCGAGTGTGTGGGTGAGAAACGAGTCTAAACCCTAAACAATGTACTGCAAGGGAGTACTTCGATTCGAGAGATCAGTCTGTACAAATCCGGCCTAAACCAAGAAATGGCCGTTCCATACTTGCTTCGGTCACAGAGTGAAGTAGAAGGGTTGGTCTAGGGAGGGAAGCGAAGAGAGTGTTGAGACCAGAATAGTTGATTCGGGAAGAGTAGTTGTTTGACGACTTGTATCAGAAAGTGGAAAGCTAACAGATGGGAAAGCTAACAAGTGATTTCTAAGTGTTGTATTCTCCTGACCAAAAACTTGTCTTTGGTGGAAATAGGTGAGACCTATTTATAAAATTCGCAACGAAACGTACCCTGGTCTCGTAAGAAGTGGAAACGATTGAGTAAATGGAAGAAAATGGTAGCGGGTAACGCTTGGAATTGATATTTCCATAATAAAGGAAACATTTCAGCATTACTTCTTGTATTTACTAACCGCCTCACCCTTATGACACTTTCCTGTAATGGGCGTAGTGTATGCCGCACGCTGTAAACCGCCAGACCAATACCCTGATGAGCATTCCCCAGTTTGTGACATGTTTTGATGTCTCGAGTGTTTTCGTGGAAAACGTGTAGCATATTGGTACTTGTGGCGTGGCCAAAGGATTTGGCGTTTGTAGCCAAGTTGGTGCCCTGGCCAAAGAATAGGCATCGTAGCCAGGTTGGTGCCGTGACCAGAGAGTTAGCATCGCAGCCAAGTTGGTGCCGTGACCAAGAGTTAGCATTGCAGCCAAGATATTTCCATGAGTCGTTGGGTGGAAGGTTTGTACATATGAGATATGCATCTCAGAAGGAAGGGTAGCCGTATATTGTTGCAACCCTTCGTTTTGCAACCAGCGGCATGGTTGCAGAGCTTGCATGCTCTTGGCACGCCCAAATTAGGGTTTTGGCGTCGTGGCCAAGAATTAGCGCCGTGGCCAAGAGATTGCCACAAATCGTTTGGTGGCAAGTTTATATGGCTTAGATTCGTATCTCAGGAGGAAGGGTGGCCGTTTATTGTTGAAACCCTTCGTTTGCAGCCAGTGGCATGGTTTAGGCGCGACCGAGCTAAGATTTTGGCGTAGTTTAGGCGCGACCAAAATTAGGGCTTGGCATTGGGACAAAAGTTGCCATGCGTTCGGTGGCAAGCTTGTACGGCTGAGATTTGCATCTCAAGAGGAAGGGTGGCCGTTGATTGTTGCAACCCTTCGTTTGAAACCAGTGGCATGGCTTAGGCGTGGCTGATCTAGGATTTTGGCGTAGTTTAAGCGCGACTTAAACTAGGGTTTTGGCATAGTTTAGGCGCGGCCAAAATTAGGGCTTTGCATTGGGCAAAAAGTTTCCATGTATTCGGTGACAAGCTTGTACGGCTGAGATTTGCATCTCAGGAGGAAGGGTGACCGTTTATTGTTGCAACCCTTCTTTTGGCAGCCAACGACATGTGGTTGGGCCGTCATGGCTTTGGCATATTTTAGGCGCGACCAAAATTAGGGTTTTGTCCTAGGGCCGGAAGTTTCCATGCGTTAGGTGGCGAACTTGGACGGCTGAGATCTGCATCTCAGATGGAAGGGTAGCCGTTGATTGTTGCAACCCTTCTTTTGGAAGCCAGCGACATGTTGTAGGTCCAGCATGGCTTTGGCATATTTTAGGCGCGGCCAAAATTAGGGTTTTGGCAAAACCGTGATGTTTGTCCTTGGGACGGAAGTTGCCATGCGTTAGGTGGCGAACTTGGACGGCTGAGATCTGCATCTTAGATAGAAGGGTAGCCGTTGATTGTTGCAACCCTTCGTTTGGCAGCCAGCGGCATGTGGTAGGGCCAGCATGGCTTTGGCATATCTTAGGCGCGGCCAAAATTAGGGTTTTGGCAAAAACCGCGATGTTTGGCTTTGAGACGAAAGTTTCCATGCATTAGGTGGCGAACTTGGACGGCTGAGATCTGCATCTCAGATGGAAGGGTAGCTGTTGATTGTTGCAACCCTTCGTTTGAGCCATCGGCATGTGGTAGGGCCGACATGGCTTTGGCGCGGAGATATGGCTGGCATGGTATGCATTGGCACTGTGGTGCGGCTGGCATGGTATGCCATTGGCACTGTGGTGTGGCTGGCATGGTTGGCATGCCTTGGCGCAGAGATGTGGCTGGCATGGTATGCCATTGGAACCGTGTTGCGACTGGCATGGATGGCATGCCTTGGCGGGGAGATGTGGCTGGCATGGTATGCCATTGGCACCGTGGTGCGGCTGGCATGCCTTGTCGCGGAGATGTGGATGGCATGGTATGCCATTGGAACCATGGTGCGGCTGGCATGGTTGATATGCCTTGGCGCAGAGATATGGATGGCACGACATGCCATTGGAACGGTGGTGCGACTGGCATGGTTGGCATGCCTTGGCGCGGAGATGTGGCTGGCATGGTCGGCATGCCTTGGTGCGGAGATGTTGCCAGTCAGTATTGAGCGTTCTGCCGTGGAATATAACGTATATAAAAAAAGGTACCTAGTAGTTTTTACGTAGGCATGTTGAATGATTCAATAAATGTGCTAGTGGTCGAAATTATTACTCAAGTGTGACGTCACTGTCTGACTAAGGTTTTACGAATTTAACCCTAAGTTAAAAACCACCATCAACATTAAGTCCCCTGCTTAGCTCGGAACAGGGGAATTGTTGCGAGGTAAGCATATGATGGTGACAGACAAGGACAAAATCGAAATGGTAAGTCATGAAAAAATGGTCAGGAAGATCCGGCTAACCTTTTTCGAGAGGTAAGGAGAATTCGTGATTCTTGTGTTGGTGGCTTTGCGTAGATTCTGCTCGTGGTGCTGCTAGATAGGACGTGGAGTGGTAGAGGTGGACACTGTCTTCGGTCCAGGTAGAAACTGGCTTCAGTCCGCGGAATGGTGGAAACTGGCTTCACTCCCGTGGAAAGATGACGACTGGCTTCGGTTCCGTGAAAGGATGACGACTGGCTTCAGTTCCGTGAAAGGATGACGACTGGCTTCATATCCGTGGAAGGATGGGAACTAATTTAGGAACTTCGGCTACCAAACGGTGGTGATGACGCCTGGAAACTTTGTCTAAATTAGGGTTTGGCATGCCGAAACCCTAATTAGCGCTCCTTACTAAAATCGTTATAGAATTCTCGTACGAACTTGTATTTTGACGGTCCACCCCTCCATTCTAAACGGAAAAGAATTTCATATCTCCCTACGAGGGAATATTTAGGTTTTGAAATTGTTTAGGAGGTGAAAATAGTCCGACAACAAAACTCAGGAAGAATTCAGGAGGGATGTTGCGGTCCCGAGGTGGCATAGTCGCGCCCAGTCATCTATTCCCGTTCATGGAGCAAGAAGGAATCTTTATTCTGTTCAAACTCTAGAAACTCCGTCCGCATGAAAAGAGGTATCAACCCTCTTCTGTTTTCTGTTGCTCGTCTGGATCCGTGCTTTCACCTGCAGTGTCTCTCCAGTGGATTCCAAAATTTGCCGAACTCTATTGCATTCTTTGGATGGATGGATGAAATATATGCTCGACAACGATCATGTCTGGGCTAATCTTGGGGATTGTGGTTGCGTTGTCGGTCCATCCTTGACTTTAGGTTGTTCAGTGTCTGGACTTTCTGATGGCGATGATGATATGCTATGGATGATTGTATGGTAGAAATCTTCCGAAGCCATAGGATGAAGTAGATGAGTTGGGAGACATTATATTTCCGATGTGCTGGTATCAAGTCTTCAAGGAATTTGTTCCAAGAGACATCCTTCGAACCAGCTTCTGAATCTTGGACTATCGCATGGAATGGGATGCGGTGAGCAGTCCCCAGTTATATTTCTGTTAGATCCGATGGCATGGCCGAATATGTGAATGTATCTTTGTGGCACGCTTTTGGAGTCTTCGATGCACATGTACGGCTTCATGTTGAGAAATTCCTGCAGCTCGTAAAACTTCGGCAGTGATGATGTTAAAATCAGAAATAACCAGGTTAAGGGAAGTGAAAACATCCCATGCTGGTAGTCCCCATGTGTAGCCTACTTTCATTGCATCGCCTTGAATCCATGTCCACGGGATTTCATACAAGCTTATTGTACTCTTATGGATGTGACGCTGGGATGCTCAGGATATCACATGGACGAAATATTCTGGATAGCGAAGAGGTAGGAATGAGAGAGTTATGTTATTTATCGTGGCTCCCTATGTTTATTCAAGAAAATGTTTCATCCGCGTCTATGGAGTTATCTCATGAGTCTTTGATGGTTGTCGGGATGGACTGCGATGAGCAGTCCCCAATCACATTTTTCTTTAGTTTCTGAAGTTTTTTTCCTCTGAGAATGATTGGGATCCACTGCGACCTCGTAAAGTGTTGAAGGTGTCCTCTAGACATAGAGGTGATGATATTCTTGTGCTACACCCTTGAAGAGTAGATGACCTTGTTGTGGCTATGACCTTTGGTTGACTGTGTCTTCTGAGCTTTGACAGTGAACGGATTCCGTGTAGATCCTCAGTCCCCAAGTATGGTGTACCTGTTTCCATCTTGTATGGTCAGTGGGTTGACATGATAAAGACATCACCATCGTGCATTCGTACTGGTGATTTTGTTACTTCTTCCACATGAAACTAAAATATGGAGCAGTACGGGTTACCTTTGTAGTGATTGCTGCTGCGGTGAAGCTCTGGATGGTTTCAACAAATGAGCGGCAACGGTTCTTGGTAGCAGATGTAATCATAAGAGACTACATTGTCGTGGGAACAAAGTAGGTTGGCTGGAATTGTATGGGCATCCATGGAAGAAAAAGGATTGGATGGATGTGTAAGCGAGCAAACTGTCCATGATCACAAGTTTTGGCGGAATGGATCAAAAGGTGGCCATGACTACGAAGATTGGCCGGCTGCGATCATGATCCTTGACATGGGGAGTGTGGTGGCACGACCCTTTGCAGGAAGGAGTGGCGGCCATAGTATGATCCTTGGAAGGAGGGAGCGGCTTTGAAGCGGCTTCGGCTCTTGGAGAGGACGTTGAAACTTAAGGATCCAAACGCTGAAGCTTCGGCTTCGGATCCTGGAGCAGCTTATGGAGAGAACGCTGAAGCGGAGCGACTTCTGGAGTGAACGTTGAAGGGGAGACGCTGCTGGAGGACGTTGAAGCGGAGCGGCTGTGTCAATCAGCGTGATGTCAAATTGGACACCCTTCAAGCGAACATTGGTTAGGAGTCCCCAGTTACATCTATCAATCGTACTTTCCAAGAGAGGTTGGGGTTTGGGAACGACTTCTCTAGCTGGAAACAACTGCTTTCCTGATGCAGTGCGGTTGAGGGATGTAAATATGTCTTGACGCTGCACCTTGGGGAAATATAGAATCTCATATAAGTGTTTCATCATAGACATCACGATTTTATGGGCGAAGTCCCCGGAAATCATGCAGCTCCTGACAGGAAGAGAGTCTTTGTGAACTCAGGAGGGTTGCTGATTTTCTTTGCCTCGATTTTGGAAAAGTCGTTCCTGATCTTCATGTGTGATGAAATTGGATTGATGACTCCCTTATACTTGGCGTTCAAGAGAAATGCGAGCCTCTTCGTCTATAAACGCACGTCCCGCTGAAGTGCCTGCACCAGATGTTAACAGTATTCCTTGCCATCTCCATCTGGGGTTGACGTGACACTTGTGGTGGACGCTTCGTCAGTGTCTTGAGGAAAATAGGTATCTCTTTCTGAGTTGTAGCCATGTCTGTCTGAGACTTACGAGATCCTTTCATCTTTCCATCAAATCAACAACGGTAAAAGGAGGTCGGCTTCTTCTGGCTCCTCCAATCTCTCGTCCTGATGGTGGAGTAGCAGCGGCTCTGGTGACGGTTGGAGCTGTCACACTTGAAAAATGTTGGGGGTGGCGTAAGTGGCTCTGACTCTGGTGATCGGAGGTGTAACGCCTAAAGGGGCATTTTCTGCGTCGCTGGTGTTGACAGGTGACGTATTAATATCACTTTGTTAGGAGGCATGAAGAATCTGTGATTCTTGCATTCGCGACTTTGCATAAATTTGGTTTGTCCATTGAGTTTTGGCGTTAGCGCTGCAACTTTGGCTACTGATCGGTAGCGGTGGCACTGCAACTTGTTCCGTGACGGTGCTCTGGATGGATATGGAAAGGGGGATGGCGCTGCCTCGGCCGGCTAAGGAATGACCCATGGTGCTGCTGCATAGGAAGCGAGCTGTTGGCGTTGGCTTGACATGGATCCGCCGGTGTTGGTTTTGAAGTGGAGCCGCTAGCATTGGCTCGGCGTGCGCCATCTTAGCTTGGTGAGTCGTCAACGTCGTTGGCTTGGCTTGGGACACAGAGCTGTTGGTGCAATCGTCTATGGGCAGAGAAGTTGCGCTGGATGGGTGCAAGCTCCTGGCGCTGGAAAAGATGCAAGTTTCCGGCGCTGGAAGGACGCGAGCTGTTAGCGCTGGAAGAGAGGCAAGCTGTCGGCGCTGGAAGGACGCAAGCCGTTAGCGCTGGAAAAGATGCAAGCTGCCGGCGCTGGAAGGACGCAAGCTCTTAGAGCTGGAAAAGATGCAAGCTGGCGGTGATGCGTGTGGTAACCACAACAAATTAGTTAATATTTTTCCACCTAATTAACAAGTAATATAGTGTAGTCAAGTTCGTTCCCGCGAGGAGAAAGAGGTCTTAGTTGTTTAATTTTCACAAAAAGGAGGGTTTGGTTTTAGATTTTAAAAACAAAAGAAAGTAAATAAAGAAATTAAAAGTTTAAGTGGAAATCAATAAGAGAGATTATATCAAGGAATCTTTCTTCGTTGGAAAACAATGATTCAAGTTATGTTCTTTTCCACTTTTTTATTAGTCACAAATTATCACCAACCGTAGGTAAAGCAGCTAGATCAGTGCTAAACCCCTAAATCCCTTGTATCACCGGATACGGAAGTTCTCGACTACCGGATTTTATTTACCAAACCACCTAGTAGTAGATCACTCAAGATGTAATTTAGTTAAACGTATTAAGATTTATGAACTTATTAGGTTGATATTAGTAGTTAGACTCTTAGATCAAGGTCTACTTGCTAACATTGTTTTCACACACAATTGCTCCACGGAATCCCTCCGCAAGGTCTCATGTTTGCTACTTGTGTAAAGAGTCAATAAACGATTACTTATCCCTAACTTTCACTATCTTTAGATCAATTAACAAATTAATTTAGTTGGCCACCTAAACAGTCTATCAATCAACCATGAATGTATAAACATTCCAATTAGTAAAAACAAACGATAATCATGTGAAAAACGTCAAAGTAGGTTTAAAACAAAAACTCATATCATGCGTTAAGAACTAAGAATTCATCCTCAATCAATAAGAAAATTAGCTACTCATGTTTTTGAAATTCACACAAATAATTAAAAGGAGAATTTTTTAAGTTCACCCAAATAATTAAAAGAAAATTTTTGAAAAGCAAGCAAAAACACAAGTGTCGTGTGTGTAAAAGGTGTAGAAAAAGTGTGTAGAGAACTTCTCTATTTATAGGCTTCAATTTCCTAGCAATCCTCTAAGGAATAGAATCCCTTTCCCTTTGTAAGTCTTCTTTCCAAGTCCTTGTCCTTCTCAAATCTTCCATCTTCACTTTCCAAATTCAAGTCCAATTCCTCAAACCCATGAGTCTAGAGAATTCTTCACAAATTTCTATACTTTAGGTCGCCTGAAAAGTTCTCGGGATCACCGGAATTCTGCCTGAAATGTCGCCGTCGGCCACCTGAGTTCTGTTGCCGTCGACGTTCTGTTAAACTAAACGGTCAAGAAGGTCAACCCGTTAGTCATCTGGGTCAAGGTAGGATAGTCAGCTACTGAATCAGCTGCTCTGAATCGGTCTTAGTCAGCTGAATTACTGAGTTACATGGATGGTTTGGTCACCGAACTTGTCTGGAACGGTCATCCCCGGCACCGAGTCGAATCGTCAGAGTAGAAAATCCGACAAAGTTTCCTCTGTTTCAGCTGTATTTCCAGGCCAGTTTCAGGTCTTTTTTTTTTGGTCTTCTCTTGTTAAGGAACCTAGAATACATCTATTGTAACTTCATTTGCAGTAACATCCTTCATCAACAGCATCCTCATACCACCATCATTCACCTGCACTCATCCACCATGTCCTCCTCTTTCCTTGTATGCCATAACAGCTCAAGAATGAGCTCAATTCTTCCCTCTGTGTTTCAATCCTTGTTCTTTGAACTCAAACAACCCTCTCTTCAGTTCACAACAATTATCCACCAGAACCCATCTTCCTTGTTTAATCGCCAAAACCCTAACCTCAATTCATCTTCGTCTCTGCACCGGATCCCCTTTTCTTTATTTATTCATAACTGCTTCACAATATCACAAATTCACAGAAACCCCTTTAATTTCTTGTTGTCTTGGCCATCACAGATTCAACCAAAAACCCTTCTAATACATGGCAACAACTAGCTGTTATTCTTCATTAATTCAGAACCCTAATCCAATTTCATAACCCATTTAATCGATCTCAAAAACAGATTCAGATAGAAACCAATTTCTTCTAGTACCACCACCATCATCTTCAATCGTTCATGGAGGAAACCACCAACAGCTGCATAAAGTCGATCCCTTAATCGATCTCTCGATCTGCTTCCATTCCTTCTTCTTCTCAGGTTCAATTCATAGCAACACTTCCAATTCTGAGATCAACAGCAACATCAATTTCTCAAATCCTAGCTTCTGAAATTCTGAAATTCATTTAAATCTCGATCTCTGCTTATATCAGCTTCAGTTTCTAATTGTTCTTCTCGGCTTCAAATTCTTCTCAATTTCAGGAATAACCACTTCCTACCTCTCGGATTCAATATTTGTTTCTCTATGGCTGCACCTCTTTTGTTCGCTCTTTCCTTCTTTTAATTCAGGAGATGGTAATGACTAATGATTGAGAGAAATGAGTGAGCCGCTCGATTTTAGGGCATATGTAATAGGATGGAGTGAGACAACCCATAGTCTCAGATAAGGGTCACCCATATGGCAACCCTCTTAACCTTTGCTGTTATGTATTTAGTACTCCTCCTAAATAGAGTTGCCCCTTAACCTTGACTGAGCTCCAGATAGTTTTCGCACATGAAATGACAATTTTGGCCTTTTTCACTCAAATTGGGTGATTTCTTCTCCTTTTCTTCCGCATGACTCCAAAGTAGCTACAAAACTCAAAACATGCGTAAAATACATAATATAGAAGAAAAATAACAAAGAAAGCATAAAATCTAGATAGTAAATATGGTGTATTCTACACCTATCAAATTCCCCACACTTAGACTTTGCTAGTCCTCGAGCAAATTAAACTAAAACTTACAACTTCAAAGCGTTCCAGCGTCCCAAGTATCCAAAGAGCTATGAGGACATAGAGTTTCTGCATGCTAGTAATAAGAAGTCAGAAATACTAAAGAACATATTCTCATTCTTAAATGTCGAGTGAGAAATAACCACACCATAATGAGATAACGTGTGTTTGAGAGCGATCAGTAAGCATTTCGCCTCGACTTCTGCCTCACCAAAAAGGGTTTTATGAAATTGCACTCAAAAGACGTACTTTTATGGTTCTCACATGTGTGCAGGTAGGAATGAAGAGAGAATTTCTGCAACACCTTGAATGGTGGGAAGGACAACTTCCGAAATATTTTAAAAACCCACATCTTTTAACATTTTGAAAAACCATTTTTCTGACGATCTCTAAGAAAGGAAATCAACCATTATTATCGAGGATGAGATTACTTACTCACCTTCATATCCGATCGCCAATGATGATAACACACTCTCACGGCATGCAATAGAAACGTCTTCCGCTCCTCGTTATCATCTTCTTGGTATTCGTCTTCGGCTTCAACTATTGATGATAAACACTCGAACTTCGTAGATCCTTGAAAATTTGTAACTCTTTACCTTAAATCCTTGTCGCTTGAAATTTATTTATAAATTTTCCTTCCCCACGACTTATTAAATAAATAAGAACCAAAAATTTCTCTTGTCATCATTTTTTTTTTTGATGATAAGAGAAATAAAATACAAAACAAAGTGAAAATAAAACAAACCGTGACCGTGGGAAAAATACTTTACCGCTTGATTCTTCACAACTTGTATCGTCTCGAAATCATAAACTTCAATGATTCTCACCTTTTTGCTTTTCTTTGCTCTTGTAAATAAGTCTTCAACATGTATATATAATTCCGCTCATTGTCTAGTTGCTTTACTTGGATATGAAATTTTCTCTTTTCTTGTTCCGTTGCTTGTAAACCTTGAACATTTTCAACTTTCCTTGTAGATTTTAATGTCGCTCCCTTGTTGATGATGATGGTGTTTCTATGGACCCGCTGTCGTCGAGAGATAGAATGGTGCTAACTGCAAATCGAACTACAAGAAGGAGGCTTTCATCTATAGACGTTACCCTCATGATTGACAAAATTAGCACTTCAGGGATCAAAGAGTAGTGCTTCTATTGGTGGGAGGTTGGGTAGCTCACCATTCTACCCGGAATTAACGTACGGTGACACACACTCAAAAGAAAGCTTTTTTAGTCATCTACAAAGAATTTTTGGTCGGTGCCTCACATGATATAAATACGGGTAGTCTCCACTAATGATTGATCAGCAACTCTAATAATGTATTTCTCCCTGCTCCTAATTTGCATCACCGGCATGATTAAATCCATTATTTAACACTCTAACAAGCAATAAATCCGAACATAGTTCCCTAACACTTCCAAATTCAGTTATGTCGGTCAGAATTCTCCATGTAAACATACCTAGAAGTATGCTAGTGACTCTAAAATCTCTACAAGTTGGAGGTTTTACGCAATTTTTTTTTAACCACTCCCCCACACTTAAACCTTGCATTGTCCTCAATATAATTGAATCGTCCTAGTAAAGTCAAGGTGGGAAATCCTAACATGATATGGAACAAGAAAAATAAATAAACAAAAATAAAAAGCAAAAGGATAAGAAATACAAAACCTATGGGTTGCCTCCCATGAAGCGCTTGTTTTAAAGTCGACGGCCCGACTTAGCCCTTGCTTCACATTACTCCTCCATAAGGAGTACATCTTCAAATGGAAGTTCGTCCAAATTCACATAAGCAATGTTCTCATAGTATGGCTTCAATCTATGGCCGTTCACCTTGGACACCGAGTTGTCTCTAAGACTAGTAATTTCAACTGCACCATAAGGAAGAACATTAGTAACAACATATGGTCCAATCCAATGGGACCTTAACTTTCCAGTAAATAGTTTAAGGCGAGAATGATATAAGAGGACTTTTTGTCCCACGATGAAGTTTTTATGAGAAATCATCTTTTCATGGAAAAGCTTAGTATTCTCCTTGTATATTCGGGAACTCTCGTAAGCATCATTACGTATCTCCTCAAGCTCATTTAGTTGTAACTTCCTTTGCTTCCCCGCTTCATCATACTCCATGTTGCACTTCTTTATCGCCCAATAAGCCTTATGTTCAAGTTCAACCGGAAGATGACAAGCTTTGCCATAAACCAACCGATATGGAGACATACCAATAGGTATCTTATACGTCGTTCTATACGCCCAAACTGCATCATTGAGCTTAGATCTCCAATCTTTCCTTGTTTTATTCACCGTTTTCTCATGAGTGGACTTGATCTCACGATTTGAAATTTACGCTTGTCCACTAGTTTGTGGATGGTAAGGCGTATCAATCTTGTGTATTGTGTTGTACTTCTTGATGGGAGAATGGAAAGACTTCTTGAAATGTGAGCCTCCATCGCTAATCACCACTCTTGGTGCACCATGCCTAGTGAATATGTATTCTCTTACAAAATCACAAACAAATTGAGAATCATTAGTTTTGGTGGCTCTAGCTTCCACCCATTTCGAAACATAATCTACGACAAGAAGTATATAAAAATTTCCATTCGAATTGACAAAAGGGCCCATAAAATCAATTCCCCACACATCAAAAATCTCAACTGCAATAATTGGTGTGAGTGGCATTTGATTTCGAGCACCTATATTTCCCGTTCATTGACATCTATCACACGATTTACAAAAAACATATGAATCTTCAAACAAAGTGAGCCAATAAAATCCACTCTCGAGAACTTTGAGAGCGGTACGTTTAGAACCAAAGTGGCCACCACAAGCAAGAGTGTGACAAAAGGAGAGACTTGATGTGGTTTTTTATGTTGTTGTAGATAGTGGCAAAAGGTTGTCGTTCACTCAGACTTGTGAAGATTTGTTTTAGACTTAAATTAAAATAAAAACTCAAGATGAAGTTGTTATCAAGATTATAAAAAGCACCGAGACTCAGGATTCCACCATTGACCAATTAAGTGATTTAATCTAATCAATATTCATGCAATTCTTTGCGTTTAAAGTGATTCTAATATATTTCCTCTAGTAGATTTTTGAAGTAACAATTGTATACATCAAGCATGAAACATCAAAAGTCTTAAACTAAGCCTGCTCCATCAAAACGGATCACAATCATTCAATAAAAATCAATTTTCCAATATTAGTTCCATGCAAATAATCATAAAAGAAATTGCAAGAATAAATTAAAATAGAAATATACCACTTTTCATGGAACAATGGATTCCTCCGTCGCCTCGGCTAAGGGGTTTAGCTCCTCATATTATTCACATACTCAAAATAGGTTTTCATAGCTCAAAAGGGTGAAAAACAAGAGAAAACTAGTTAAGCAGACAGTTTGCAACAGTGTATAAGCGTTACAAACAGCTGTTACAGAAACGATATATGAAAACTGCTGTAGAAGAAACGACTGTCTCTAGGAGTATTATGTTCTTCGTGTTCTTCCCCTACACCAGCAGAACTGAATGTCTGTAATTTCAATTTTGAGATTTCTGTGGTTATCTAACTACCCCAAACTGTTCGTAACCCTTCTATGACTTGCAACCAACCTATATATAGGTAACAACTCTTAAGTAAACCCTAAACAACTCAAGTTTATCTTGATTATTCTTTCACAACAAGTCCCGAGAATAATTCTCTCTAGCTTTCTATGCACGCGTCTTCCAAGTTTAATCCAACGTACCAGAATCTGTCAATGACGGTATCCTCAATCATATCCATCAGTATACTGTTAATACTTCACGTAACTTCCAATTATAGTTGAAGAAAATCCCGAAACTTCCTTATCCTCTGTTTAGCTTGAACTCGACGAAATCTCACGACTTTATCGAATCTGACAGACTTACCAGTCCTGTTTTATAGAAACAGGCTTAACTGACTCCAAAGCGACAACCAAATCCGATTGTATCTCAGACAAAACCAAATCCAGAAGTTCGCTACAAGCCGTGAACTTCCTACACCTATGTTTCCTTCTCCCGACTTATTCAACCCAATTCATTCGACCCAAACACACGTAACAACCCTGTGAAGTCCAGCCCAACGAAAATCAGACCTTGAATCTCTCTAAAACTCTGTTGAATTCCGAACCCTAATCTGCAGGTGTGTGGGTTCATTTTCCCGCCAAAAAAATCTGTTTGAAATGTGAAGAAGAAGGGTGCCCCCTATCCAGAGTAGGGGTGCCGATAGCAGGTGCCTTTGGGATGTCCTGAGGGTGCCCCTTAGTAATTCGGGTACCCCTTATCCATAGTGAGAGTCCGAATAACAAGTGTCATTCGGGTGCGCTTTTCGATAATTTTTCGAGCCGATTTTTCCCAAAATGTTTATTGGACAAAAATACCTACACACACATAAAACACCATAATAAGTACAAAAATGAGCACTATCAATATATAGAATCGAGAAAAATTGGACACAAAAATGTGTCCATCAAATACCCCCAAACTTATTATTTGCTAGTCGTCGAGCAAAGATAAAATAGAAAAATAAAATCTAACTCACTGACGCAGGCATCGTCGATTGCATTTAGCGTATGCAATAAGCCTTTAAACCCCTAGGTGGCCCTAGTGGCCGAGTTATAGTCTCGGGAGGGCTTACCAGAGATATACCCACAAAACATTTACTCCAAACCCTAACTATCTACCCAGAACCTTGGAAGGCACTAAAGAATCTCCTTGGTTGGCATACTTATTGACTACAAGAGGAAGTACTCTGATGCGAAATTCCAATTGATGTACACGAGTTTGCACTCAAGCATACTAAAATTCATATATAAGTGACAGAGCTCTACTTAGATAGTCGCACTATGGACATCAATATCCGGAGTCAAAACTAATGACATGGATAGATCAAGAAGATGGATATAAAAAAACATAGATGGTTTTGATGTTTACTAAGTGAACGGCGTTTCCCATATCTGTCTGAAGGCCTCCGCCAAAATGAACCTATCTTAATGGATTGAGATACTGGTCTGACTAATATCAACACAACTGCATATACAAGGGAACCAATGATCGATAATCCTAATTCTAGTTCAACACAACTGGCATATACAAGGGAACCAGTGGTCGACTTTATTCATTGAAGTTTTTTTCTTTTTTCCATCTTTTTCGTTTCATTCATTTTTTTTGTTGATCAGTTTGGTCTAATTGGTCTGGTCTTTTTTTTCTTTTTCTTTGTAACTCAATCACTCTAATTCACCCTAGCATTGGTAACAACTTTAATCGTGGGCCCCACCTATCACTTAGAGAAACATGGTTTAAAAACAAAATAAAATAAAAATAGAAGTGAAAAGAACTCAACGAGATATGGTGAAACTATCATGTTATTTCTAACACTTGAGCTCTGTGCTTTTATGAATAGACTCTTCTAGATGTTTCCATCTAATCAGATTGGTTCCTCAACTTCTACGATCAAAATGCTTCCATCCACTTAGATTAGTTAGTGCAATCCTCAATAGGCATAAATTTCTAGGTTCTGGAGTTTATTTATTCATACTGCAACTAAAAAGTTTCTCCCATACCCCCAAACTTAAATCTAACATTGTCCTCAATGTTCTAAAGATAAAATTAAAAGCATGAACAAGGAGAAACTGTTACCATTTGAAGCAAAAGAGATAAGGAAAGATATTACCATGTTGCATGAGATTGGGTTACCTCCCAAAAAGTGCTAAATTTAAAGTCTTCATCGAGACGTCAAATACCACAAAATGGCTAATTACCTTTCAAATCATATATCAATAGTCGAAACAACTGTGGGTCAACAAAAGCAAATAAAATTGCCACAATTATCAGACAACTGCACCAAATCAGAAAAATGAACAGACATAGCACATCCTCATCCAAGGTTTCCTGCAAGACAACTGGGTTTTTCTGTTGTGCCCATTTGGGCTTCATATGAGTGTCTTGAAAAATTGACTCATTCGAACAACAAGTCTTTAGAATTTCCTTCTGGACAATATCAGGAGGATCCGGTTGCAGAGTCGGAAGTGACTCAAGTAATACCTCAGGTAGACTAGGCTCGAATCCCAAGTTAGGGACTTCTAATGGGGATAATTGACCATTACTACCCCCAAACTTAGGGTAGTCAGTATTCTCGTAAAAACCTCTAACTATTGCTTGAATTTCTGGATCCCCAGAGTCTTTAAAATACTCAAGAGCTTCTTCTAGTTCAAAAGTTTGGTCACCTAACTGACTTAAGAGAATTTCCTCATCAAGTTCATCTAAGGAATCACCAAATAAAGTGTCCCAATTATCCTGAGTTAGATCCTGAACTAAAGTGCTAATTATATTCACTTCCTATAAATCGTCAGAAGGTTGTCTATTAACATTAAAGACATTTAGTTCAGTGGCCATATTACCAAAGGAGATGTTCATAAGTCCGGTCCTACAGTTGATGACAACGTTAGCTGTGGCTAAAAATGGGCGACCTAAAATAACTGGTATTTGAGCACTAGGATCCTGAACAGGCTGAGTATCTAGAACAACGAAATCCACTGGACAAAAAAATTTATCAACCTCAATCAGAACATCCTCTATGACACCACGAGGTACTTTGACAGACCTATCAGCTAATTGCAATGTCATTTTAGTCGGTTTCAACTTTCCAAGACCTAGATGGTTGTATACATGATAAGGGAGTAAGTTCACACTAGCTCCTAAGTCAAGCATTGCCTTATATACTAAATAATTACCGACCACACAAGATATGGTGGGGCATCCAGGATCTTTATACTTAGGGGCTGTTTGGTTCAGAAGGATTGAACTTACCTGACCAGCTAAAAAGGCTTTCTTATGGACATTAAGCTTACGCTTTCGTGTACAAAGGTCCTTAAGGAACTTGGCATAAGCATGCATTTGCCTAATTGCTTATAATAAAGGGAAGTTAATGTTTACCTGCTTAAATATCTCTAGTATTTCGTTGAAAGTCGACTCTCTCTTTGTTGGAGCTAACAACTGTGGATATGGGGCTTTGGGTACAAAATGAGACCTGTCGGGAACCACATTGGCATCACTAGAAATTTTATCGGTTTCTTCAGTTAGTGGCTCCTTCTGGGGCTCATCTTGGGAACTAGAAGGTGGATCTACAGTATGTCCACTATTAGGCTTGGCTACCCTATTGTCTACCGTTTTACCACTCCTAAGGGTTGTGACAGAATTCACTTGATTAAATGGTTTTGCACCTACTTCATGAACTCCTCTAGGGTTGGGTGTAGTCTGACTATGGAGCCTTCCGTTATCTCTCTCACTTAAGGTCTTAGCTATTTGGCCGACTTGAAGTTCTAGCTTAGCAAGGCTCTGAGCATTAGTTTGAAAGTTCTGCTTGGTTTCCTGCTGAAAACTAATTTGGCTCTGTGCTAACATATCCTGAGTTTTTGCTAACATCTTAATAGATTCCTCTAAGCTAGTCGTTTTATTTTCTGGGCCTGATGAATTCTTAGTGTAACCAAAATCTAGGGGAGCATTAGAATTACTAAACTGACCTAGACTCTGGCCCTTAGACCATGAAAGGTTCGGATGGTTTCTCCAACCAGGACTATAGGTTTCTGAATATGGGTCAAACTTCTGACGGTTATCAAACCTAGTGTTATTATAGAGAGCATTGGCTTGCTCTTCATTATTCTGGCCTTCCCAAAAAGGCTCTATTCTACCACTAGTATGACCCAATTCTAAGGCTTCTAACCTTTTTGCTATAGCAGCAATTTTGGCATCTGATTCATAGCCTCCTTCTACCCTATTAACGTTTCCTCTACCTAGAAGAATTGTTTTCTTGGGTTCCCTACTATATTCCCATTGCTGGGTCTTTTCGGCGATTTCATTCAAAAATTCCATCGCCGCATCAACAGTTTGGTTTTCAAAACCACCAGTGCATAGAGACTCAACCATGGTTGTTGTCGAATAATCTAAACCCTCATAAAGGATTTGAACTAGCCTAACCTTTTCTAAACCATGATGAGGACATTGGGCTAATAAGTCATTGAACCTTTCCAAATACCTATACAAAGACTCTCCCTCCTGTTGAGAAAATGTGCAGATTTGCGTCCTAATAGACGATGTTTTGTGCCTAGGGAAAAACTTGTTCAAAAAGGCAGATGTAAGTTGTTCATATGTTTTGATTGATTCGGAAGCCAAACTATACAGCCACGACTTGGCTTTATCTTTTAAGGAAAAGGAATAACCTGAGTTTCAAAGCATCATCATCAAGGTTCTAATTTTAGGGTACTACAAATTTCCTCAAAGTCCCTAACATGGAAGTATGGGTTTTTATTTTCTTTCCCTAAAAAGATTGGGAGCATCTGTAGGGTCCCAGGCCTAAGTTCATAATTTGCTTCAGTTTCAGCTAACCTGATACAGGAGGGACGAGTAGTCCTAGTAGGGTTCAACAAAGCTTTTAAAGTTGC
The DNA here is from genome assembly GCF_003573695.1 of Papaver somniferum. Classification (NCBI taxonomy): domain Eukaryota; kingdom Viridiplantae; phylum Streptophyta; class Magnoliopsida; order Ranunculales; family Papaveraceae; genus Papaver; species Papaver somniferum. The sequence continues at coordinate 61,967,055 of NC_039363.1, read as the reverse complement.
CATTTCTGGCACTATCGGGATATTTGGGATTCTATACAATCACAAAACAAGGCTGACTCAACCAAATCAAACCTAATTTCTAGCAAACAAAAAGCATGATGGTTCCACTTATATTGTTTCTAGATCAGCTTCTATTCTTTCGAAAAGGAACTCGTTAAAATATGAGCAAACCCCTATGGAATCAATCCGAGTCAAAGTAAGTTGAATCGAGGCGAGGGAAGCTCAGTGGAGCTTTGATACCCAAGGCCTCACCGGTTACAAGGCGGCACAGTCAAACATTCAACTCACAGAAACCATCATGAACTTCGAAGTATGCTCAAAAGAGTAACCAATATTTTTCGAAGGACTTTCCTATTAAGCTCGTTACCCTATCGGTCTCGTTCTAGTCAAAATTTTAGGCTTAGGTTCGCGTTTGGTTTCGTTTTCCTAAGGCGGGCAAGAAGAGAACGGTGATGAAATCCGAACCCTTATCTTTTATGGCCAGTCCTTTCCCTTTACTAGGAAATTAAAGCAGCCGTTTTCAAGTCCTCAGCATATATGCAAACGAAGGAATAGAGTAAACCCGCTGACAGGGGATTCGCGGGTGTTTCGAAAAACTTACTTCCCGTACCAGACGGGCGAAGAACCGCTGAAGTCGACTCGGGACACGACTCCTATGTCATGTACGAACCCGAGGGGCCGAGGCGATATCGTAATCACCGTCCTTCTCTGCACACAGTTTTTATTTAAACCAACCCTTCCGTAGGGTTTAAAATAATAATGTCCCAGTCCAAAAATAAAATCCAAAAAGTGTCCAAAAATAAAAAGAAAAATTACAAAAAATAAAACCCTATTTACAGTTTCTAAAAATAAAACAAAATAACTATATACAAAATCTTCTTCTTCACTCCTTTTGGATTCCTCTCTTCTTTCCTTCTTTGGCGATGCTTTCCTTTTATAGTACTTTTTTTTCCCTTGTAGCTTCGCTCCAGTCTGAAAAGAATCGAAAAATACCAAAGGCGTAAAAGAGAACAAAAATTCTAAAAGAAATAAAATAAATCTAAAACCTAAAACCTAAAACCTAATACAAATCCGCGTCGGCGGCGCCAAAAATTGATGTGGTTTTTTATGTTGTTGTAGATAGTGGTAAAAGGTTGTCGTTCACTCAGACTTGTGAAGATTTGTTTTATACTTAAATTAAAATAAAAACTCAAGATGAACTTGTTATCAAGATTATAAAAAGCACCGAGACTCAGGATTCCACCATTGACCAATTAAGTGATTCAATCTAATCAATATTCATGCAATTATTTGCGTTTAAAGTGATTCTAATATATTGTCTCTAGTAGATTTTTGAAGTAACAATTGTATACATCAAGCATGAAACATCAAAAGTCTTAAACTAATCATGCTCCATCAAAACGGATCACAATCATTCAATAGAAATCAATTTTCCAATATTAGTTCCATGCAAATAATCATAAAAGAAATTGCAAGAATTAATTAAAATAGAAATATACCACTTTTCATGGAACAATGGCTTCCTCCGTCGCCTTGGCTAAGGGTTTTAGCTCCTCATATTATTCACATAGTCAAAATAGGTTTTCATAGCTCAAAAGGGTGAAAAACAAGAGAAAACTAGTTAAGCAGACAGTTTGCAACGGTGTATAAGCGTTACAAACAACTGTTACAGAAAGGATATATGAAAACTGCTGTAAAAGAAACGACTGTCTCTGGGAGTAGTATGTTCTTCGTGTTCTTCCCCTACACCAGCAGAACTGAATGTCTGTAATTTCAATTTTGAGCTTTTTGTGGTTATCTAAACTACCCCAAACTGTTCGTAACCCTTCTATGACTTGCAACCAACCTATATATAGGAAACAACTCTCAAATAAACCCTAAACAACTCAACTTTATCTTGATTATTCTTTCACAACAAGTCTCGAGAATAATTCTCTCTAGCTTTCTATGCACGCGTCTTCCAAGTTTAATCCAACGTACCAGAATCTCTCAATGATGGTATCCTCAATCATATCCATCAGTATACTGTTAATTCTTCAAGTAACTTCCAATTATAGTTGAAGAAAATACCGAAACTTCCTTATCCTCTGTTTAGCTTGAACTCGACGAAATCTCACGACTTTATCGAATCTGACAGACTTACCAGTCCTGTTTTATAGAAACAGGCTTAACTGACTCCATAGCGACAACCAAATCCGATTGTATCTCAGACAAAACCAAATCCAGAAGTTCGCTACAGGCCGTGAACTTCCTACACCTATGTTTCCTTCTCCCGACTTATTCAACCCAATTCATTCGACCCAAACACACGTAACAACCCTGTAATGTTCTAGGAAGTCCAGCCCAACGAAAATCAGACCTTGAATCTCTCTAAAACTCTGTTGAATTCCGAACCCTAATATGCAGGTGTGTGGGTTCATTTTCCCGCCAAAAAAATCTGTTTGAAATGTGAAGAAGAAGGGTGCCCCCTATCCAGAGTAGGGTTGCCGATAGCAGGTGCCTTTGGGATGTCCTGAGGGTGCCCCTTAGTAATTCGGGTACCCCTTATCCATAGTGAGAGTCCGAATAGCAAGTGTCCTCCGGGTGCGCTTTTCGACAACTTTTCGAGCCGATTTTTCCCAAAATGTTTATTGGACAAAAATACCTACACACACATAAAACACCATAATAAGTACAAAAATGAGCACTATCAATATATAGAATCGAGACAAATTGGACACAAAAATGTGTCCATCAAGAATGGATTGAAACTCGGAGTTAGGTACGCACCTTCGTATTATTTGATCAACACCATATTTCCATAAGTATGGTTCATCCCACACATATTGCTTAGCTACCTTCTTAAATTTCATCTTTTGGAAGTTGGACATTGTACTAGGTACCTATATCTGCGTACCAAGGTGTTGATTCTTCCTAGGAGAAAATTTGTTCGACCGGAAAGCGGTCTTGTAATGGAAGTTCTTCTTGAGACATAACAAGTCTACTAAGATGATCCGAAATGGTATTCTCCACACCTTTCTTATCTCGAATTTCTATGTCGAACTTTTGTAGTAATAGGATCCACTGGATTAGTCTTGGCTTAGCTTCTTTCTTCTTTATTAAGTGTCGAAGTGCGGCATGCTCGGAATACACAATAACTTTTGTGCCCACCAAGTATGATCGAAATTTTTGCAATGACAAAACTATAGCCAATAACTCCTTCTCCGTGGTATAATAGTTGATTTGTGCATCATTAAGGGTCCTAGATGCATAATAGATAACATTGGACAACTTGTCCACTCTTTAACCCAAAACAGCTCCAACTGCATAATCACTAGCATCACACATTAATTCAAATGGAAGATTCCAATCCGGTGACTTGATAATCGTTGCACTTGTCAACATTGCCTTCAATTTGTCAAAGGCATCCCTTCATTCCTTGTTGAAGTCAAAAGGTACCTCCTTTTGTAGTAACTTGCACATCGGCATGGAGATTTTGGAGAAATCCTTGATAAATTGCCTATAGAAACCTGCATGGCCAAGAAATGAACGGATCTCCCTCACCGAAGTGGGATATTGTAAGTTTCTTATTAAATCTATCTTTGACTTGTCCACTTCGAGCCCTCGAGAGGACACAATGTGACCAAGTACTATGCCATGGTTTACCATAAAGTTACATTTCTCCCAATTAAGGACAAGATGTGTGTCTATGCATCGGTTAAGAACTAGTTCAAGGTTGTCTAAAAAACTATCAAAAGAATTGCCATAAACACTAGAATCATCCATAAATACCTCAATAATGTGCGCCACATAATCCGAGAATATACTTCCCATGCATCTTTGGAAAGTAGCCGTTGCATTGTCATAGACACATTTTTGTGTCTGATATAATCTCAATTGTATATATTGTTAGTGCTCGATTTTGTATTTATTTTGGCTTTTTATGTCTTTGTAGGTGTTTTTGGAAAATAAGATTTTGCGGCGAAATTGGCTCGAAAAGTGTTTTTTGCGTTCATGGGAGGACATTTGCTATTCGGACCCTCACTTTGGATAAGGGATAACCTAATTACTAAGGGGCATCCCATTTCCAGGCATTTGCTAATCGCACCCCTACTCTGGATAAGGGGCAACCATCTTCAACATTTAAAAATCGGGTTTTGGCGGGAAAAAAAGTGTAGATAAAGAGCAGTTTTGGCTATCGTGATTTGGAGGAGTTTGAGGTCGATTAAACCTCTGATTTTCATAGGATAGACTCCTTATGGGTATAGGAATCTGATATGGGTGTTTAAATCGATTAGATTGGGCTCAAACGACGGATTTTTCTCACAACAAGAAAATATGGAAAGTCACGTGTGTGACCTGTTTTAGGGAATTTTAGAGTGATTAAAACGCTGTAAACCTTCCCAAAGATTTGTATCTATCTAAGGAAGAGTTTAGAATAAAAAGAAAGCTCAAAAACGCGTAGAAATCCTAAAACAAGAAATTGACGCAACTTGGCCGTGAAGAGAAGGAAAGAGATTTTGGAAGATTTGGGAGACATTTAATCAGTATTTTTGATATAAATAGAAGTCTTGAGTCATATAGAAGAGGTGTCGAGAGTTTGGGAACCTAAGTAGAGCCATAGAAGAAGAAATCAGAGCTTTACCAAACTCTGTTTCTACTGCTGCTGTTGAAGAAGAAGAACATCTGAAGAACATTGACCCTCAGTAGACAGTCGTAGAAAAGTGTCGCTGTTTAACAGCCGAAGAACATTAAGTTGTTCAGGGAAGTCTTATTCTAGGGTCTTAAAATCAGCAACAAAGCAACAGTTTTTCTGTAACAGTTCCATTGTAATAGCTGTTTTGCAACACCAATACACTGTTGCAAACAGTCTGTGTTATTACTTTTCACTCTTTTAATCATCTTTTGAGCAACAAACACATATTTTGAGATCATGATTAATATGAGGATCTAAACCCCAACACTGGGATGACGGAGGAAGCCATATTTCATACATGTGGTAATTATATTTAATTCTTTCGATGACTTTTTGCATTAATTTAATCGTTTTATGATTTTTCTTAATTAGTTGTGAAGTCGTATGATGATGTATGCTTGGTCTAAGTGCTTCTGATGCATCATGCTAGTGAATTACAGTTAATCTTTTTAAAATCTACCCTGGCAAAGAGTTAGAGTCAATAACAAGAGCTATAACTGTCTAAGAATTGATTTTTGAACCACATGGTATGAGGTTTGGTGGAATCCTGAGTCTCAGTAATCTCTCGACATTATGACAAACCTTGTGTATATATTTTCTTTATTTTCATTATTTTCTATTATTAAGTCTGAAATTAAGTTTACACAAGTCCGAGTTGAACGAACTTTATTTACCACTTAAAAAACTACATCAATTTTTGACGCCGCCGACGCGGATTTGTATTTAGATTTGTTTTAGGTTTATTTTTATTTTTATTATTTTTTTTGTTCTTTTTTACGCGTTTTGGTATTTTTCGATTCTTTTCAGATTTGGAGCGAAGCTACAAGGAAAGAAAAGTACTATAAAAGGAAAGCATCGCCAAGGAAGGAAAGAAAAGAGGAATCTAAAAGGAGTGAAGAAGAAGATTTTGTATATAGTTATTTTTTTTATTTTTAGAAACTGTAAATAGGATTTTATTTTTGTAATTTTTCTTTTCTTTTTTCGACATTTTTATTTTTGACTTTATTTTTGGGCTGGACATTATTATTATTTTGAAACCCTAAGGAAGGGTTAACAATTAAATATAAACTGTTTGCAGGGAAGGACAACAGTTACGATACTGTCTCGGCCCCTCAGGTTCGTACACTGACATTGGAGTCAGTGGCCTGTGTCGACTTCAACGGTTCATCGCCCGTCTGGTACGGGAGGTATCCACCCACGAATCCCCTGTCAATGGGTTTTATTTTGTGTGACAACTCACACCCCTGCAGTAGAATGTCGAACTGGTATTACAATAGCCAATACAACGAATATCCGACTGAGTTTCAAAATGGACGTTACTACTTTGACCATAGTGTGAATAGTGGTTGGGAACATCAGCCTTTTGAAGATTATGGTCCATACCATGGTGAGCCCAATTACTATCCACATATGCACCGGTCATATGAGAAAAATTCTTATATTTGTCCTTTAGAAGAGTCTCTCAGGAAGTTAGAAGAGTCGACACGTAGGATAGCTGAGATGAATAACTTAGTTTATGAAGAAAGAAAACTTTCTTTAGAGGAATCCCTCAAGCTGATAGCTAAGACGAACGAAAGAATTGCTCGAAATAATCTTAATTTTTAATATCGTGTCTCCAATAATACCCTTGAAAATGAGGATAGTTATTTGCATAAACAGGATGACGAGGATAAAATTGGTTACACTACTTGTTTAGATGAGGTTCAACCATTTTCATGTTATTATAATGATTATGATGAAGATAGTGTTGATGAAGAATTTGAAATAAATAGGCATAGTGATCAGGAATTTGCTACTCCAACTGAGCTTAATAATAATATTATTTCTAGTTCAAATCCAACTAATTTTAATAATTATTCACCTATTCAAAAGGACGAGGATTTGACTAGAAATACCCCCGTTTTAGACGATGTAGTATTTCCTGTTTACGAAGTCGATAATGGTTTGGAGGAACGAGTTTATTCTGAGAATACTGTTTTAGAGTCCCAAGACTTAAAAACATTAGTCTTAGACGAAGAATATGAACTCGTACAGCTTTTAAATATGAGTGAGGATGCATCACCTGAGTATAATCTACACGAAGAAATTGACCATTTTCAGGGTTCTGATGATCTAGAAATTAGGGAAATTGTAGCTAGTCTATCTAGAGACACCCAAAACTCTAAGTTTGAGGGTGATTATCATTCTCCTTGTGCCTTACCTTTAGCTCTTACAGAGATCCCTCACTTGGGACTTGACATATGTGCCTCAACCATATTACAAGATTATCTTCATACACGTTTTCCTGAACCTAGTGATGTCCACAAGAAATTTCAGTTATTAGAAACCCATCCTCTGGTTGATGTGGTTTACCCAGGCTATGATACCCAGATTGACTTTGTTTTCCCACCAAATATTTTTCTTCCAAATGTGGGAATGTTTGATTTTCAAATGTGTCGAATATTAAGTTTTGAGACTAAACATAATTACTTTAGGAGATTAGAGTCGACATACTTGTTTAAGGAAGATCACCACTCTCATTGTGGTTAGCTGTGTAAGTCAAATCTGATTGACTTAGAGGATCCTCAATTATTCGGGTTATTATTATGTGCTTCTAAGTTTTTATTTTAGTTTTTCCAGACTCTAGAACCTGAATATTTGGATCTAGCCTATGAGGAAATGCAACCCATGAAAATATTTTATTTGGACCCAGTTATAGATCCTGAACCTGAACCACAACTAGATGTAGCTGTCTTAAACAGGAAACTAGACAAGGGTGTGCTTTATTTGTTCATTTTCTTGGCATGTTGCAGATTCCTTTTACTTGTGATAGCTCTATTTGGTTTTGATGACCCACAAATATTTTGGCTATTACTTTATGATTTTATAAGGTGACTAATCCTTTCTTAGTCTGGCTGAAGACATTAAACTTAGCACTTCTTGGGAGGTAACCCATTCTCATGCAACACGGTAATATCTTTCCTTATCTCTTTTGCTTCAAATGGTAACAGTTTCTCCTTGTTCATGCTTTTAATTTGATCTTTAGAACATTGAGGACAATGTTAGATTTAAGTTTGGGGGTATAAGAGAAACTTTTTAGTTGCACAATTAAACTCCAGAGCCTAGAAATGTATGCTTATTAAGGATGACACTAACCAATCTAAGTGGATGGAAGCATTTTGGTTGTAGGAGTTGAGGAACCAATCTGACTAGATGGCAACATCTAAAGAGTCTATTCATAAAAGCACAGAGCTCAGGTGTTAGAAATAACATGATAGTTTCACCATATCTCGTTGAGTCCTTTTCACTTCTGTTTTTATTTTGTTTTGTTTTTAAACTATGTTTCTCTAAGTGATTAGGTGGGGCTCACGATTCAAGTTGTTACCAATGCTAGGGTGAATTAGAGTGATTGAGATACAAAAAAAAAAAAGAGACCAGGCCAAGTCGACCACTGGAACTCTTGTATATGCCAGTTGTGTTGACCTAGAGTTAGGATTATCAATCACTGGTTCCCTTGTATATGCCAGTGTGTTGATATTATTCAGACTAGTATCTCAGTCCATTAGGATAGGTTCATTTTGGCGGAGGCCTTCATACAGATATGAGAAACACCGTTCACCTAGTAAACATCAAAACCATCTATGTTTTTCTATATCCATCTTCTTGATCTATCCATGTGATTAGTTTTGACTCAGGATATTGATGTCCATAGTGCGACTATCTGAGTAGAGCTCTGTCACTTCATATGAATTTTAGTATGCTTGAGTGAAAACTCGTGTACAACAATTGGAATTTCACGTCAGGGTACTTCCTCCTGTAGTCAATAAGTATGCCAACCAAGGAGATTCTTTAGTGCCTTCCAAGGTTCTGTGTAGATAGCTAGGGTCTAGAGTAAAAAGGTTTTGTGGGGATACCTCTGGTAAGCCCTCCGGAGACAACACTCCTCCACTAGGGACACCTAGGGGTTTAAAGGCTTATTGCATACGCTAAATGCAATCGACGATGCCTGCGACAGTGAGTTAGGATTTTATTTCTATTTTATTTTTGCTCGAGGACTAGCAAATAATAGGTTTGGGGGTTTGATAGACACATTTTTGTGTCTGATATAATCTCAATTGTATATATTGTTAGTGCTCGATTTTGTATTTATTTTGGCTTTTTATGTCTTTGTAGGTGTTTTTGGAAAAATAAGATTTTGCGGCGAAAATGGATCGAAAAGTGTTTTTTTGCGTTCGTGGGAGGACATTTGCTATTCAGACCCTCACTTTGGATAAGGTGTAACCTAATTACTAAGGGGCATCCCATTTCCAGGCATTTGCTAATCGCACCCTTACTCTGGATAAGGGGCAACCATCTTCAACATTCAAAAATCAGGTTTTGGCGGGAAAAAAGTGTAGTTAAAGAGAAGTTTTGGCAATCGTGATTTGGAGGAGTTTGAGGTCGATTAAACCTATGATTTTCATAGGATAGACTCCTTATGGGTCTAGGAATCTGATATGGGTGGTTAAATCGATTAGATTGGGCTCAAACGACGGATTTTTCTCACAACAAGAAAATATGGAAAGTCACGTGTGTGACATGTTTTAGGGAATTTTAGAGTGATTAAAACGCTGTAAACCTTCCCAAAGATTTGTATCTATCTAAGGAAGAGTTTAGAATAAAAAGGAAAGCTCAGAAATACGTAGAAATCCTAAAACAAGAAATTGTCGCAACTTGGCCGTGAAGAGAAGGAAAGAGATTTTGGAAGATTTGGGAGAGATTTAATCGGTATTTTTGATATAAATAGATGTCTTGGGTCATATAGAAGAGGTGTCGAGAGTTTGGGAACCTAAGTAGAGCTAGAGAAGAAGAAATCAAAGCTTTACCAAACTCTGTTTCTGCTGCTGCTGCTGTTGAAGAAGAATAACAGCTGAAGAACATTGACCCTCGGTAAACAGTCGCAGAAAAGTGTCGCTATTTAACAGCTGAAGAACATTAAGCTGTTCAGGGCAGTCTTATTCTAGGGTCTTAAAATCAGCAACAAAGCAACATTTTTTCTGTAACAGTTCCATTGTAACAGCTGTTTTGCAACACCAATACACTGTTGCAAACAGTCTGTGTTATTACTTTTCACTCTTTTAATCATCTTTTGAGCAACAAACACATATTTTGAGATCATGATTAATATGAGGAGCTAAACCCCAACACTGGGATGACGGAGGAAGCCATATTTCATACGTGTGGTAATTATATTTAATTCTTTTTATGACTTTTTGCATTAATTTAATCGTTTTATGATTTTTCTTAATTAGTTGTGAAGTCGTATGATGATGTATGCTTGGTCTAAGTGCTTCTGATGCATCATGCTAGTGAATTACAGTTAATCTTTTTAAAATCTACCCTGGCAAAGAATTAGAGTCAATAAACAAGAGCTATAACTGTCTAAGAATTCATTTTTGAACCACATGGTATGAGGTTTGGTGGAATCCCGAGTCTCAGTAATCTCTCGACATTGTGACAAACCTTGTGTATATATTTTCTTTATTTTCATTGTTTTCTATTATTAAGTCTGAAATTGAGTCTAAACAAGTCCGAGTTGAAAGAACTTTATTTACCACTTAAAAAACTACATCACATTGCAAAGACCAAACGGCATCCGTCTATACGCAAACGTTCCAAACGGACAAGTGAAAGTAGTCTTCTCTTGATCCTCCGGTGCAATAAAAATTTGGTTGTATCCCGAATATCCGTCCAAGAAACAATAATGAGAATTCCCCGCTAACCGCTCCAACATTTGATCAATGAAAGGTAAAGGAAAGTGATCCTTTCGGGTTGCGGAATTAAGCTTTCTATAGTCAATGCACACTCTCCAACCAGTTTGAACTCTTGTAGGAACAAGTTCATCGTCTTGATTTCTAACAACCGTAACACCGGACTTCTTTAGAACCACTTGTACCGGACTAACCCACTTGATATCGGAAATTGGGTAGATTACCCCCACACTTAGCAATTTGAGTATCTCTTTCTTTACAACCTCCATTATGGGACGATTGAGCCTACGTTGAGCATCACGTACCGGATTCACGTTCTCTTCCATTAAAATCATGCATGCACATGGATGGACTAATGCCTTTGATATCCGCAATTGTCCAACCAATGGCCGTTTTGTGCTCTTTCAAGACTCTAAGCAAACAATCTTCTTGTACCGGTGTAAGGTTCTTTACAATAATCACCAGAAGCTCGTATCCATCTCCCAAGAACGCATATTTCAAATGGTCCGGAAGTGGCCTCAACTCTAGTTTAGGAGCCTTCACAATAGATTGTACAAGTACTCCATCATTCACAGGTAAAGAAATATATGAAACATTACCCTTTTTAGCTTCTTGTAATGCCGTCAAGGCACCACACATCTCCACCAATTCCTTGGAGATTTCAACATCCAAGTTAGACAAGCCGTGGACATCCAATTCAATGATCTTTTGCAATACCACACCAAGTTCGTCCTCTTGACTCAATTCCACCATTTGTTGTGCTAATGAACCGATCACATCAATGGAGTAAACGGAATGCACATCACTTGGGTAGCGCATGGCTTCAAATATGTTGAAGTGTATTATTTCCTTGTCAAATTCCATAGTAAGTGTACCCTTATCAACATCAATCTTCGTCTTTGCGGTCTTCATAAATAGCCTCCCAAGAATTAAAGAAGTAGATGACCGATTCTCATTGTTGTCCATATCTACCATAAAGAAATCAACCGGAAAAATAAACTCATTTACTTGCACTAGCACGTCTTCTACAAGTCCCTTAGCATATATGTTAGACTTGTTTGCTAATTGGATAATCACTCTTGTCTCTTTCAACGGTCCAAGATTCAAGGAGTCATATATATCGGCCGACATCACACTAATGGAAGCTCCCAAGTCAAGTAAAGCATGTTCAAACCTTTTCGTACCAATAGTAATGGGCACCGTGAAACCACCGGGATCCGTGCACATTGTAGGCATCTTCTTCAATAGCATAGCCGACGCACTCTCGCCAACTTTAGTAATTTCATTATCAAGCAACCTATCCTTCTTTGTGAATAATTCCTTCATGAACTTAGCATACCTTGGCATTGTCTGGATGGCCCCGATGAATGGGATGTTGATTTCGATCTTCTTGAAGATATCCATGAGTGCCTTGTCTTGAGATTCTTTCTTGGATTTAGCAAAACGACTAGGAAAAGGAGGTGGAGTTGTGAAAGTAGGAACCGGTTCCTTGGATTGGTCGGTTGGTGTTGAATTCTCCTTTGGTGCGGCTTCCTCCTTATCTTTGACTACCTCTTCTTCATGACGACCCGGGCTATCCACTTTTCTTCCACCGCATTAACATTCTCTCTTGGATTCACAAATGGTTGTGAAGGAAGCTTTCTGGATATTTGAGCTTTCATTAAGTTCATATCAGTCGCCAATTATCCCATTTGAGTTTCCAAAACCTTTATTGCTGAATCGTTCTTTTGTTGGCTTTGTTGAAACATAATGGTTATACCTCGCATGCCTTGCATCAATGCATTGAACTTGTCATCAATTGAAGAATCTTGCTTGTTGAATTTTTGTGGTTGGAAGCGTGATTGTTGGAATCCACCTTGTTGCACATATGGATTAGGAGCCGTCGCTTGCTTGTTTGCATAATTAAAGTTAGGATGATCCTTCCAACGGGGATTGTAAGCATTTGAGTATGGATCGTACCTCGGCCTTTGATTCGGAAACAAAGCATTTTCTTGTTCGGTCTCCTCTTCATATTAAGGAACAACCACGGAAGCTATACGTTGTACCATTTTTTCCATATTACCCATCCTTTGTTCAAGGTATGATGATGAATCACTAAATTCATGCACTCGCCTGACCGTTGGTTCTTCTCTTGTGTAGAATTGTTGCGAGTTTGCAGCCATACTTTCAATCAACTCGGTAGCTTGGGTCACCGTTTTGTTCACTAGTGCACCACCACCCGCGGCTTCAAGAAGAGATCTATCACTTGGTTGAAGAGCTTCGTAAAAGTATTGGAGTATCATAACGTCACTGAATTGATGGCATGGACAACTTTCCACCAATCTCTTGTATCTCTCCCAACATTCATACAATGATTCTCCCACATTTTGCTTCATCCCATTCCATGTTGTGATGCTTCCGGAAGGCAAATAATACAACCATTCCTTAGCATTGCCCGCCAAAGAGAACGGGAAAGCTTTCAACATTGCTCCATCCTCATTAGTCTCCGGTGGAAGCATGTCCATGACTGTGGTATAGAAGTCCATAAGATGTTTTTTTGGATCTTCATTCACCATGACATGAAACTTTGGTAACTCTCTAATCAACCCCGGATTCATCTCGAAGGTTGAGTTAGTTTGGATACACCATTGTTGTGTGTCGAGCTTGTGAAAAGCTAGGTTCTTTGAGTGCACGATCACCCATTGCTTCTTCTTCTATGTCCGAATCTGCGAACTCACTTGATGAAGAACGAGGAAGCGGAGTGTTAACAACTCGAATAAAGTTCTTTAGTAGAGTGCCGGATCGGACACGTATACCAATTGGACTCGGTCTGCCCTCTTTAAGCATTCACCAAAGATATAGTACCTGAAACAAGATTCTCAAAAACTAAGTTAGATACGATATAGAATCTAACAAAGCAAGAATAAAGCAGCAAGAAAAATAAGAACAACTAAAATCATCCGCTGCTCTCCGGCAGCGGCACCAAAATTTGATGCGTGTCGTAACCACAACAAATTAGTTAATATTTTTCCACCTAATTAGCAATTAATATAGTGTAGTCAAGTTCGTTCCCACGAGGAGCAAGAGGTTTTAGTTGTTTAATTGTCACAAAAAGGGTGGGTTTGGTTTTAGATTTTAAAAACAAAAGAAAGTAAATAAAGCAATTAAAAGTTTAAGTTGAAATCAATAAGAGAGATTAGATCAAGGAATCCTTCTTCGTTGCAAAAAAATGATTCAAGTTTTGTTCCATTCCACTTTTTATTAGTCACAGGTTATCACCAACCGTAGGTAAAACAGCTAGATCAGTGCTAAACCCCTAAATCCCTTGTATCACCGGATACGGAAGTTCTCGACTACCGGATTCTATTTACCAAACCACCTAGTAGTATATCACTCAAGATGTAATTTAGCTAAACGCATTAAGATTTATGAACTTATTAGGTTGATATTAGTAGTTAGACTCTTAGATCAAGGTCTACTTGCTAACATTGTTTTCACACACAATTGCTCCACGGAATCCCTCCGCAAGGTCTCGTGTTTGCTACTTGTGTAAAGAGTCAAGAAACAATTACTTATCCCCTAACTTTCACTAGCTTTAGATTAAAAAACAAATCAATTTATTTGGCCACCTAAACAATCTATCAATCAACCATGAATGTATAAACATTCCAATTAGTAAAAACAAACGATAATCATGTGAAAAACATCAAAGTAGGTTTAAAACAAAAACTCAGATCATGTGTTAAAAACTAGGAATTCATCCTCGATCAATAAGAAAATTAGCTACGCAGGTTTTTGAAATTCACACAAATAATTAAAAAGAGAATTTTTTAAGTTCACACAAATAATTAAAAGAAGAATTTTGAAAAGCAAGCAAAAACACAAGTGTTGTGTGTGTAAAAGGTGCAGAAAAATTGTGTAGAGAATTTCTCTATTTATAGGCTTCAATTTCCTACCAATCCTCTTAGGAATAGAATCCCTTTCCCTTTGTAAGCCTTTTTTCCAAGTCCTTGTCCTTCTCAAATCTTCCATCTTCACTTTCCAAATTCAAGCCCAATTCCTCAAACCCATGAGTCTAGAGAATTCTTCACAAATTTCTATACTTTCGGTCGCCTGAAAAGTTCTCGGGATCACCGGAATTCCGCTTGAAATATCGCCGCCGGCCACCTGAGTTCTGTTGCCGTCGACGTTCTGTTAAACTAAACGGTCAAGAAGGTCAACCCGTTAGTCACCTGGGTCAAGGTAGGATAGTTAGCTACTGAATCTGCTGCTCTGACTCGGTCTTAGTCGGCTGAATTACTGAGTCACATGGATGGATCAGTCATCAAACTCGTCTGGAACGGTCATCGCCGGCACCGAGTCGAATCGTCAGAGTAGAAAATCCGACAGAGTTTCCTCTGTTTCAGGTGTATTTCCAGGCCAATTTCAAGCCTATTTTTTTTTGGTCTTCTCCTGTGAAGGAACCTAGCATACATCTATTGTAACTTTATTTGCAGTAATGTCCTTCATCAACAGCAGCCTCAGACCACCATCATTCACCTGTACTCATCCACCATGTCATCCTCTTTCCTTTTATGTCATAACAGCTCAAGAATGAGGTCAATTCTTCCCTCTGTGTTTCAATCCTTGTTCTTTGAACTCAAACAACCCTCTCTTTAATTCACAACAATTATCCACCTGAACCCATCTTCCTTGTTTAATCGCCTAAACCCTAACCTCAATTCATCTTCGTCTCTGCACCGGATCCCCTTTTCTTTATTTATTCATAACTGCTTCACAATATCACAAATTCACAGAAGCCCTTTCAGTTTCTTGTCGTCTTGGCCATCACATATTCAACCAAAAACCATTCTAATCCATGGAAACAACTAGCTGTTCTTCTTCATTAATTCAGAACCCTAATCCAATTTCAGAACCCATTTAATCGATCTCAAAAACAGATTCAGATAGAAACCAATTTCTTCTAGCACCGCCACCATCATCTTCAATCGTTCATGGCGGAAACCACCAACAGCTGCATAAAGTCGAACCCTTAATCGATCTCTCGATCTGCTTCAATTCCTTCTTCTTCCCAGGTTCAATTCATAGCAACACTTCCATTCTGAGATCAACAACAACATCAATTTCTCAAACCCTATCTTCTGAAATTCTGAAATTCATTTAAATATCGATCTATGCTTATATCAGCTTCAGTTTCTAATTGTTCTTCTCGGCTTCAAATTCTTCTGAATCTCAGCAATAACCACTTCCTACCTCTCGGATTCAATTTCTGTTTCTCCATGGCTGCGCCTCTTTTCTTCTCTCTTTCCTTCTTTTAATTCAGTAGATGGTAATGACTAATGATTGAGAGAAATGAGTGAGCCGCTCGATTTTAGGGCATATGTAATAGGATGGATTGAGACAACCCATAGTCTCAGATAAGGGTCACCCATATGGAAACCCTCTTAACCTTTGCTGGTCTGTATTTAGTACTCCTCCTAAATAGAGTTTCCCTTAACCTTGACTGAGCTCCAGATAGTGTTCGCCCATGAAATGACAATTTTGGCCTTTTTTCGCTCAAATTGGGTGATTTCTTCTCCTTTTCTTCCGCATAACTCCAAAGTAGCTACAAAGCTCAAAACATGCGTAAAATACATAATTTACAAGAAAAATACAAAGAAAACATAAACTATAGATAGTAAATACGGTGTATTCTACAACTATCACACGTCGTTGGAAGGACGCAAGCTGTTAGCGCTGGAAAAGATGTAAGCTTCCGGCACTGGAAGGGCGTAAGCTGTTAACGCTGGAGAAGATGCAAGCTGCCGGCACTGGATGGACGTAAGCTATTAGCGCTCGTATTATTGGCTTCGTTTCTATGTCTTGGTGCTAGCGGCAGAGTGGTAGCAATAAAGCAGGCGGACATATTCCAGGTACGTATCTCCGTGTTTCTTCTTTCTGTTTGCTCTTCTATTATTGGTGCAAACCCTATCCATAGGTATGTCCGTCATAGTTTTATGGGCGACGCCGTCCTGACTGCGAGAAGTCCCCAGTCACTCCTTGTCGTGTGATAACTGGTAACTGAGCCGTTTGGTGACTGAGCCATTGATCCCCGAGCGGATCGTTTGCTTTCACCATCTTAGAAGTCCCCAGTCACCCCTTGTCGTGTGATAACTGGTAACTGAGCCATTGATCCCAGATCGGATCGTTTGCTTTCACCATCTTAGAAGTCCCCAATCACCCCTTGTCGTGTGATAACTGGTAACTGAGCCGTTTGGTGACTGAGCCATTGATCCCCGAGAGGATCGTTTGCTTTCACCATCTTATAATCTGGGTTGAAGAATGAGATCGGGAATTAGAAATTGATATTGTAACCGAGAGATTAATCTCCCACTGTGGTCGCAAATTGTTTGAGGGTGAAAACAGTTTCTACTGATTTTGGTAATTTCGAGTGTGTGGGTGAGAAACGAGTCTTAACCCTAAACAATGTACTGCAAGGGAGTACTTCGATTCGAGAGATCAATCTATACAAATCCGGCCTAAACCAAGAAATGTCCGTTCCAGACTTGCTTCGGTCACAAAGTGAAGGAGAAAGGTTGGTATGGGGAGGGAAGCGAAGAGAGTGTTGAGACCAGAATAATTGATTCGGGAAGAGTAGTTGTTTGACGACTTGTATCATAAAGTGGAAAGCTAACAGATGGGAAAGCTAACAAGTGATTTCTGAGTGTTGTATTCTCCTGACCAGAAACTTGTCTTTGGTGGAAATAGGTGAGACCTATTTATACAAGTCGGAACGAAACGTACCCTGGTCTCGTAAGAAGTGGAAACGGTTGAGTAAATGGAATAAAATGGTAACGGGTAACGTTTGGAATTGATGTTTCCATAATGAAGGAAACGTTTCACCATTACTTCTTGTATTTACTAACTGCCTCACCCTTATGAAACTTTCCTGTAACGGGCGTAGTGTATGCCGCACGCTGTAAACCGCCAGACCAATACCCTAATGAGCATCCCCCAGTGTGTGACATGTTTTGATGTCTCGAGTGTTTTCGTGGAAAACGTGTAGCATGTTGTTACTTGTGGCGTGGCCAAAGGATTTGGCGTTTGTAGCCAAGTTGGTGCCGTGACCAAAGAATAGGCATCGTAGCCAGGTTGGTGTCGTGACCAGAGAGTTAGCATCGCAGCCAAGTTGGTGCCGTGACCAAGAGTTAGCATTGCAGCCAAGCCATTTCCATGATTCGTTGGGTGGAAGTTTTGTACGAATGAGATCTGCATCTCAGGAGGAAGGGTAATCGTAGATTGTTGCAACCTTTCGTTTTGCAACCAGCGACATGGTTGCAGCGCTTGCATGCTCTTGGCACGGCCAAATTAGGATTTTAGCGTCGTGGCCAAGAGATTGCCACAAATCGTTTGGTGGCAAGTTTATACAGCTGAGATTCGTATCTCAGGAGGAAGGGTGTCCTTTTATTGTTGCAACCCTTCGTTTGCAGCCAGTGGCATGGTTTAGGCGCGACCGAGCTAGATTTTGGCGTAGTTTAGGCGCGTCCAAAATTAGGGCTTGGCATTGGGCCAAAAGTTTCCATGCGTTCGGTGGCAAACTTGTACGGCTGAGATTTGCATCTCAAGAGGAAGGGTGGCCGTTGATTGTTGCAACCCTTCTTTTGCAACCAATGACATGGCTTAGGCGTGGCCGATCTAGGATTTTGGCGTACTTTAGGCGTGGCCGATCTAGGATTTTGGCATAGTTTAGGCGCGACCAACATTAGGGCTTGGCATTGGGACAAAAGTTTCCATGCGTTCGGTGGCAAGCTTGTACGGTTGAGATTTGCATCTCAGGAGGAAGGGTGGCCATTGATTGTTGCAACCCTTCTTTTGGCAGCCAACGACATGTGGTAGGGCCGGCATGGCTTTGGCATATTTTAGGCACGACAAAAATTAGGATTGTGGCAAAAATCGTGATGTTTGGCCTTGGGCCGGAAGTTTCCATGCGTTAGGTGACGAACTTGGACGGCTGAGATCTGCATCTCAGATGGAAGGGTAGCCGTTGATTGTTGCAACCCTTCGTTTGGCAGCCAGCGGCATGTGGTAGGGCCAGCATGGCTTTGGCATATTTTAGGTGCGACCAAAATTAGGGTTTTGGCAAAACCGTGATGTTTGTCCTTGGGCCGGAAGTTTCCATGCGTTAGGTGGCGAACTTGGACGGCTGAGATCTGCATCTTAGATAGAAGGGTAGACGTTGATTGTTCCAACCCTTCGTTTGGCAGCCAACGACATGTGGTAGGGCCAGCATGGCTTTGGCATATCTTAGGCGCGACCAAAATTACGGTTTTGGCAAAAATCGCGATGTTTGGCCTTGGGATGAAAGTTGCCATGCGTTAGGTGTCGAACTTAGACGGCTGAGATCCGCATCTCAGATGGAAAGGTAGCCGTTGATTGTTGCAACCCTTCGTTTGGCAGCCAGCGATATATGGTAGGGCTGGCATGGCTTTGGAGCGGAGATGTGGCTGGCATGGTATGCTATTGGCACTGTGGTGCGGCTGGCATGGTTGGCATGCCTTGGCGTGGAGATGTGGCTGGCATGGTATGCCATTGGAACTGTGGTGCGGTTGGCATGGTTGGCATGCCTTGGCGCGGAGATGTGGCTGGCATGGCATGCCATTGGCACTGTGGTGCATCTGGCATGGTTGGCATGCCTTGGCGCGGAGATATAGCTGGCATGGTTGGCATGCCTTGGCGAGGAGATGTGGCTGGCACGGCATGCCATTGGCATTGTGGTGCGGCTGACATGGTTGGCATGCCTTGGCGCGGAGGTGTGGCTGGCATGGTTGGCATGCCTTGGCGCGGAGATGTTGCCAGTCAGTATTGAGGGTTCTGCCGTGGAATATAGCTTATATAAAAAAGGTACCCAGTAATTTTTACGCAGGAATATTGAATGATTCAATAAATGTACTAGTGGTCGACATTATTACTCAAGTGTGACGTCACTGTCTTAAGGTTTTACGATTTTAACCCTAAGCTAAAAACCACCATCAACAACTGTATAGATTGTCAAGTGCTAAGAATGGCATAACCCCGCAGGGACAGTGAAGCGCAAAGGTAGCTCTACACTATAAAGACATTTGGATAAGTAATGAAGGTTATTGGCCGACACAATGAGGCTTCATTTATAGAAAGGAAAGACAAATCTAAAGTGGCAAGATGCAACATGCGATGTTGGCATTAAGGCATATGCGTGGAATTGAGTTGTCCCAAACTCAAGGATGATGCAAGCAGGTAAAATAGACTAATAATTAGTCTATCTATTATTTCAAGGAAGGGCCAAATCTTGGACAATGCAAACAAGCTAGTAATGCAAGAGTTGCATTGCTATATTCAAATAAAATTGGCTAAGTGAAGCATATGACGCCATGAATAACTAGAATGAGTTTAAGGAATTGTCCTTGATGATTGAAGCACAAGGATGGTCCGTGCATTAGCTTAGAGTAAGAAGTTGGCAGGTCCAAGACAGATGAACATGGGATCAAGGCTAAATTCATTAAAGCGCAATAGTTGTGCAATACAACTCAAGTGGTGGTTATGAGTCGGTTACAGGCTTCACAAGCATGCAAATCACACGAGACAAAGAAGAACGGTTATAAAGGGAATTTATAAGCATGGGGGAATGTTTATAACTGCTTGAGAACAAGTGTTGAGTGATTGGCCCGAGTTTGAAGAGAAACTGGCCAAGGTGGCACTTTATAGTCGGTTATGGAACTGCTCCATGAGACAGATGGCTGTTCCCTACGTGTGCAACGGTTGTGCACGGTTTTGGCAAGTAAAGCTGCTGTGTAAATATTCCTTAGGCATGGTAAATTCGGAAGGATTACATAGGAGAGTGTGAGACTCAAAATAGGAGAGTTTTTGTAAGACTAAGGCTTGGTTCAAGGTGAACAAGTCTGTGTAAGTCCCTAAGTGGGAAAATTTTGTATTTATTCCCTTTGATGCAATAAAAGAGTTGATCGTGTCATGTTCTAAGTGTTCTTGGTTGGCTGATTGTTGTTGAAAAAGTATGGCAATGTTTGAATGCATTATGGGGTGCATTTGAGAAGTTAAGTGAAGAGAAAGAAGGCTAAAGACTTCCGTTGAAGAACAGTTGAGTTGGATGTTTTCATTGGTGAAAACTTATAAGGATAAAGTGCAGGTGGGTGAAGCTCGATTCACAGAACCACTGTGCTGCTGGGTTACACTTTCGCAGAAATTTGTCTGAGGCATTTGAAGGTGTGACACCAGCCATGGTGCTAATGTCAGTACTTGGTCAACGACACTTTTTCCACTTGCACAAGTTGTGCTTGTATTTGGTTATCAGTGGCATAGTTATCTGTCATGAGCTAGTAGTTTTGGAGTCTGATGCCAATGTTGGTTGCACTGGTCAAGAATCTTGATGCTCTCTGCAGGGGTTTCAATGGCATAACCCTGTCACAACCTAGTCATCTAGTAATTAATAAGTCAATCCTGTTTAGTTTGCCAATTTTTCAAATGGGTTATTTCGTCCTTACTAAGAAAATTATTCTAATACATAACGCGTTTCAGAGAAATTTTTAGTGGGGAAAAAAGTAATGTTAGATGCTTCTACCCTAAGTCATATCCCTCCTTATGTAACTCAATAGAGAGTGGGGAATTAGGACTTAAGGATGCCGGAAAAATGAATCAAGATATGATAGCAAAGCTATCTCGGGGACTAATAATTAATCCAAAAACTCTTTGGGACTCTGAACTCAAAGAAACATATTTTAGAAACTGCTCGGCTCTCCATGCTAAGAAGCATTACAATGAATCTTGGGTGTGGAAATGCATTTTACAAGGAATCAATAAATCTATAGATTTAGTAAATGAGAGGTAGGAAACGGTCAAGACATCAATATCTTGTCAGATAAATGGATAACAAGATTAGATGATAGTCTAGAGGTTTGTTGGACATGGCAAGATCATCAATTTAACACTTGATAGTTGTTGGACTCTGAAAAATTGAAGTGGAACGAAAAAACAGTTAGGAACAACTTCCCTAGCGCTATTGCAAATAGAATTCTTGACATTAGATAGAGTAAATAAATGGGTAAAGGTCGTATTGTCGTTCTTTCGGGAATGAAATAAATGGGTGACAGTTATTTTGAACTTGTGCTTAATGGAAATATCTTTTTGGGGAGTGCGAATGTGGAATTGTAGGAGATGCTTATGCCTTATGTCTCCTTGATGTAAACCGAGATTTCTTGGTTGAAATCGTCTAAACTAAAGGTTGGTATGTGTTCTCTAGTCTTGAAACTCTTTTGATTAATTCATGATTATCCTAGTTTTTCACATTTGCCAATTTTGTTGACAAAAATGGGGAGAATCATTAAGTAGTATCTTACTATATTACATATAGCTTTACGAGCAAGTAGTATCTTACTACATTACATATGGCTTTACGGAGCATCATGTAAGGGGGAGAATTATTATCTATAGGGTTTACCTATTTTGTAAAAGTAGTATGTATTGACTAAGGGGGAGAACATATCACCATAATATTGCTTCAAAATTTTGGTGCAATTAAATTTTTAGGAAGTTAACAATACTATGTTTCTGTATAATGACTAATGAGTAGAGTGTATTTAACTCATTCTATAAAATCTCTAAATGAGTATTCTCATAAGTTGTTACCGCTATGGATATTCAACAACAAAGTGCTGAACGAACACATGCAGAACATTAGAAGAATTTGAAGAACCAAGGAAATCAAACATACTGGATTGAGTTGAAAAGTTTATTTATTCTATCCATATGTATTGAATATTTTTGTTACTAAAATTGACAATGGGGGAGATTGTTAGAGCATTGCTTGGTTGAAAGTTTTGCTATCTCAAGATTTTTGTCACTGTTAGGTAATCAAAACTATATCTTGATTTCTAGTTTACTAAGTCAAGTCTCGGATAGGTTATAATTGTAGTTGAGTATCAGAGATCACCCTTGAAGACTGAAGATCGACGAAGACATTTGGAGAACTTATATATATCAGGTATGTGAATACTAAACCATTCTATTTTACTCATTGTACCATCATTATATCTATTGAGACTATGTCGTATGACTTATAGTAGAGTTACAAAGAAGAAGTTCGAGTCAAGCTTGTCTTGTGAAAAATCTCGAAATATGATTTAGCAATTAGATGTTCAAAGGTCCTTAAACAATGTTATTTTTATGAATTAATTTATGAATAAATTGAAAATTGCCCATGCAAATGATCATATCACTTGGGAATGTTTCAAACATCATAAGAAAGAAATATGAAAACGTACTGATATTTCTACTCAGGGTAGGTTGGTAACCAGTTCGCAAACCATAGATGTCTGAAATACAAGAAGGTTGGCGAACCAGTTCGCAAATCGAAAGTTCACTTGCGAACAATTCAAGAACCCGGTTGGTGAACTGATTTTTATAAGTTGGATAAATAGGCTAGCAGTCGGAGAACCTGGTTCACGAACCATATCATCATGCCTCGTGAACAAGCCCTACGAGTGGCGAACCGTTGTACCAACTGTCCCGATAATGTTTAACAGATGCTCAAAGACTTATTATTTTAATATCTTTAGAATTTCTAGACTCTCTTAAACACTTCTAATACCTCATTGATCACTTAAACACTTATGTGTGTGTATCATGATTAATATTTTAGGTGTTTAAATGAACACTAAATAACTTTCAGTTCTTTGGCTAACTTGCTAAACCGAACTGTCAATCTACATGGTTCTGTAACCGAACCTATGCGTATACTCTTCTATTGTATTTTGACGACCTAAAATGTTCGCTTGATTTTCAAGTTATCTTAGATTAAATTCTAAGCTAACCGTGGTCTTTGAAAACTATGACTAGAGCATCTTTGTCAACTAGGAGTCGTCCTATATTGACTTAGTTTTCATTTGTGAAACGTTATTAAGTCTACGACTAAAATAATTCTCTCTGGGGATTCATGAAGCCAGGTACGACTATTTTTACCTTGATAGTTCGTGAATCCTGATCTTGCTTTTCTATTATCGAGGTTCTCGTAATCTCTTTCAGGAAAGATAGATAGTAATCACAAAGTTCTCTTCGTCTCATACTTTGTGATTCCCCAAGATAAATATCTAAAGACTGATCTTTCGAAGATTTTTCCTAAGAGATGGTTAAGAATCTATGCTGCTCTTTAGGAGTCGTAAGTTCTATACTTGTGAGGTTTGCTAGCTTTGTCTATTGCAAACAAATTTCCACACCTTGATATTTGATCTAAACGGAAATCAAATAGGCTTATCTGTTAAAGGAAGATTGGTATCAAAAGTCTTCATTTCGGCTGAAGCAACTCTTAGGATGTAAAGGACGTCATCTAAGGTAATTAAGTACATAAAACCTTGTAAGGTTCAAGAGACTAAAGAGCGTGACTGTAACTGAATCGCTTGGAGGGTGGGTTCGGTCTCAACTACATTTTAGTCCGAAGTATGATAGTAGGCTGGTGTCTGTAGCGGCTTAATATAGTTTGATGTTCAATCTGGATGAGGTCTATGGGTTTTTCTGCTATTACGGTTTCCTCGTTAATTTTTTTTTATGGTGTCTCGTGGTTTTTCTTTTCCGCATTATATTGTTTATCTTTATAATTGGATCTACACATGTTTGTACGTGTTCAATTTAAGTAGATACGTCCGCTTAACTGTAATCGATTACGAGACTAATTTCTTCTAGAATTCGTATCTTGAAAGATAGATAACAAGTTTAATCACTTGGAAAAATTCCGATTGAATTATTTGGATATGACTAGAATGATCTTAGATATTTCTATTTGATATCGTCCAAGTACTCTGCTTAACACTCAGGTTCACGGACCTTGTGCCTATCTACATATTGATTGAGTAAAAATTGAGATATTAACTCTATATACATGTTGTCAATGATCATTAAGTTGGTCTGCTTGCTATTGTATTAAGTTTTTCCTATACAGGTTGTTGAACGAAAAAGGGTGTATTTGGCATCCCTACGTTTTTACTATGGGTTTGAGTACGCAACGCCAAGTCCTAGTGATGACGTCAGTGAGGCAACAGTAGATAAGAGCTAGAACTCCCGGAGACAATGCTTTAAGTTGTAGCTGGTGATAACAAATTTGGAAATAACAAAAGCCACCAGAAGAAGCTGATGGTAGATCAACATTGTTGAATGTACCAACTGTGAGTACAAAATATTCATTGGCCTGATCTCGTGTCAGCTGAAGCGCTGAGAAATATGGATAGCATCAACAGTGTTAGAAGTTGAGATGACATGGTCACAACAGTGGAGTAATGATAATATATTTGAGCATACGAGATCCAATGATGGAACCAATCTATCATATCTTTGCACACTATTCACTCTATAAGCCGTAGAGACTCCATATGATATTAGATTTTTGATGTTTAACCATAACTTTTGAAGCCAAGAAACCAATCTATCATATGCAAAAAAAATCACTCAATTTAGAGTTTTCAAGGCCAGTCAATTACGCGTACACATTTGTGATTAGTAACCTCATACAAATTTTCAGATTCAATAGACTTTAGTATAAGAGCCATATATCTTAGCCCGTGTATTCGATTTACGCGCTCTTTTAGTAGAAGAGACATGGATGAACACTTCTCATTAAGGATGCATTGCGTCATTCTCATTGATTGTTGTCGATTTTCGAGTTTATGCAATGCATACATAATAGTAGAGAAAGCAACGATAAATAGAAGAGCCGGTGCTGGGAGGTGCTGGCTTCATGAGGATGCTGGATTCCTGATGATACTAGATTTGTGAAAATATCCCAGCTCCGTGAAAATTTCATATCGGTGAAAATTCTAGCCCCGTGGAAATTATAACCCCTTGAAAGGAGCAAGCGTTGGAGATGTTGACATCGTGGGCACGCTGGAATTTCATGAATCTCTAAACGGTGGTTATACTCTGAGAAAAAAGTGAGGTGGTGGGTGGTGGGTGGGGGGGAGTACCATGATGGATGTTGAGGAACCCATGATGGATATGACCTCATGGATGACCTTTTATCTCGTAAAAGAATTTATGGCTTTGGATTTGTTGGTATGGTTGTTGAGAAACACGTTCAAAATTGAAATCATAAGATTTTCAGATTTCATGCACTTCACCGCGACGGCTATATCTCCTAAATGATAACTTGAAGATACGAGCCCTCTTCACACGTTGAAGTGAAGACATTGACGAACATTTCTCGACATGGATGTATCACTCGATTCCTCACTCATAAATACGTTTTTGCTTGTTAGTGAGCTGCAGTATGCAGTATCCCATGCATATGAGTTATAAAAACATCTTGCAGAAGACTATGGCATCCGTCGTCAGAGCTTTGGGATGAGTTCATATTCATTTATCTCTATGTTTCCATGTCTTGGTATGAATCCCTTGGTTGGAGAATTCCTACCCACCGGAGCTAAACCTCCAGATTAAGTCGAATGAAGTATCCATGTTCGTTGAGTTTCCATCATGTGCCTGGGATGCTTTTGGCTGCCTCGTTGCTAGTAATAGTTGAGATGAATATCATGACCATCAGTACTGTCCATGAAGGCTTGCTCAAAGAATAAGATAACTTTATGACGTCACTTGAGAATTTCAAATTCAGCTATCTTCAACAGTACACCGATGTGGTTAAAGAAAGTAGAGCAATGACGTGATCATGTAAGAGGAGGAAGCTTGTCATTCGTATAGGGCTACTAATGTAGAGAGGTTTCATTGATGATATTCCGCTTCCATTAGCACTGGCATCATCTTTCACTTGCTTGGCTTTGGAGATTACATTAGTAATATGGATTTGAATTAGTTTTTCCAACAAGATCAAGTCCCCAAGTGTGAACATCCGAGAGGTGTTCATTCACTATATAGAGAGATGCATGTTGAATGGGTTTGTAACATTAATGGGTGAATTACTTTGCATCTAATTCATGCATTTACTTCTGGGGTATTAAGGTTTCGTGTTCATCCGGACGTTATGATGGGCTATCCACCAACACATATCCTCCCATGAGGGACGAGGCTCTGTTACGCAAAAGTTAGAAGTAGAGAAGATGAGATGTGGGTGTTACATTGTCATGAAGATATGAGTTTTGGTGTGTACAGTCTTGTTGCTAGTACCGTTGTTGATCATACCTTTAGGTTAAAGGAAGCGACTAGGTTGAATATTTAGAAGTGAGAGAGCCTTCAGTCCCCAAGTGTGAAAATGCGGGGGTCTAACAACTACACCCAACAATTCGTTTAACAATCTGAGAGGACTTACTCCAATATACTTTCTAGAGAATCAACTAGACATTCAGAGTCAATCTAGAGAAAAGTATATCAAAGAGTTTAATATCTCTAACTCTTAATTCAATCTGCAATCAGCAAATAGAAATTTGCGAGCCCGATTGAATATAAGAGGAGTAACTTGAACGGTACCAAAGACCAATGTTCAAGTGTCAATCAATTTAAATCAACAACCAAAGGTTGGATTATCCAAATGATTGATCTTAACGGACAACCTGTGATATTTCAATTATATAACAAAATGTAATGTGGAAAAGAAATAACACAGACACCATAATTTTGTTAACGAGGAAAACCGCAAATGCAGAAAACCCCCGGGACCTAGTCCAGTTTGAACACCACACTGTATTAAGCCGCTACAGACACTAGCTTACTACCAATGAACTTCGGACTGGACTGTAGTTGAACCCTAATCAATCTCACAATGATTCAAGGTACAGTTGTGTTCCTTGCGTCTCTGATACCAACAAGATACTACGCATTCGATTCCCTTAGCTGATCTCACCCACAACCAAGAGTTGCTACGAACCAAAGTCGAAGACTTGATAAACAAATCTGTCTCCCACAGAAATACCCAAGAGTTTTTGTTCCGTCTTTTGATAAATAAAGGTGAAAAGGAACCAACTGATAACCCGGACTTATATTCCCGAAGAACAACCTAGTATTATCAATCACCTCACAATAATCTAAATTGTATGATGGCGAAACTAGATATTGTGGAATCACAAACGATGAGACGAAGGCGTTTGTGATTATTTTTTTTATCTTGCCTATTGGAGATTAAATCTCGAGCAAATCTTAGAGAAGATAGTACTCAAAAGATAGAACCGGGCAAGATCAGAAAGCGCAACTACAAAGAAAATAGTTGGGTTTGGCTTCACAATACCAATGAAGTCTTTGAAGTCGTTAACCTACAAGGTCTCAATAGAAACCTAAGGTTAAAGGAGAATCGATTGTAGTTGATGCAACTAGTAACACATAGGAGGTGTGGGGATTAGGTTTCCCAGTTGCTAGAGTTCTCCTTTATATAGTTTTCAAATCAGGGTGCAATCCAAGTTACCTTGGTAACAAAGCATTCAATATTCACCGTTAGATGAAAAAACCGATTCAACCAAGCTGATTTCTTTCAACCGTTAGATCGAACTTAGCTTGTTACACACAAATGAAATGTACCCTCATTTAGGTTTATGTAACCGTACCCAAACTGTACACCATGTTGGCTCGACAATAGTTAACCGAAGTTAGCCATATGATTGATCTCATATCAATCTTATTCATCTTAACCATAACTAGTTCAAATGACTCAAATGAAACTAGTTAAAGAGCCGTTCAATAGCTATATTCTCATAGAAGTATACAAGAACACAATTGAAGCAAAATCGGTTTGATTCACTCGAATCAGTTTATGAACATTCTAGCCACGGTTTGCAAATATTGCATTCCTTATTTATAAATGTTTAAGCTCATGTACAACCGATTTTAGAAAGTAACCAACTCAAGTATGCAAACGGGTACACATACTTAAGTAGCCGGACCGAGTTTGGTTATGTCAGTACACGTACGGGTGTGCATACCAATTTACATTCCAAACTCCAGCAGAAATTCACGGACGTGAGATTTCCGCCAGTATGCGTACGGGTACTGCCCAGACATCCAACAACCGCCAGTGCGGGTACGCATACTCCAGGTTCCCGGTTTTGGACTTATACACAAATGTGATAACACACTATGTTTATATCCAAACATGGTTACATGATTCCAAACTCTTTATTTAAATCATTGAAACTTTCTTAGAGGTTGACAATAGCCGTTTTCACACACTATTAGCATCAAAGCAATTTTCAAGATATTGAAATAATCATAATGAAACATTCCAATACTACAACAAATGATTGTATCACACAAACCATGTAAGATGTTACTCGGAAATTTTCACATGATATAAGATGAACTTGGTCGAAGTGAAAGCTTGCCAACACATATTTCGAGAAATATGTAGGCGAGTTAAACTCATCTCGAAATCTCAAATGTGTATAATAAAAAACTATATCGTAATACGACTTATGTCTCGATATAGGAGATAGAGTAGAAATAGACTTTCGAAGTGATAGATGAGTTCCAGTCTCCACATACCTTTTGTCGATGAAGTTCCACAAGCTCCCATTAGTAGTTCTTCGTCTTCAAATGATGAACGCGGTAAAATCTAATTCTCAACTACACAATCTATGTCCTAGTCCTAGACATCTATAAATAGGATAGAAATCAAGACTTATAATTTTGATCACTAACATTGACAAACATGCTTGAGATAGCAACGCATGCGAGTTCGACCGAGCAGTGCTCTAAAAAAGTGATTTCACTTAGATCCGATACTAAGATATAATTTTATAGTGACATCATGAATTTATGCCTCTAGGGATTTGACCAATAAATGAAAGTCGGTAAGGTTGGGGCCTCATGTTGTTGTTGTTGTCACGCTGGGTCTAGAGAAAGGACTTGTATTGAAGTTGAAGACGGTGTTGGATTTTAGTTTCGAGGCCACAGATCCATGAAAGGGCTGTATGTATACCTCATTCACAAGTCATGGATGGTATGACACTGAGTTATTCGTTAACGAAGTAACCACTCTTATGAGTTTCTTAATTTCTATTGCGGGCGTGGATGATCTCTACCCATTCGAATAAATATTAGAAGGGATGAGCTTTGAATAAACAAGGTCGTACTTTCTCCTGATGGATGCCTTCTTCAAATTTTAAAGTTTATTAGACTAATTTGGATGTGGTTATGTGATGCTCTGAACATCCACATGGACGTAATTCTTCGGAGATGTTGAGGATGAAGATAATGAGATGCAAGGTGTTTTCTTTCTAATCTAAAGCCATGGGAGTTCTCAAGGATTATGTGTCTATAAGAGTCTCCTGATCCACCTTATGAAATCTTCGATTGTTATATGGAATAAGCTGCAGTGAGAAGTCTCCAATCACACATCTCTTTAGTTACCAGAGTTTTGTTATTTGGAGTAGGATTTGGATACGTCTAGTATTACATGCGTCTAGTATATATGACGTAGTTAAGGGCGATAAAGATATCCTTGCGTCATGTCTTCAATAATTAGAGGACCTCGTCAAGGTTGTGAGTCTTTGGTTCACCGTCTTTTAAGGGATAAAGGAATTCCTGATATGGAGGGGATTTTTATATACATTCTCGATTCCAGGTGTATCTCACTTTATGCGATCTTCCCATCGAAGATGCATTTCAAACCATTGCATTGTTCTGTAGAAGTGCATGAAAAACTTATACAAGTAGCTGTACTTGAGATATGCCAATTCCTATAGGCAACATGTGGCCACCGGATAAGAGACAGTTTAATGATGTTATCCTGGATCTGTGTCTCCAATAACTCAATCGCCTCTTAGAGCATCTCCAATGGAGTATGGTTTTTAAAAAATATTGATGCCACTTAGGATTTTAGAAACTCTCAACAAAAAAAAAACTCTCCAGTGGTGGTTGGATAATCAAAATTTAATATGACGTGGAATTTTGAGTTTGGAGGAGAGTATGGGTTTTTGGAGACTCCCATCCATGCCCACGTCATCAATATGTTCTTATTTTAATTAATTTTTTAGATTTTGTGAATTATTTTTCTATAAATAAGCGATAAATATATCAAAATAGATATGGATACAACTACCACTGGAGATGCTTATTAAAACAAGATTTGTATTTGGATTATATATTATTAAATACCTTTTTTAGGTCTCCACATATGATAAATACTCATACTCCACTGGAGATGCTCTTATATTGTTTAAGGGAATCTTGGGAAGGCGGGAGTCTCCTTGGATGTTATTGACGTGGATTTGTGGTTAGAGACGAGTCTTTTCTTTTTCTCCTTCATCATTATGACAACACCAACAAAATTTTAATGCTTGTACTGCTTATTGAGAAAAAGCCTATTATTTCGGGTCTCACAAACCTCTCGTTATCCTGGTTTTTTCCACCAAAGCATATGCAGTTATGGATGATCGTTTGAAAGCCTCGCAGAGTTCAGAGAAAAGTCTGGAAGAACGGATTATCCAACAAAGCACGATAGATTAGTTTTATGTTATTATTGCAAACTCGCACCAATTTAAGTTGAGTCACGTTTGGATCGTGGAAATCTAGAGTCTGGATCATGAGTTGGTGTAGTTAGCCACCAGGATATTCGCTTTCTCTCTGTAGAAACCTTCCCATATTTGATAAGGTGATTCTCTTAGAAACAAAGAACTACTTAATGTAGAAAACTCTTATTGTACCCATGCTCCCCCAATGATTTCAGGAAACGTGTGACATGCTCATGAGTATTTCCAGTTCAATCATATACTGAGAATATGGAGAGAGATATCCCCTTGGGGAAAGGTTCTTTTGGTCGATAATAGGATATGGGGGTTGGTGATGATGGAGTGAGATTAAACCTTCCGTACCTGAAAATCATAATAGTCTCTCCCGATCTTCATGAACAACGAAGTTTGATCGCTGGCTACTTGGTATATTTATTTGAATGAGAATCTCGTCATCGCCTAGAAAATTGATTTGGGATATACCAACATTGGCAGCATTATGGGCGCTAGTTGGCTATGTCGGTTGATGTCTTTGCTTTGGAATCAGTTTCTCCATGATATCCTTGAGAAAAGTGAGAACCTTATTCTGAGAAATTTCCTTATTAATTTGATTTTTAATGAGAGTTTCTTGTTTCTCCATTAAATCTGTAATACTCGGTGATCTGGAGTACTGTTGTCTTCTTTAGGATTCTGACTTGGGAGAGAGTTGGTGATGGTCGGAGTAACAATACTAGGAATAACAGAAGTGATACTAGAAGTAACTAGAGTGGTATCTTTTATATTCATTGAAAGATATTTGAAAGTTTCTGAACCCAACCTAGTCTCAACCATTAAAAAATTGATTTTGTAACCGAGACATTGATCTCTCACCGTGGTCGCCAATTGTTTTTGGGTAAAAATGATATATTTTAGAAGTACTTTTAAGGTTAGAGAAATCAAAATCGTACATGGTGATCTTAAGCGAAGAAATGGTTGTTCATGTCCTGCTTCGGCCACAAAGGTGAAAAGAATGTTGATCTTAAGGGAGGGAAGCAGAAAAATTTGAGGAATCACTGTGTAATGTGTTTTGCAGTGTAACTTGTTGAATTTCTGTAAAAGGGCTAGACTTCTAGGCGTAAGTCTGATATATACCTTCTTAAAACGCTGGGGTATCAAAATACACCGCCACTTTTTTCATAGAAAATCTGTACGGACAAACTCAATACAACTCCGAGAGTTATACTCAATCAAAGAATAGTATATAGAGTTATATCTCTCTCTATCTTGTGATTATAACGTTTAATGAAACAAGTCTGTGAAGCTAATCCCAAAAAGATTACTTAGATGATACAAAACACCAATTGTCCAAGACTCAATCTAGTCGTATCCAACAAACTAGGTCGGATGTCTACTAAGATTGATTAACGTAGAACCTGTGATATTTCAATTATAAAGATAAACAATATAATGTGGAAAAAGAAATAACATATACATCAGAAGTTTTGTTAACGAGAAAACCGCAAATGCAGAAAAATGCCGGGACCTTCCAGATTGAACACGAAACTGTATTACGCCTCTACTGACACTAACCTAATACCAATTAACTTCGGACTGAAATGTAGTTGAGCCCTAAAAGGTATCCCATCAATTAAGGTACAGTCACGCTCTTTACGCCTCTTGAATCCCAGCAGGACTCTGCACAATTGATTCCCTTAGATGACGTCACACCAACTAAGAGTTGCTTCAACTCATTTGAAGACTTTAAACCAAAACTTCCTCCCATAGATTAAGCCTATATATGATTTCCTTTTTGTTTGTGGGTGAAAACCGTTTCTGCTGATTTTGGTAATTTTGGGTGTGTGGATGAGAAGCCAGTCTAGACCCTAAACAAGGCACTGCACGGGAGTACTTTTGATTCGAGAGATCAATCAGTACAATCCTGGACAAAAACAAGAAATGACCGTTACAGTATTTCTTCGGTCACAAAGTGAAGGAAAAAGGTTTGTCTTAGGGAGGGAAGCGAAGAGAGTGTTGAGCCCAGAATCGTTGCTTCTAAAGGTGTGGTTGTTTATGACTTGTATTAGAAAGTAGAACTGGCCATCAGAATGGAAAGCTACCAGGTGATTTCTAGATATTGTATTGTTGTCGACCAAAACTTGTTGTTTGGTGAAGATAGGTGAAGCCTATTTATACAAGTCATATTGAAACGTACCCTGGTCTCGTAGGAAGTAGAAACAATTGAGCGGTGGAAGAAAAGAGTAACGTGTAACCGTCAGACGTTATGCTTCCATGATGAAGGAAGTGAATTCGTTTACACCGTTACTTTTCACGACCACTAATTGTCCCGCTTCATGACACTTTCTTGTAACGGGTCGATTGCACGCCGCACGCTGTAAACCGCCAGACCAATACCCTGATGAGCATCCCCCAGTTTGTGACATGTTTGATGTCTCGAGTGTTTTCGTGGAAAACATGTAGCACTTCGCGACGTGTGGAAAGTCAAAGTCAAGGGACTTATCGTAGAGAAATAGCATGTAATGCTATTAGGCTCGTTTTGGATGGTCGCCTAAAACTTGCCATAGGTTTGTCAGTTCGGTGGCGAACTTCGATGGCTGAGATCGCATCTCATGAAGGAGGGTAGCCGTTGATTATGGCTACCTTGTGTTGGCATCTGATAATGGCACGATGGCGTTTTGGTATACGCCAGTGGCAATGTGGCATGGCTCGTGCATGCCCGTGGCACATTAATGCTAGTGACGCCTGTCGTAGAAATGGCTACTAGATTTGGGCAGCTGGTCTCCTGAAACTCACCGCAGTTTGGTGGCGAGCTTGGATATCCGAGATTGCATCTCATGAGGAAGGATGGCCATTGATTATGGCCATATTTTTTTGTATAGTGGAGTGGCGCCATTGGGATAGCGGCATGCTAGTGGCATGCCAGTGGCGTAGCCGTGGCATGGCGGTGTGCCAGTAGCCGTGGCATAACGTTGTGCTAGTAGCCACGGAATAGCGGCATGCCAGTGGTGTTGTTGCATGGCCACACCTGTGGTGTTGTAGCACGGCCAAATCTAAGATTTGGCTCTGTGGCCAAAGTTAGGGCTTGGTGGCATGGCCAAGGCTAGGTTTTGGCTCCATGTCCAATGCTAGGGTTTGGCGCCGTGGTGTTGGACCCACATGTGGCGTGGAAACATTGGCCCTGTTGCCACATCAATCCCATTTCTCTGGGAAACATTATTTGGCTTTGGTAGCAACTTTCCCAAATTAGGGTTTGGCATGTCGAAACCCTAATTAGTGCGTGTGGCATGCGGCCGCGGTATGGCGATACTTTTGTGCGAATGGCGCCATGGCTATGCCAAAGGAACTATGGAACGGTCGTAGTGTGGAAACGGCCACAGGAGTAGGGATTGCCGTGTGGTGGCTATTTATGGCAGGTTACCACGAAGTGGCATGTTACCTCGGCAGAGTGGCATGTTGGCATGTTACTGCGGCAGAGTGGCGTGTTGGCATGTTACCGCGGTAGAGTGGCATGTTGGCATGTTACCGCGGTAGAGTGGCATGTTGGCATGTTACCGCGGTAGAGTGGCATGTTGGCATGTCGATCAATATGTTGTCGTGGCAGGGCGTATTTGGCTTGCCAGTTAGTATGGTGGCGTGGCAGGGTGCTTTTGGCCTTTAATGTATGGTGGCAAATTTAGAGCAACTTGATTGGTCAGGAAAAGGGGGCCGACCAAACATAAGGCGCGACTGCAGTTCTGGCGATAGTGTGGCGGCTCTAGAGCGACCCTATTGGTCGATTAGAAGTGGAGCCGGCAAGCATGGTCCTAGGCACAAATTATGTGCGCGTGGCGAGTTTAAAGCGACCTGATTGGTCGAGGGAAATAGGGCCGGATTAGGATGCCACGCCTCCCTGTTTTTCCGATTCTGGGAGAGGTTTTGCACCTGCTAATCCATGGCAGATTAATTACCTAGTTTTCATACGCTTAATTTTGACAAGCAAGGTTTGGTATACTGTGCGAGGCGCGAAACCCTAACTTCTGCAAGTTAGTCAGGACAATTGATTGAATTTTATGTGTTGAAACAGAGTTCTTTTAAGTTCATTGCCAGAGAGCAGCATGCTTTTCTTATTGAATACGTTATGCAAAGATCTTATCCTTGATATTTGGAGATTCGTGCTACTCTGATGCGAGTGAACACAAATCGTCATGCCATATCAACATTAAGGGTTCAGCCGGAGAACATAGCATAGAAGGCATTCAAAAGAACTTAAGTATAGGCCAAGCGCCGAAATTTACAGGACATCTGGGATGGTTGCTACATTCGCCAGTCTGGGTAAATTTCATGTAGATATATTGAACGGCTCAATAAATATGTCGGTGGAGAAGTTAGCACTCACGGCACCGTTTCCTTGTAGAGTGACGTCACATCAGATGAAAGGTTTTACAATTTTGACCCTAAGCTAAAATCCACCATCAACATTAAGCCCCCTACTTAGCACCTAACGGTGGCATTTTTGCAGGGTAAGCATGAGATGGTGACAGATAAGAGTAAAATCGAAAGAGCAAGACGTGAAGAGATTGCCAAGGAAATTCAACTAACCTTTGGTGGAAGGCATGAGGAATCCGTGTTGGCGACTCTATGTAATTCAAACTTGGCCATAGGGTGTTGGTGTCAGCGCTAAAATTTTGGCTACTGATGGGCAGAGATGGCATTGCGATTTGGTTCACGAATCGGTGAATGACACTAGCTGGCTAGGTCACAGAACGTATGGAGATGACGCTGCTTTGAACGTCCAGGATGGCGTTTCCTTGGCTGGTGGAGATGGCGCTTCTTTGAATGGTTAGGATGGTGCTTCCTTGGTTGGTTGAGATGGCGTTGCTTTGAACGGCTAGGATGGCGCCGCTTTGGCTAGTGGAGATGGCGCTTCTTTGAACGGTTAGGATGGCGCCAGTTTGGCTAGTGGAGATGGCACTGCTTTGAATGGCCAGGATGGCACTGCTAGCTAGAGTAGCGGATGGGCGCGGATATCTTGGCATGGCGGATGGCGTGGCTAGCTGGAGTAGCGGATGGCGCGTCTAGCTGAAGTAGTGGATGGGCGCGGCTAGCTCGGACGCGGAATGGCCGAGATGGTTGCTGACTTGGACGCGGACCTTTGGAACGAGGCTTGAACGCGGAATGTTGACGCTGGCGTGGTGGTGCTGGCTTGGCTGCGTCTATGGCATGGTGGATGGCTCGGTTAGCTTGGAGTGGACAGAGATGGCGTCGGCTAGGAGTGGTAGAGATGGATCCATGGAGCGTTTTCGTAGTGTTGGCTTGGCCGTAAAGATTAGCGCCATGGAATGTCAACACCGCGGGCCCAGCTGCCTTATTTAGTGCGTGTCCCAAAAGAGAAACCTTTCTCTAGTCGAACTCCATAACACCATATCTATAAAAGGCGTGCTTTGTTTTCACATCTTGGTGTTAGCGGTAAAGGCTTGGACCGACGGAGAGAGCAGCAGCAAAAGCAGGCGAGCGTGTTTTAGGTATGTTTCTCAAGGTTTCTTTTTTTGTTTGCTCTTCTGTATTGGTATAAACCCTAGCCGTGAGCATATGTTCCATAAATTTGTAGAAATACTTTAGTATGAATGATTCCTCTTTGCCAGTAGTACTGCGGTAATGTTAGACACCTTATTGGTAACAACGAAGGAAATTATTATGCAAAGTAGGCATGCATGGGCGGGTGGCTGCCATTAATTCATTTTCCATGAAAACCTAGCTCTAGGATTTCTCCTTTCCTTTGTGGCCGTGAGCACAATTTTCGCGGTATGATGAACTCTTCCTTTTGGCCGAGAGCATACTTCTAGCTGCAAGACACGGCATGTTTTCCGCGGCAAAATATGTCTTGTCGAAACGAGTATCAGTCCCCATTCCTTTGGCAATGCGGGTTCCTTTTGGCTATGTGTGCTATAACTTGTGACCAAAGTAAATTGACATGCGACCAAAATATATTCTCTGCCGGTGATAAACTAGTCTTCATGCACCTTTTTTTTGGTAGTAACTTTTCTTCGTTTTGCTCTGTTGTAGTCACTTTGAAAGTGAAAGCAGTATAAGAAAATTTTGTTAGGATGTCACCTGAGAATAGTCCTGACGCTATGTCGAAAAACGTTAGCAACTCCAAGCCCAACATGAATGACGAATTATTTACACAGTCTGCCATAGTTAAGAGCAACCATCCCAAATATGTGACTATCCTTTTAAGCGTTTCAAAAATTGAAGGAGACGCCCAATCAGTTCGGCTTGGGCGCGTGATGCGATTTTTTTCTTCATAAAAATGAGTATCCTGCTTCTCCAATTGACTTCAGGGATTTTCAGAGTCCGTTGCGTTCTTTTGATGAATGAATGTGGTTCATAATAAGTCAAGACTGCGTAAGAGACAGTCTGACCAGGGCGCAAATTATAAATGCGGTCATGGCTTCTGCAACACTTCAAATCAGGAAGGACATCGTGGGTTTGGTCAATTTTATCTCCAGATGGTGTCCGGATATCATATGGCCATATGCAGGTGGGGTGATATGACTATTTCTTTAGAGAGTGTAGCCGTCCTGCTGAATCTTCCAATAACAGGGAACCTTGACATTACTTTGTCTGATGAGAAAGAGGAAATGCGTGCCACTCTTGTCGCCAAGTCGGCAGGGTTTGTTCGGAAAGATTACGAAATGAAGTGCTTCTACAGCCGGTGGGTGTCTGAATGGTTCTCGAAAGACTCGGAGCTGGATCAGATGAACGTTACGCTCCATGTCGCTGCATTTTTGGCTCTGTGGTTATCCAGAGATATTCTTGATGATGGATCTGGCAAGAAGGAGATAAGACAGGAGCTCATCAAACTGGATATCAAATTGGAGAAAGGTGTTGTCCTCCCCGTCGGCGACTTGTTTCTTGGATCTTTGTACACCTATCTGGATCACTTTACCGCGGACATGTATGCTTCTAATGGTCATATGAAAGTAGACTTGTATGTCCACATCACTTTTCTTCACACGTGGCCGTGGGAGCATTTCAAAAATTATGCTCCTAAGCCGCTGACTTAATTTCCTGACTCCTATGGTGGCTCCAGGATACTCCGCTGGTTGAACAAGCATCCAAAATCCGGATCGAAGCTCATCGACTTCCTCGACAATGCATATGCAGTTAACTTTCGTCCTTGGGCTCCGGTCCATGCGTCCATAGTTCAGTCGAACACTTTTGTTGGTGCCCCCAATATGAGTTTGCTTTCTGCTGGAGAGAATATGAGCGTTGGAGAAATCATATTCATGCAAAGCTGTATACATGGACACGTGCCATCTTTATTCAAGGGATCTTATGAGGCGGTTACTTATAATATTGACATGGCTTCTCGGCGTGGGTTTTGACCAAGGAGTCCCGTTTCTTCGTCAGTCGGCGGCTCCGAAAGAATTCTTATCAGTTGCTCTTGATGCCAGTGTTCTTGCGCCGGGTAAAATCCTCCATTTTCTTCTCTCAGAATGAAGTCCATCGATGACCTCCAAATACAATGTGTTATGTCAAGATGGGTTTCTCGCCCTTCATGGATTTGTCAATGACGTGGTGAAATATCCCCATGGCAAGCCTTCCCTTGCGGTTTTAGCGAAACATCCGTTGTTGAGGAAGCTTCCTACGGCTAAGCGGAAATCTCCCAGCCCGGATGTGGACAGTCCCCAGGAAAAGGAGCGAAGGTCGAAAAACCATGCCGGTGGCTTTCAGTCGGGTACGACAACTCAGGTGACCTTTAATTCTTCCAACATATAGGTACGTACCACTTTCATACTGACTTAGCTGAGTTGCATAGATCTTTTGTTCCGTTGCTGAACGTTTTTCCTTATTTTTATAACTTAGGGTATTGACAGCACGAACGCCTTTGCCAGACTTGCACGTAGTCAAAAACCGGCGACTAAGGTTCCTGAAGGTGAAGAGGAATCCGAAGAAGAGGAAAATTCTAGATCCAGTGATGATGATGGAAGTACTTCTGAAAGTAGCGCCGAGTCTTTCCTCCAATGAGTCCGCGAATGAGTCGGTAAGTTTTCACATGTTTCTCCCCCCCTTTTTTTGGAACAAATACCTAAACCGTGATATTATAGGAAGAAGTCGTTCCTGAGAATGTCATTGAGATGGAGACTCGTCACAGTGAAGATGTAGCCTTGTCCCCAACCTTGCAAGCCACGCCTGCTGGTGGTTTAAAAATGGAGGTTGATCATCATGAAGATGTTGTTACGACCCAAATGGTGGAAAGTGCTTCGGCGACTATTGGCACAATGGTAGTCAGGAAGCCTCTGCCGGTCGTAGATTCAGTTGCGGGCGCCGTTTTCGCTCCTCCATACTTGGTTCTCTACCCAGGTCATGTGATGATCAGAGGCTTCAGTGTGTCATCAAAGTATGCGTCATTATACACTAAGATATGGGAAAGGTACGGACATATCTCCATAACCAAAAAGATCACTAGCCGGTTCTCACTAGTCAAGCGCGTGGAAGAAGCCTTCTATTCGATTAACGACATGTGCAATGTGACTGGCCTCACCGTTTCCAAGGATGTAATCTCGAGCTGGAAGTTTCACCAGGACATGTGCGTAAATTTTGAGTTCAACGCTGGTGTCAAGGGAATGATACCCTAAAACTATGTTCTAATTTTCCTGCAAGTATACAGGGCTGTTATAGCTAGTAAATAAGCAGGGTAAGTCCTTAAGGACAAAGAGGGAACTGATGTTGTTTTTCTAATATTTTCCTAACTAATTTCTAACCTACAGTGACAATGACTAAGGAATTTGGGATATGGGAGGGACTGCTAGGATTTGAATCCACCTCTAGCCCTATACTAAGCATTCAACTGAGTATGATACTCTTGTCCTTGTAACAGATAAGGAAGAAGTGTCAAGTCCATCACTTACCTAAGGTGTTTCACCAATGGATAGTTCAATCGCAACTAAAGTATTAACCCGGAGCACTAATTGTCTAATCAAGCACAACTAGTCAAAGGATTAACAATAATCTATCACATGAGTTGCAGTTCAATCAACACAATGTTATCCTAACTACAATGGATGCTTGACATACATTGTGAGAGCAGAGTATTGATGCACTGAGATTAAATCTATCATACAACATTTTAAGCATTCAAGAATCACACAAACAACATAAATAACATAGTACAAAGCTATGGTTTCATCTCAACCTTAACTTAGTGAACTAAAACATGATCAAATTATACTACTGGATGAAACAGATGAAATAGTAAAGTTACATAACACTAAGAGCTTGGTGCTCCGGATAGACCGGGCATACCCACACACACACAATACCATCTTCTATTTATAGTTTTACATGAAATCCCTAATTTCTAAACCCTAATTTTGAAAGAACCCGAATTTTGAAAATCGAGAATTCACTCACTGATTCTCTGAGTTTGTCTCCTCTGCTCTCTTGCTCGTCCTTCCTTTCCTCATCTGCTACGAACCCATGCCTTCTTGGTCTTCTCTGCGCTCCTAGTTAACTCTAGCTTCACACTGCCTAATTCATAACATCCAGGAATGATGCTAGGAATGAGAGAGAGGGAAACTAGGGAGATGGGTTTTTGTCGGGTGGTTGTGGTGGTGGAACTCGAGGGATGGGAGATGGTGGAGAAGACGTTGGTGGTGTCGGGGAGAGGGATTTGCAGGATCTGCAATTTTTGGGAAGAAGGGGAAGAAGAGCTCGAGAGAAGAATGGGTTATGGGCTGTTTGTTTTGGGGTATAGGTATTCTAGGTTATGGTGTTGAGCGGGCTCATAAAATTTTGATGTCAGCGAAGGGAAGATGGTGGATGAAAAGATGAGAGAATGATACAACGACGCGATGGAAGTGGATGTGGAGTGACCGTTGGATATGGAATACATCAAAACTGACGGTCCAAGATGGAGTTAGGTGCTATAGTGTTAGACAGGAACATCAAATCTCTATGTACTCTGATGAAGCG
The DNA here is from genome assembly GCF_003573695.1 of Papaver somniferum. NCBI lineage: Eukaryota > Viridiplantae > Streptophyta > Magnoliopsida > Ranunculales > Papaveraceae > Papaver > Papaver somniferum. The sequence goes on along the minus strand of NC_039363.1, from coordinate 61,926,319 downwards.
GCCGTTAGATGATGTAATGGATCCAATCTGACGGCTAAGGAGAGAAGCGGGTTTGGGTTTGGATTTTGGGTTTAGGATATGGGTTTGTGTTTAGGAAATGGATTTGGGATTAGGTAATCTTGAGCCCACTTATTATTTAAGAAGATTTTCTTCCTTGTTAAGCCCATTTTCATCCTTGAGTCTTCCATACCGCATTCTTCACTTCTTTTCCGCTAGATTTTCCTTCGGCTTTTTCCCGTGTCTTTGCTCTTTTCGCTCCGTGAGTTAACCAGGCTTTATTTAGTACCTAAAAATGCAAAATTAATTGAGAAAAGTATTTATTCTTGAAAACAACGAAACACACAGAATATGGGATAAAATGGAGCGTTAGTGCACAAATGATGAGTTAAATGCCAATAAAAAGGTGCAAATATATACAATATTTGGAACTCATCAAATACCCCCAAACCTGAATTTTACTTGTCCTCAAGTAAAACAAAACTAAGGAAACCCTACCTATACCACTGTCGATGGTCTCTCGATTGAATTTAGCGAATGCAATAAGCCTTTTAAACCACTAAGTGTCCCTAGTGTACGAGTTGAAGTCTCGTGAAGGTTTGCTAAGAACGTACCTACAAAGTTCTAGGACAAAATATAAGCTCAGATTCCATGAAATGTGACATGTGCAAGACATCAGAAGCTCACAGCAAAATGGAGATGTCAATCTAGCTATCAAAGGCACAATCCTAGCACTGATAACAGATAAAGACATGTGATAAGAGTGTAAAGTGTATCTACACATGTGTAAAGAAAGATCGGATGTTATAACTACTAATCACCAAGAGATAGTTTCTCAGGCTAAGAACCGAGGTCGAAATCTAGCTAGCTGTCCGGACTTTACGAGAATTGTGAATGAGTTGGAGGTATTTCACAATTACTCGCGTTGTACATCAATGGCATACACCCTTCCTTGCTTATAACACAAAAACACAAAAGATGACTCTTTACATGACTCTTATTTACATTGACTACTCTCTTTTATTTTTGGAACAAGAGAGGATGGAATTGATAAATACTTGATTTTTTTTTTGATATTTTTCTGAATATATACAAGGTTTTTTTTTTTTTTTTTTTTTTTTTTTTTTTTTTTTTTGAAAAAAAAATATTTACAACATGGTAACTCTTTTGATACATAAGCAAAAAGAAACAAAAAATTACATGACACTTTGCAAGAGGTAGCCCTTTTTGATGCACCCAGTTAAATTCGAAGGTTGTCTTTCTTAATGTAACCTCCACCTTCTATCCCAACCAACCAAAGAACAAGCTAGTCAAGTTTTGTTCAGTATTCTAAAGTGATTGGCAATCGTGACTTCCGATATAACACCTCAAGGATGAGGCTATACATGTATTGGTAGATCGTGCGCGTGCAAGTTTCTTATCATTATGTGAATTGTGCTAGAATCAGGGTGCCTAAATATCTAGACTAAGAATCCTTATGTTTACATACATGCACAAGAGTCAACATTTCAAGGTAAATGAGCTCCATTTTTATGTTTTTTTTTCTTCGAATTTTTTAATTTTGATTTTTTAATTTTTTTTCAAAAAGAAAGAGTTCTGTTTTCAATTATAACATGTTATCAAAGTATCTACTTTTCACCCCCAAACCTAAACTAAACATTGTCCTCAATGTTTTAAAAGATAAACATGATTATAACACATACCATGAGAACGATGCTAAGTGTAGAAAAAGGAAAGAGATTACCGGATATTGGCGAAAGCAAGTTTTGAACTCCATTATTCAAGGCAAAACCCAACAGTAACTCAACTGAATTCACATTGGGCTAGCACAATATATACAAGAAACATATGATTCCACTAAACATTACCTACCAGATTATATACAAACTATTCACTATATACATAAAGTCTAAAGAGTTGAGGATCAACCCAAAAGACAAAGTGTTGAAACATAGACGGTTTCAAACAACTAAAATTGGACTTAAATGAGAGTGAGAGTGAAAAACCAAATGAATCACCCCTAAACCTATATTTTTCAACAAGTTTACTTTTAAGCACAAAATCTTTTAATTTTAGGGGTTCAGGATTCACAAGGTCTAACTCAAAATGGACTTTTTGCGGGATGGTCAGAGAAATTAATTCCAACTGTGGGTCTTTAAAAATGTTGTATTTTGATGGAAAATAGTCCAAAAGGACTTTGGAGGCACACAGTTCCAACCGTAGGTTGGGAATTTTCAGAAAAGTTGGTTTAAAAGTTGTTACAAACCAAATCTAGGTTGGGTGGAATAATCTCAATATGCGATTTAGGTAAGAAAGTTGGTACTTCTAAGTTATTTTCATGGATAAGATCAATAGTACCAACACATACTTCCCCTAAATCAGAAATTGGTAAATCATGCTCACATTAATCGAACAAAACAGCAAGACCTAAATCAGTATCATGATTGTCCGTAGTACTCAAATCAACATCGGAAGAAATAACATTTTGTGACTTAGGAAAGGAATCATAAACATCAAATTTGTTTTCATGCATATTAACATTAGTGTCTACAGAAGATTCAACTATTCCTATGTCATGCTCATCTTCGAAGAACAATTGTACAAGTACCATATCAATATCAAAATCATATGATTTTCTTTGAGTATTAGAAGAAACAACATTCATGAAGGTCGAGGGCGAGAAGCCATATGTTATTGAACCAAAAGGTTCCACAATATTTTCATGTTCTTCTAACATAACATCATTATCATCATAATATTCATAATCATCATCATGGTAACATGCATATTGGTCCTCATTAACAGTGGTGGTGTCATTAGTCGATTCATGTTCCTCTAAATTAGGTTCAAATTCAACATCATTTACATGAATGGGACTAGACACTTCATTAGGGACAACATACATTTCCTCATGAATTTCCTCCTTTTGTAGGTGAAGCAAAATCTGATCTAAATATGCCTGAATTCGTGATGTAGATCTAGAAAAGTTTTGCTCACTGAGTCTGAAAGCTTTTGTGGTGGAGTCTAAATTCATGGGAGTACAAAATCCGGATACAAGCTCATCGACTTCCTGACTCCTATGGTGGCTCCAGGATACTACGATGGTTAAACAAGCGTCCAACATACGGATCGAAGCTCATCGACTTCCTCGACAATGCGTATGCAGTTAACTTTCGTCCTTGGGATCCGATCCATGCGTCCATAGTTCAGCCGAACACTTTTGCTGCTGCCCCAAATATGACTTTGCTTTCTACTGGAGAGAATATGAGCGTTGGAGAAATCATATTCATGAGAATATATATACCTGGACATGTGCCATCTTTCTTCAAGGGATCTCATGAGGCGGTTCCTTATAATATTGATAGGGCTTCTTGGCATATGGTTTTTGAACAAGGAGTCCCGTTTCTTCGTCAGTCGGCGGCTCCGAAAAAATTCTTGTCAGCTTCTCTTGATGCCAGTGTTCTTGCGCCGGGTAAAAGCCTTCATTTTCTGCTCTCAGAACGAAGTCCATCGACGACCTCCAAATACAATGTGTTCTGGCAGGATGAGTTTCTCTCCCTCCATAGATTTTTGAATGACGTGGTGAAAGATCCCCATGGAAAGCCTTCCCCTGCGGTTTTAGCGAAACATCCGTTGTTGAGGGAGATTCCTACGGCTAAGCGGAAATCTCCCAGCCCGGATGTGGACATTCCCCAGGAAAATGAGCGAAGGTCGAAAAACCATGCTGGCGGATTTCATTCGGGTACGATAACTCTGGTGACCTTTAATTCTTCCAACATATAGGTACGTACCACCTTCTTAATGACTTAGCTGAGTTGCACAGATCTTTTGTTCCGTTGTTGAACGTCTTTCCTTGTTTTTATAACTTAGGGTCTTGATAGCACAAACACCTTTTCCAGACTTGCACGTAGTCAAAAACCGGCGACTAAGTTTCCTGAAGGTGAAGAAGAATCCGAAGAAGAGGAAAACTCGGGATCCAGTGATGATGATGGAAGTACTTCGGAAAGTAGCGCTGAGTCTTCCTCCAGTGAGTCCGCCAATGAGTCGGTAAGTTTCCACATGTTTGTTCCCCCCCCCTTTTTGGAACAAATACCTAAACCGTGACATTACAGGAAGAAGTCGTTCCTGAGAATGTCATTGAGATGGAGACTCGTCACAGTGAAGATGTAGCCTTGTCCCCAACCTTGGAAGCCGCGCCTGCTGGTGATTTGGAAATGGAGGTTGATCATCACGAAGACGTTATTACGACCCAAATGGTGGAAAGTACTTCGGCGACTGTTGGCGCAATAGTAGTCAGGAAGCCTTTGCCGGTCGTAGATTCAGTTGCGGGCACCGTTTTCGCTCCTCCATACTTGATTCCCTACCCAGGTCATGTGTTGATCGGAGGCTTCAGTGTGCCATCCAAGTATGCGACATTATACACTAAGATATGGGAAAGGTACGGACATATCGCCACAACCAAAAAGATCACTAGCCGGTTCGCACTAGTCAAGCGCGTGGAAGAAGACTTATCTTCGATTAACGACATGTGCAATGTGACTGGCCACACCGTTTCCGAGGATGTAATCTCGAGATGGAAGTTTCACCGGGACATGTGCGTAAAATTTGAGTTCAACGCTCCCTGGTTTGTTGAGGTTTTGCCGAGATCCAAAAGTTGCAGGCTGATGCGACTGAAGTCCCTTCCGCGGATGTGATTAATTAACAAGAAACGGAAAGCGAAAGGTTATCCAGAAAGTTGAAGCTGAAACGGGAGGCTCTCCAAAGCGCGAAGGAGGCTCTCTCCAAGAAGAGAAAGTCGTTGCTAATTGATTTTCCTTGAATATCTCATGTCTTCTGAACTTCCTTTGCTTAGTTTTTTTTTGAAAGGCAAATGAAACACCTAGTTTGTGGTTTGATTTTCTGGATTTTTGAATCGATAGATAATTGTTACATATGAGGGTTTTGGATTATTCTTTGGAATGAATTATTTTAGAATAATGTCATTTTGATTATGATTGTAAGTAGCATAAATATTCCAGGAGAGTCATGGAACCGTGAATGTTGTATGACGGTGGAAAATATGAGATGAAATTTGGGAATAACATGGTTATCGGTTTCCATTATCCATGCCGAAGCTCAAAGTAATAGGTTATGTATTTTTCCTAACAAGACTTACTTGCTTTTTAGAGTCTCCCAACAAAATGGATCTTCAGGGCGTAAGTCCGAGTTTTATGGGCAACGCCGTCCTGACAGTGAGAAGTCCCCAGTCAATCCTCGTTGTGTGATAACTGATACTGAGCCGTTGATCCCCGAGCGGATTGTTTGCTTCTACCGTCTTGAGATCTGGGTTGAAAATGAAATTGGGTATTGAAAATTTCTATTGTAACCGAGAAATTAATCTCCCACAGTGGTCTCCAATTGTTTGTGAGTGAAAATCGTTTATACTGATTTTGGTAATTTTGGGTGTGTGGATGAGAAACAAGTCTAGACCCTAAACAATATATTGCACGTGAGTACTTTTGATTCGAGAGATCAATCTGTACATTCTTGTCCTAAACCAAGAAATGGCCGTTCCAGGCTTGCTTCGGTCACAAAGTGAAGGAGAAGGGTTGTTCTTAGAGAGGGAAGCGAAGAGAGTGTTGAGACCAGAATCGTTGATTCTGAAGGTGTGGTTGTTTATGACTTGTATCAGAAAGTAGATCTGGCTATCAGAATGGAAAGCTACCAGGTGATTTCTAGATACTATATTGTTACCGACCAAAAATTTTTGTTTGGTGAAGATAGGTGAAGCCTATTTATACAAGTCATATTGAAACGTACCCTGGTCTCGTAGGAAGTGGAAACGATTGAGCGGTGGAAGAAAAGAGTAACGTGTAACCGTCAGGCGTTATATTTCCATGATGAAGGAAGTGAATTTGTTTACACCGTTACTTTTCACCACCACTAATTGTCCATCTTCATGAAAATTTCTTGTAACAGGAGCATTGCACACCGCACGCTGTAAACCGCCAGACCAATACCCTGATGAGCATCCCCCAGTTAGTGACATGTTTGATGTCTCGAGTGTTTTCGTGGAAAACATGTATCACTTCGCTACGTGTGGCAAGTCAAAGTCAAGGGACTTACCGTAGGAAAATAGCATGTAATGCTATTAGGCTCGTTTTGGCTGGTTGCCTAAAACTTGCCACAGGTTTGTCAGTTCGGTGGCGAACTTCGATGGCTGAGACCGCATCTCATGAAGGAGGGTAGCCGTTGATTATGGCTACCTTGTATTGGATCCTGATAATGGCGCGATGGTGTTTTGGTATACTCCAGTGGCAATGTTGCATGGCTGGCATGGATCGTGCATGCCAGTGGCACGTTGATGCAAGTGGCGCCTGGCGTAGCCATGGACACTAGATTTAGGCAGCTGGTCACATGAATCTCACCACAGGTCTGTCAGTTTGGTGGCGAGCTTGGATGGCCGAGATTGCATCTCATGAGGAAGGATGGCAATTTATTATGGCCACATCTTGTTGTATAGCCGAGTGGCTCCATTGGCATAGCGGCATGCTAGTGGCATGCCATTGGCGTAGCCGTAGCATAGCAGAATGTCAGTGGCGTAGCCGTGGCATAACAGAATGCCAGTGGCGTAGCCGTGGCATGGCGGAGTGCTAGTCATCGTGGCATAGCGGTGTGCCATTAGACGTGGCATAGCGGCATGCCAGTGGTGTTGTGGCATGGCCACTTCTGTGGTGTTGTAGCACGTCCAAATCTAAGATTTGGCTCTGTGGCCAAAGTTAGGGCTTGGTGGCATGGCCAAGGCTAGGGTTTGGTGTCATGGCCAATGTTCGGGTTTGGCGCCGTGTTGTTGGACCCACATGTGGCGTGGAAACATTGGCCCTGTTGCCACATCAATCCCATTGCCTTGGGAAACGTTATTTGGCTTTGGTAGCAACTTGCCCAAATTAGGGTTTGGCATGTCGAAACCCTAATTAGTGCGTGTGGCATGCGGCCGCGGCATGGAGATACTTTTGTGCGAATGGCGCCATGGCTATGCCAAAGGAACTATGGCAAGTCTGTAGTGTGGAAACGGCCACAGGAGTAGGGATTGCCATGTAGTGGCTATTTATGGCAGGTTGCCAAGAAGTGTCATGTTACCACGGCAGAGTGGCGTGTTGGCATGTTACCGCGGTAGAGTGGCATGTTGTCATGTTACCGTGGTAGAGTGGCATGTTGGTATGTTACCGCGGTAGAGTGGCATGTTGGCATGCCAATCAATATGTTGTCGTGGCAGGGCGCGTTTGGCTTGCAAGTTAGTATGGTGGCGCGACAGGGTGCTTATGGCATTTAATGTATGGTGGCAAGTTTAGAGCAACTTGATTGGCCACGAAAAGGGGGCCGGCCAAACATAAGGCGCGGCTACACTTCTGGCGAAAGTGTGACGGCTCTAGAGCGAACTGATTGGCCGATGGAAAGTGGGGCCGGCAAGCATGGTCCCAGCCAAAACTTATGTGCACATGGCGAGTTTAAAGCGACCTGATTGGTCGAGGGAAATAGGACCGGATTAGGATGGGGCGTGGACAATAGCAAGTGGCGCCAGCTGGCCTAAAGCATGGCCATGCCTCCCTTTGCTGCTGCGGCTCCCTGTTTTTCTGATCCTGGGCGAGGTTTTGCACCTGCTAATCCATGGCGGATTATTAACCTAGTTTTCTTAGGCTTAATTTTGGCAAGCAAGGTCTAGTATACTGCGCGAGGCGCCAAACCCTAGCTTCTGCAAGTTAGTCAGGACAATTGATTGAATTCTATGCGTTGACACAGAGTTCTTTTAAGTTCATTGCCAGAGAGCAGCATGCTTTTTGATTGAATACCTTATTCAAAGATCTTATCCTTGATATTTGGAGATTCGTACTACTCTTCTGCGAGTGAACACAAATCGTCATGCCATATCAACATTAAGGGTTTAGCCGGAGAACATAGCATATAAGGCATTCAAAGGAACTTAAGTATAGGCAATGCGCCGAAATTTACAGGACATCTGGGATGGTTGCTACATTCGCCAGTCTGGGTAAATTACATGTAGATATATTGAAAGGCTCAATAAATATGTTGGTGGAGAAATTAGCACTCACGGCACCGTTTCCTTGCAGAGTGACGTCACATCAGATGCAAGGTTTTACGATTTTAACCCTAAGCTAAAAACCACCATCAACACTTTTACAATCAAGTAACTTGATAAAATGTGTGGAAATCAATAGAAATAGACAAAGTCTAGCTAACCTCAAAATCCGGACTTATGCAACCCGAAGTGCAGCCTAGATTATTATTATTCGCCTCACAATTATTGAAAAAAATTGGGGTTTTAGCAACCACACTCAATATTTCATTTAGGAAATCTGTATAGACCAACTATAATATATTTCCAAGAGAATCAACTAGACAGTCAGACACAATCAAGGAAAATACATTCCAGAGTTATATCTCAATTTCTCAAATCAATCTGGAATCGAACAGATAGAAATCTGTGAGCCGGATTAATGTGAGGAATAACTTGGATGGTACCAAAGACCAATATCCAAGCATCAATCAATTTTAATCAACAACCGAAGGTTGGTGTTTGAGGGTGAAAACGGTTTTTGCTGATTTTGGTAATTTCGGGTGTGTGGGTGAGAAACGAATTTAAACCCTAAACAATGTACTGCAAGGGAGTACTTTAGATTCGAGAGGTCAATCTGTACAAATACGGCCTAAACCAAGAAATGGTCGTTCCAGACTTGCTTCGGTCATAAAGTGAAGGAGAAGGGTTGGTTTTGGGGAGGGAAGCGAAGAAAGTGTTGACACCAGGATAGTTGATTCTGGAAGAGTAGTTATTTCACGACTTGTATCAGAAAGTGGGAAGAAAACAGATGGAAAGTTAGCAAATGTTTTCTGATTATTGTATCCTCCTTACCTGAACTTGTCGTTCGGTGGAAATAGGTAATGCCTATTTATACAAGTCGAAGTGAAACGTACTCTGGTCTCATTAAGAAATGGAAAACGGGTGAGTAAATGGGAGGAGGTGGTAACCGGTAACGCTTGGAATTGATGTTCCATAAAAGAAAGCGTTTCACCATTACTCCCTGTATTTACTAACTGCCTCATCCTTATGACACTTTATTATAACGAGCGTAGTGTACGCCGCACGCTGTAAACCGCCAACCCAATACCCAATGAGCATCCCCCAGTTTGTGACATGTGTTGATGTCTCGAGTGTTTTCGTGGAAAACATGTAGCATGTTGTTGTTGTCTGGAAAGTTGATCTTAGGAGACTTGCCATCTCGGTGGTGACCTTCAATAGTCGAGATTTTGCATCTTAAGAGGAAGGTAGCCGTTGATTATTGCAACCTTTCGTTTGGTATCCAATGGCATCTTAAGAGGAAGGTAGCCGTCGATCTTTTTTATTTTTTTTGTTCTTTTTTATGTTTTTGGGTATTTATCTTGTGTCTACAGGTTCTGGATCATAAAGAAAATTGAGCCAAGGAGTTTGGTGATTTTATAAAGACTTGGATCTAAAGACTAAAGCAAAAAGAACAGAAAAGAAGACAATTTTATTGTAGACAATTTTAGTTTAGGGTTTGTTTATTTTACTTTAAAAAAAAACTGTATTAGGGTTTATTATTTTTGTAATTTTTCTTTATTTTTTTGGACTTTTGGACTTTAGGACATTATTTTTTTTATTACCCTACAGAAGGGTACTTTAAATATAAACTGTTTGCAGAGAAGGAGGACAATTACGATATTATCTCTGCACCTTGGGTTCGTACACTAGACATCGGAGTCAGTGGCCCGAGTCGACTACAACTGATTCATCCCCCGTCTGGAACGGGAGGTAAGATTCTAAACACTCGTGAATCCCCTGTCAGCGAGTTACTGGACTCCTTCGTATGCATATATGTTGAGGACTGAATACGGACATTTATTTTTCTAGTAAAGGGCAAGGCATGGCCATACAAGATAAGGGTTCGGATTTCATCACCATTCTCTTCTTTCCCGCTTTAGGAACACGTAACCTACGCGAACCTAAGCCTAATATTTTGACTAGAACGAGACCGATAGGTTAACGAGCTTAACAGGAAAGTCATTCGAAAAATATTGGTTACTCTTTTAAGCATACTTCTAAGTTCTTGACGGTTTCTGTAAGTTGAATGCGTGACTGCGCCGCCTTGTAATACCGGTGAGGCCTTGGGTATCAAAGCTCCACCGAGCTTCCCTCGCCTCTATTCAACTTACGTTAACTCAGATTGATTCCAGAGGGGTTTGCTTAAATTGTAACGAATTCCCGTTCGAAGGATTAGAAGCTGGTCTAGAAACAATCTAAGTGGAGCCATCATGCTTTTTGATTGCTAGAAATCAATAGGTTTGATTTGGCTGAGTCGGCCTTGATCTGTGTTTACTTACCCTTCCAATTTAGAAAATTCTATTGTATGCATGAACGTAAAAGAGACGCACTAGGTAGATTTGTTAAAGAGAAACCTAGTAGTTCGAAGCGTCTCGATTACCTTAATCTAGAAAGTTCGACTTTTGAAGAGTCTGTTTTTGAACGTCCTTTGACTGAGGAGAGAATCCCTGTTGCTCCGATAGCGCCAGAAATGGAAACTTTGAAAGCTTTGTTGAATCCACTAGGACTACTTGTCCTTCGTGTATTAAGTTAGCTGAAACGGAGGAACCCTATGAACTGAAACCTGGGACCTTACAGATGCTCCCAATATTTTTAGGGAAAGAAAATGAAAACCCTTATTACCATGTTAGGGATTTTGAGGAAATTTGTAATTTTCTAAGAATTAGAGGCTTAGATGATGATGCTTTGAAACTTAGGTTATTTCCATTTTCCCTGAAAGATAAGGCCAAGTCGTGGCTGTATAGTTTGGACTCCGAGTCAATTGAGACATATGAACAACTTACATATGCTTTTTTCAATAAGTTTTTCCCTAGGCACAAAACATCGTCTATTAGGACGCAAATATGCACATTTTCACAACAAGAGGGAGAATATTTATATAGGTATTTGGAAAGGTTCAATGATTTATTATCCCAGTGTCCTCATCATGGTTTAGAAAAGGTTAGGCTAGTTCAGATCCTTTATGAGGATTTAGATTATTCCACAACGACCATGGTTGATTCTCTATGCACTGGTGATTTGAAAACCAAACTATTGATGCGGCGATGGAATTTTTTAATGAAATCGCCGAAAAACCCAGCAATGGGAAAATAGTAGGGCACCCCAGAAAACAATTCTTTTAAGTAGAGGAAACGTTAATAGGGTAGAAAGAGGCTATGAATCATATGCCAAAATTGCTGCTATAGCAAAAAGGTTAGAAGCCTTAGAAGTGGGCCAGACTAGTGGTAGAGTGGAGCCTTTTTGGAAGGCCAGAATATTGAAGAGCAATGCTCTTTATAATAACACTAGATTTGATAACCGTCAAAGATTGACCCATATTCAGAAACCTATAATCCTGGTTGGAGAAACCATCCGAACCTTTCGTGGTCTAAGGGCCAAAGTCAAGGTCAGTTTAGTAATTCTAATGCTCCCCCAGGTTTTGGCTATACTAAGAATCCTTCAGGACTAGCTCAGTTTCAGAATCAGTCAGATAAGAAAATCCTAAGTTTAGAGGAATCTCTCGCCTTGTTAACTCAGCAAACTGCAAAATTCAGTTATCCGTAGAACAGAGTCTACAAGCTAGTAACAGGATAGGACAAGAAAATAGTCAGGCTATTTCCGAGTTAAAAACCCAGGTTGGTCTGATAAGTGATTCTTTGAGAGAAAAGGTAAGTTTCCTAGTCAAACACAACCCAACCCTAGAGGAGTTCATGAATTAGGTGCAAAACCATCGAATCAATTGAATGCTGTTAGAACCCTTAGAAGTGGTAGAGTTGTAGACAATAAGGTAACCATGCCCGATAGTGAACATACTGTAGTTCACCCCTCAGGATCTCACCTCTCAGGACCAGTAGCTGAAGAACTGATAAAGTTTCTGATGATGTGAATTCGGTTCCTGAAAGGTCTGATTTTAGGCCTAGAGCCCCATTTCCTCAGCTATTAGTACCAACAAAGAAGGAATCGAACTTTAATGACATAGTGGAGGTTTTTAAGCAAGTTACCATAAACCTTCCCTTATTAGATGCAATTAGGCAAAATTCCTGCTTATGCCAAGTTCCTTAAGGATATGTGTACGCGAAAGCGAAAACTTAGCGTCCATAAGAAAGCCTTTTTAGCTAGTCACGTAAGTTCAATCATTCAGAACACCACAACTCCAAAGTACAAAGACCCAGGTTCTCCTACCTAGCTACAATAGGTAAGGGGCTTTGCTGCAAATAGGTAACTTCCGGGTAGAAAAAGCTTTACTTGACTTAGGAGCCAGTGTGAACTTACTGCCATTCCATGTATACTTACATAGGACTTGGTGAAATGAAACCTACTCAGATGACACTGCAGTTAGCTGATAGGTCTGTTAAAATCCCTCGAGGTGTTATCGAGGATGTTCTTATTGAGGTCGACAAGTTTATTTATCCAGTGGATTTCGTGGTCCTATACCCAACCTGTCCCTGACCCAGAGAACCAGATACCGTGATTTTAGGTCGCCCATTTTTAGCTACGTCTAATGCGATCATTAACTGTCGAAATGGTGTGATGAGTTTATCTTTTGGTAATATGACTATGGAGATGAACATTTTTAATGTCAGTAAGCAACCTCATGAGCTAGATGACACATGTGTTGAGGAGGTGAACATGATAGAAGCCTTAGTTCAGGAGTCATTACCAAACATCTTGTCTGAAGACCCATTAGAAAGTTTCTATCCCATTTTGGTTTAGATTTTGACGACGATAGCACTATTGAACAGGTGAATGCTCTATTAGATTCTACCCTGTGTTAGACACTGATAGATGGAAAGCTAGGTTCGAACCATTACCAGTTTCTGAGATACCCTAATTCCTTCTTTAGAAGAGCCCCCAAAGTTGGACCTTAAACCACTACCTATACTCTAAAGTATGTGTTTTTAGGCCCATCTGAGACTTTACCTGTGATTGTAGCTTCCGATTTGGATAGTGATCAGGAAAGTAGGCTAGTAAATGTACTTCAAGACAATAAGGAAGCTTTAGGGTGGACTATAGCAGACATTAAGGGTATAAGTCCTACTGTGTGTATGCATCAGATTCATTTAGAGGAAGACTCCAAACCTTCTAGGGAGATGCAACGTCGACTGAACCCTAACATGAAAGAGGTAGTTCGAAAGAGGTGCTTAAGTTGTTAGATGCGGGTATTATTTACCCAATTTCAGACAGTAAGTGGGTCAGCCCTGTTCAGGTTGTCCCCAAGAAATCAGGTATCACTGTAGTCCAGAATGATAATAATGAATTAATCCCAACCCGAGTGACCACGGGATGGCGTGTGTGTATTAACTATAGGAAATTGAACAAGGTCACAAGGAAGGATCACTTTCCTCTTCCTTTTATCGACCAAATGCTAGAGAGATTAGCTGGACATAGTCACTATTGCTTCTGAGATGGCTACTCTGATTATAATCAGATCTTTATTTCCCCAGAAGTCCAAGAGAAAACCACTTTTACCTGTCCCTTTGGTACCTTTGCGTATAGACGCATGCCTTTCGGGCTATGTAATGCCCCTGCAACTTTTCAGCGTTGTATGATGAGCATATTTTCTGATATGGTAGAATGGTTCTTAGAGGTCTTTATGGATGATTTTTCAGTGTTAGGTTCATCTTTCGATGAGTTCTTGCATCATTTGACATTAGTGTTGACTAGGTGTAAGGAAAAAAATTTAGTGCTTAATTGGGAAAAATGCCATTTCATGGTTAAATTAGGAATTGTGTTAGGGAACATCGTCTCTTCAAAGGGTATAGAGGTAGACAAAGCCAAAGTTGACCTTATTAAGACTTTACAGGTCCCAAAAACCGTAAAACATATTAGGTCATTCCTAGGGCATGCAGGTTTTTACCGTCGATTCATTAAGGATTTTAGCTTGATTTCTATACCTCTTTGCAATTTTCTTGCAAAATATGTTAAGTTTGTCTTTGATGATGCTTGTTTAGAGGCTTTTGAGAAGCTTAAAACTTTACTCACTACTGCCCCGATAGTCCAGGCACCTAACTGGAACCTACCCTTTGAGATTATGTGTGATTCTTCAGATTATGCTATAGGCGTCATTTTAGGACAACGAGGAAAAAAATTACTTCATGTGATTTATTATGCTAGAAAAACTCTGAATGATGCCCAAATGAACTACACAACTACCGAGAAGGAACTTTTAGCTATCCTGTTTGCCTTGGATAAGTTTAGGTCCTACTTATTAGGTTCTAAGATCATAATCGATACAGATCATGCTGCTTTGAAATACCTTTTATCTAAGAAGGATACCAAACCTAGATTGATTAGATGGATCCTATTGTTACAGGAATTTTCCCCAGACATTAGAGACAAAAAGGGTGCAAATAATGTAGTAGCAGACCACTTGTCTAGGCTAGTTGTTAGTTCCCCTAGTGATTCCCTTCCTATAAGGGATAGCTTTCCTGATGAAAAATTGTTCTCTGTTTCTCAATCACCTTGGTATGAAAATATAGTGAATTATCTTGTTACTGGTCGAACCCCTTTACATTGGGGTAAGCAAGATCGTTCTAGGTTTTTAGCCGAGGTTAACCATTTCTTTTGGGATGATCCTTATCTGTTTAAGTATTGTCCGGACCAGATTATTAGGAGATGTGTATCTGAGAGTGACCAGTCTAGTATTATCTCCTTTTTTCATGAACATGCATGTGGGGGTCATTTTAGTGCTAACAAGACTACTGCTAAGATTTTGCAGTGTGTATTTTACTGGCCTTCGTTGTTTAAAGGTTCCCATAGTCATTGTGTTTCTTGTGAGCGCTGCCAGAAGTTAGGAACCATTTCCCGTAGAAATATGATGCCTTTGAACCCTATTTTAGTGATTGAGGTCTTTGATGTGTGGGGAATTGATTTTATGGGTTCATTTCCTATTTCGTTTGGTTATCTTTACATACATGTCGTTGTAGACTATGTGTCTAAGTGGGTTGAGGCGGTTCCGTGTAAAACAAATGACCACAGGGTCGTAGTCCAGTTTTTGAAAGAGAATATACTTACACGTTTTGGTACGCCGCGATCTATAATTAGTGATGGAGGTTCACACTTTTGTAATAGACCGTTTTCTCTTTTAATGACACAATACGGTATTACCCATAATGTAGCAACCCCATATCACCCTCAGACTAGTGGTCAGGTAGAGGTTTCCAATAGGGAAATCAAACGTATTCTAGAGAAAAAAATTAATCCAAATAGGAAAGACTGGTCGTCGAGGCTTACTGATGCCTTATGGGCTTACCGTAATGCGTTTAAGACACCCATTGGAATGTCACCTTATCGTTTAGTGTTTGGAAAGGCATGTCACCTTCCTGTTGAGTTAGAGCATCGAGCCTATTGGGCTATTAAGAACTTAAGATTTTCACTTGACAAAGCAGGAGATCAAAGAAAGCTCCAGCTCAATGAGTTGGACGAGATTCGTAGAGATGCATACGATAGTGCTAA
Source organism: Papaver somniferum (assembly GCF_003573695.1). Lineage (NCBI taxonomy): Eukaryota > Viridiplantae > Streptophyta > Magnoliopsida > Ranunculales > Papaveraceae > Papaver > Papaver somniferum. The sequence goes on along the minus strand of NC_039363.1, from coordinate 61,910,772 downwards.
GGAGTATACGAACAAAATGAAACTTGTGCATGATAGGAATATTTTACAAAAGTCATTTTCTCAAGGTCAAAAAGTTATTCTGTATGACACTCGTTTGCATCTATTCCCCGGGAAGTTGCGCTCTCGGTGGACCGGTCCTTTTGTGGTACGTACTGTTTTTCCTCGTGGCGCTGTTGAGATTGAGACGCAAGATGGTAGTAGTTCTTCGAAGGTTAACGGTCAGCGATTGAAGCCCTTTTTAGATCCTTTTCCTACAGGTGATGTTGAGGAGGTCCCTCTGGAGGACCCTGTTTACCTTGATTGACCATCGAGGCGATTTTGTATGTTATATAATATTTTTGTAGGTTTTTGGTTATACTTCACCGAGGTACTATCTTTCTGACTTCTCTCTTTATTATTTCCTCATGTTACTTATATTTTTGGTACTGTTCTTTGATTAGAAACATTGAGGACAATGTTAGATTTAAGTTTGGGGGTGGGGTAGAACTTTTTGCTACCTTTTCGTTGCAATAAATAAACTCCAGAGCCTAGAAATTTATCCCTATTAAGGATGGCACTAACCAATCTAAGTGGATGGAAGCATTTTGGTTGTAGGAGTTGAGGAACCAATCTGACTAGATGACAACATCTAAAGAGTCTATTCATAAAATCACAGAGCTCAGGTGTTAGAAATAACATGATAGTTTCACCATATCTCGTTGAGTCCTTTTCACTTCTATTTTTATTTTGTTTTGTTTTTAAACTATGTTTCTCTAAGTGATTAGGTGGGGCTCACGATTCAAGTTGTTACCAATGCTAGGGTGAATTAGAGTGATTGAGATACAAAAAAAAAAAAAAAAAAAAAAAAAAAAAAAAGAGACCAGAGCATCAGACCAACTGGAATAAATTCAATAAAGTCGACCACTGGAACCCTTGTATATGCCAGTTGTGTTGACCTAGAGTTAGGATTATCGACCACTGGTACCCTTGAATATGCCAGTGTGTTGATATTATTCAGACCGATATCTCAGTCCATTAGGATAGGTTCATTTTGGCGGAGGCCTTCAGACAGATATGAGAAACACCGTTCACCTAGTAAACATCAAAACCATCTATGTTTTTCTCTATACCCATCTTCTTGATCTATCCATGTGATTAGTTTCGACTCCGGATATTGATGTCCATAGTGCAACTATCTGAGTAGAGCTCTGTCACTTATATATGAATTTTAGTATGCTTGAGTGCAAACTCGTGTACAACAATTGGAATTTTGCATCAGGGTACTTCCTCCTGTAGTCAATAAGTATGCCAACCAAGGATATTCTTTAGTGCCTTCCAAGGTTCTGTGTAGATAGCTAGGGTCTGGAGTATAAAGGTTTTGTGAGTATACCTCTGGTAAGCCCTCCGGAGACAACACTCCGTCACTAGGGACACCTAGGGGTTTAAAGGCTTATTGCATACGCTAAATGCAATCGACGATGCCTGCGACAGTGAGTTAGGATTTTATTTCTATTTTATTTTTGCTCGAGGACTAGAAAATAATAGGTTTGGGGGTATTTGATAGACACATTTTTGTGTCCGATTGGTCTCGATTCTATATATTGTTAGGGATCATTTTTGTACTTATTATGGTATTTTATTTATTTGTAGTTATTTTTGGCTAATAAATATTTTTGGAAAAAATTGGCTAAAAAAGTTGACGAAAAGCACCCGGAGGACACTTGCTATTCGGACCCCCCGGCTTGGATAAGGGGCAACCCCAGGACACCTCTTAAGGCAGCTTCTAAAGGCACCCCTACTCTGGATAGGGGGCGCCCTTTCTTCTTCACGGTTTCAAATCCAGAAAATTGGCGGGAAATATTTGGCAGTTTTGGCAATCGTGATTTGGAGGAGTTTGAGGTCGATTAAACCTCTGATTTTCATAGGATAGACTCTTTAAGGGTCTAGGAATCTGATATGGGTGTTTAAATCGATTATCCTGGGCTCAATCGACGTATTTTTATCACAATATAAATATATAGAAAGTCACGTGTGTGACCTGTTTTAGGGAATTTTAGAGAGATTAAAGTGTTGTAAACCTTCCCAAAGATTTATATCTATCTAAGGAAGAGTTTAGAATAAAAAGGAAAGCTCAGAAATGCGTAGAAATTCTAAAACAAGAAATTGCCGCAACTTTGCCGTGAAGAGAAGGAAAGAGATTTGGGAGAGATTTAATCGGTATTTTTGATATAAATAGATGGCTTGGGTCATATAGAAGGGGTGTCGAGAGTTTGGGGACCTAAGGAGAGCCAGAGAAGAAGAAATCAGAGCTTTACCAAACTCTGTTTCTGCTGCTGCTGCTGAAGAGGAAGAACGCGAAGAACATTGACGCACGGGAAACAGTCGCAGAACAGTGTCGTTGTTTAACAGCTGAAGAACATTAAGCTGTGCAGGACAGTCGTATTCTAGGGTCTTAAATTTCTGATCCTGTAATAGTTGATTAGTAACGTATATCTTCAGTATTGCAACACCAACTATAACGGTGACTTCTGTAACATCTATACACCGTTGCAGATCTGCTGTTTTATACCTTCTCTTCTTTTTAATCAACTTTTGAGCAACAAACATGTATTTTGAGCAAGTGGTTAATATGAGGAGCTAAACCCCATTGATGAGGCGATAGAGGAAGCTATTTTTCCAACAAAAAGTGGTATATTATTATTTATTTATTTATCGCAATTATTTTTATGATTGTTTTGCCTTGAGTGAAAATTGTTTGAATGATTCTTGTTAAGCAATTGTTATTTGTTTTGATAGAGCATGCTTGGACCTAGGTTTTTGATGTTCTATGCTTCGGATTTACACTTGTTATTTTGAGAATCTACTTGTTGCAATAGTTTGGAATCAAATTGAACGAAAAAATTGCATGAATATAAATATTGGATTTAATCACTTTGAATTTGGAAAATAGTGGAATCTTAGACTCAGTGTTCTTTTTAATATTTATATCAACTTTGATTGAGTTTGCTATAATTTTTAGTGAGTTTTCTATTTTATTATTAAAATTTAAGTCTAATTAATATCCTTCACAAGTCTGAGAATCGAACCACTTTTACCACTATCTACAAATCACATCAGGTAGTCGTGGCTGGCATGGTTTTCCATTGGCACAGTGGTGCGGCTGGCATGGTTGGCATGCCTTGGCGCGGAGGTGTGGCTGGCATGGTTTTTCATTGGCACAGAGATGTGTCTGGCATGGTTGGCATGCCTTGGAGCGGAGATGTGGATGGCATGGTTTGCCATTGGCACAGTGGTGCGGCTGGCATGGTTGGCATGCCTTGGCGCGGAGATGTGGCTGGCATGGTTGGCATGCCTTGGCGCGGTACCATGAGAATTAGGGTTTGGCATAGATGATGTCGGTCAATGTTAAGGGTTCTGCCGTGGAACATAGTGACATCACGTCAGTTGTGCGGTTTTACGATTTTAACCCTAAGCTAAAAACCACCATCAATATTAAGTCCCCTGCTTAGCTCGGAACGGGAGCATCATTGTGAGGTAATCATAAGATGGTGACAGGCTATGACAAAATCGAAACAACAAGTCGTGAAAAGATAGTCAGGAAGGTCCGACTAACCTTTTCGAGAGGTAAAGAGAGTTTGTGCTTCCCGTGTTGGCGGCCTTGCATAAATTGTACTGGTGGTGCAGACCATGGAGTGGTGAGATGAAAATCGTCGGCTTAGTCTGGCCATGCATCACCTTGGCTGGGTTAGGTAACATCGTGACGCTGGCTTGGCGATTTTGTTGGTGTTAGCGCGGCAAGTCACGACGCGTAAAGTGGTGCAAGGCATGACACGGTTTGGTGAGGCAAAGCATGCGCGGACGGTGGTGCTAGGCATGACAAGGTTTGGTGAGGGAAAGCATGCGCGGACGGTGGTGCAAGGCATGACACGGTTTGGTGAGGCAAAGCATCCGCGGACGGCTTGGCATGTTGGTGATTTGTATTTGCGGGCCCGATTGCCTCTTTTCCTTACTTGACTCAAATAGGAAGTCATTTTCTCATTCAAATGTCAAAGTATCACGCCCTCCTGTCTCGTTTGGCTTTCATTAGGGTTTTTGATGAGGGGTTTCGTTTGAGGTTGATTTCCCGGTCGTGATGTAATCACGTTCCGCTTATTCAGTCTGTGTTTCTCTTTTTTCTTTTAGGGTTTCCACAATATTTATGCCGGTGAAGTTACATCGTCTTCCCAGTTTTACAACAAATATTTCCTCTTTTTGAGTCCACCTCTCTTCATCATGTCGATCATAAGTGAATCATCCTCGAGCTAGATAGATTCTCCAGTCAAACGCGTGAGGCCTGACTCTTGCAACAATTCCCCCATCCGGGTCATTCGAGTCAAGAAGATTATACCGGTATGTTTTTATTGCTCAACAGGTGTTTCATTGTTTGCTGATGAATGAAAAAAGTTTTCTTCTGTGTAGAGATATCCTGTCGGAGCGTGCGTTACCATCATTGATTAAGATGATTTGGTTACCCCTTTTCCTTCAAGCCCGATCCCACCAGCTGCCGCAGATCTGGAGAATGACGACTTAGGAATTTTTTGTCATGAGTATCCCAATGCAGGTTTGTCGTTCGGAACCCGCATGAGGTGTCTTTCCTCTAACTACCGGAACATCGGTGGGTTTCTGGTGTGGAAAGAATTCGTGACTCTTTACACAAAGATATGGAGGATATATGGCCACATCTTCACCAGGAGCGTGGTGCAATATTGTTCGTCCACTTCAGTTTCCATAGTGAATTGTCTCTTGCCGATGGTCGCCGAAATGGAGAGTATGTCTATCCGCGCTGTCGTGGAATCAACTATTCAAAAGTGGGAGAACATGGTGTCTACCTTTGAATCTCTGAATTTCAACGTTAGTTGGTTGCGACATCGTCTTGATATTGTGAAAGTCGACAGAGCCGGTATTCTTGATAGCGTGGTCCCTGCTACGAAAGCTATTCTGGAAGAGGAGAAAGCTCTGGCCATAAAATCACAGAAGGTGGAAGAGTCAATACGGAACTTGAAGAGTAGGACTGAAAGGTATCAAAGCTGGTTAAAGATGATGCTTTCGAGGGATTACAATCTGTTGGATGGGCTTTTCTGAGTTATGTGGTTGTGAGATGTTTGGTTTCTTTCTGGGTTTTAAGCATGTTTTTGCTCTCTCTTTTTTGAAAGAATAAGAGAATTTTATTGATCTACTTCAATCAAACAAAAGAAAAGAAACTTGATATTTGAGATGTGGAAAAAAAGTGGAAAGATGCATGGCTATCCGTGTTTGTGATACGGCGGGGCGCGAGGTGGTGGTCAGGCGTAGTATGCCTTAAGCCATTTTCCGTTGATGACTGCTTCCAGTTTTCCTCCGTCTTCTTTAATGACCCTGTAGTACCCACTGTTATACGCTTTCGTGACTATATAAGGCCCTTCCCACTTTGCGGAGAATTTTGGTGCGGACGCGTCTTGCTGAATGTGTTTGGAAGTCTTCAGTACCAAATCTCCCACTTGAAAAACCCGAGGCTTCACAGTTTTGTTATATGCTATGGAAACCCTATTTATGTATGCTTGTGCATGTTCTTCCGCCTTGGATCTTCTGGAATCTACAGTGTCCAATTCTGCGACTCTGGCGCTAAATGCTTCAGCTACATTCCATCGAACTCCGCTTTTTTTGGTAATCCTAGACAATGGGATTTTAACTTCTACTGGGAGGATGGTGTTTGCGCCATAAACAAGGGAGTAGGTAAAGGCCCCGCTGTAACTTCTTGGTGACGTCCGGTACGCCCAGAGCGCTATTGGAAAGTGCTCATGCCATGTCCGAGGATTATCATGCATTGTCCGACTGAGGATTCAGATCAGAGTTTTTTGATGCTTTCATCTTGTCCGTTCCCTTGGGGGTAGTACACGGTGGAGAAGACTTGCTTAATTCCGTATTCTTAGAGTAACTCCCATACTTGCTTGTTTGCGAAAGGAGTGCCGTTGTCGGTGATGATATGTCTAGGCACGCCAAATCGGAAGATAATGTACTCCTTAATGAATGCCGCGATTGTGGTTCCATTCATCCCTCGTAAAGGTATGGCTTCGACCCATTTGGTGAAATATTCGGTTGCTGTTATTATGTACTCGTGATGCTTTGAGGACGGCGGATTTATCTTTCCAATGATATCGAGTCCCCAGCTATGAAAGGGCCACGGACTGCTTATCGAATGCAGGGGAGTCGACGGTACATGGATAAGGTTTCCGTGAATATGGCGTTTTTTGCATCTCTGGACGAAAACAGCTGCATTATCCTCCATGGTTGGCCAGTAGTATTTCTCATGTATCTGAAGAAATATTTTCCGTTTTCCTTGGTGTTCGCCTTCGTGCATCTCTTTCAGCATGATTGGGATTTTATCTTCGTTCAAACATCGTAGCAAACTTACTCCAAATATCTTACGATATAAGATTCCTTCGTGGAATACAAATCTCTCGTACCTTTGTTTTATTTTGGATGCATCCTTCCTATTGGTGGGTAGTATTATGTCGCGAACGTAACTGATATATGGCTCCTGCCAGTCCCCAGCGTGACCGATATTGAAAACTTATAATTGATGTGGTGGCGCTTGACAGTTGGAACATGTTCTTTGAAGTAATCGAGATTGAGCCTCCATTTCTGGCCAGTAGTATCCAAGGCGTTGCAAACGGCGATAGAGTGTTACCACTAATGTTTACCCGTAGATTTCATCATTGACGCGGTTGAGTTGTTGTTGTGCTTCTCCCTCTCCAAGATATCTTGACAAGGAACCGTCTGGATTTCGATGATATAGCACCCCTCGGATAATGAAGAAATTTTGTAAGGTTTTGAGAATGACCTTTCCCTGGAAAAGAGATCTGTTAAGCTCTTGGATAATTGGCCTTCTCCAGTCGCCAACTTCATCCTCTCGGGTTGTGAAAGCCATGTTGAAGCCACGGTTCGTCTCTTCACTGTCAGGGTTTCCTCAAAACCTTCAAATTGCAGTTTTCATGCTAGTGTGGCTAGGAAATCAGCGTGTTGGTTGCCGCTACGCCCAATATGCGTTATGGTCGCGTCGGCGAAGTAGTTTAGCAGTTTTTGTGCCTCGGCTCTGTATGGGGCCAAGGTTACTTCCTTTAGTGCGTATACTCCGTTCACTTGGTTGACAAGTAATTTAGAATCCCCTCTTATTTCCATACGTGTAGCTCCAGCTCGTTTAGCTAAGGACAATCCGATGAGAAAGGCTTCATATTCTGTTGAATTGTTAGTGCAGGGGAAGTCTAGCTTGAAGGAGTGCGAGAATACTTCAACGGACGGGGATACTAGAACCACACCTGCTCCTCCAGTAACGTTGTTAGGAGTAGCGGAGCCGTCGAAGAATAGTGGACACGTTTGTTCTTGGATGAAAGATATTTATGGAAAGTCTCCAGGGAGGTCCCCGTGTAGCGTCATGGTATTCTCTCCCGGAAACGCCGCCAGCAAATACGCAACTGCTTGCCCTTCGATGGCTCTCGGGGAAGCGCATGTTATGTCGAACTCTGACGTTTGGAGGAGCCATTTGGTCGGTCTTCCTATTAGGGCCGGTTTTGAGAAGAGGAACTTCACAGGATCGGACTTATATATAAGCACCACTTTATTGGAAAGCAGGTAATGCCTGAATTTCTGGATGGAGTGGATCAAAGCTAAACACGCCTTTTCTTCTTTGGGATATCTGAGTTCGGCATCTCTTAAAGTCCGACTGAAGTAGTAGATGGGATGCTCAATCCCTTCGTCATCTTCTTGGGCGAGGAGAGCTCCGATAGCAGTGTCACTAAAGGCAGTATAGAGGTGTAGCGGTCTTCCTTGTATGGGAGATTTCATGATGGCTGGGAAGATAATGTTTGTTGAATATTCCGGAACGCTTCCTGTTGTAGTGTGGTCCAGACGAAGCTTGCTCCTTTCTTCAGTAAGGGGGTAAACGAATCAACAAGTTGAGCCAATCCTGGTATGAAGCGGCGAATGTAGTTTGTTTTACCCATGAAACTCTGGAGTTCTTTCACGGTTCGTGGTGGTGGCATCGTGAGGATGACTTGTATTTTAACTGGGTCAACTTTAATTCCGTTGGCTATCACCTGGAAACTTAGAAACTTGCCCGAAGAGACACCAAAAGCACACTTCAATGGATTCATCTTCAGTTTGTACTCGCGACATCTTTCGAATACCTGCCGCAAAATTCCTGCATGGGCTGCCCGAGTTTTTGACTTAACCACCATGTCATCTACATAATTTTAGACTTTCTTATGCATCATATCTTGAAAAATGGTGGTCATGGCGCGTTGGTATGTGGCGCCAGCGTTTTTCAAACCGAAGGGCATCACAGTGTAGTAAAAGTTTCCAAGAGGAGTTCGAAAAGCCGTCTTACTTGTGTCGTGTACGTACATCTTTATTTGGTTGTAGCCGCTGTATCCATCCATGAAACAGAACATGCTATATCCACTGGTGGCGTCTACTAGCATGTCAATGTTGGGGAGCGGAAAGTCATATTTAGGGAAACATTTGTTCAAATCCCTAAAATCGACACAACACCTGATCTGTCCATTCTTCTTTTTCACTGGAACTACGTTGGCCAACCAAGTGGGGTGGTGAATCGGTTTGATGAAACTAGACGCTAGTAGCTTTTGAATCTCTATCTTAATCTGTTCTTCCACATCGTGCAGGAATTGTCTCGGGGTTTTCTTGACCGGTTTGGACCCGTGTATCACGTGTAAATGATGAGTGACTAGCTTCTCGTCCAAGCAAGCATTTCCTCGTATGTCCATGCGAATACGTCTTGATATTCCTTGAGAAGGTCTACCATCTTTACGCGTTCATCCGTGCACAGAGTTGAGCTGATCGAGATGGTTCGCGGAGATTCTTCACTCCCGACATTAACAACCTCAAGTTCGTCCATGGTAGAGTTGGTCCCGTCTTGTAGTTGTCGTGGTGCATCAGGTACTTCCTCTGGCGGATCGTTACTACGTTTGCGTTCCATTGTGCGGAGTGACTGTGCGGTAGTCTCCCCTGTTAATTGCTAAAAACGGTGCTGATATACGATTTTCCCTTTTTCATCATGACCCATGATAAAATCCGGTCCTCGCTTGGTATGGGTGCAAGCCGCACTCCGGTTTGGCGGGTGGAGGCTGGCGTGTCTCTCTTTCGAAGGGGTGATGTGAGATCGGGTTTCTCCGTGAAGCGGTGCAGGACCATTGCTTTTTTCAATGGACGTCCACTTTGGCAATGGAGTGTGGTGAGCCTTGTTGGTCGTGGCATGCGGGCCCTTTTTTGGCTCAAAAATATCCATGCCGCAGATCGGCGCATAGGGAGATAATGATGCGGCGATGTGAACGACTTCTCCGTTTAGCATGGTTTTCAAGCACTGGTGATACGTCGAAGGAATGTTTCTGCTTTCGTGGAGCCATGGTATTCCCAATATCATGTGGTAATCTGGCTCCTTTTCGATTACCTCGAACCTTACTTTTGACTGGACGGGTCCTACTGATAAATTCAGGTTGACGTACCCATACGTGCTGTTTTGGTTGCCTTCGAAATCGGTCATTATAGTGGACTGTCGCACGACTTAGTTCGGCCTTACCCTGGACGTTCTGAGCATCCTAAGGGGAACAACGTTGAAAGATGCTCTCGTGTCGATGAGAGCCCTTTTGAATTCCATATCCTTGATACGGGCTGTGACGTGTAGGGCCCAATTTTGTCTTTCCTCTTCCATCATGTCGTCATCGGTAAACGTGATATTGTTGATGGACATCTCCGGTGTTCTTGACGTTTCCAAGCGTGAAGGAATCAAGGACGCATTTAACGTCATTCGATTGATGGCGGTGAACGTCTCCATCAGTTGATCTTTTGAAAGATGTAAGAGTTCACATAGATTCTCCATCAGCGAGGCCGCTTCCTGGCCTACTGGTTTCTGGTTAATAGTGAATCTGTTGACTTGGGAGTGATCGTTTGGGATGTTAGTCCCCAGTCCTGGAGTTTCCGGGGCAAGTGAATCGTTCGATTCTGCCGTTAAGTTGATGAGGGAATCCAGTATGATGTTAATCGCATTTTTCATTAGACCCATGTTCTTGGTATGGATCTCCTGAATCCGTACCAAGTCAGTCAGCCTTGGAATTCCTTCATCGATTACGTTGTTGGGCGTTGCGTTTGGGGGAGAAAACAGCCGTTCGCCTGAGTGGAACTTGAGGACATGGATTCATCCCTAAAACCGACCATCTTCTGGAGTTAGAGAAACGTGTTCTGAAATTGGTATTGGAACCGAGAGATTGATCTCCCACTATGCTCTCCAATTTTTTGAGGGTCAAAACGGTTTCTGCTTATTTTGGTAATTTCAGGTGTGTGGGTGAGAAACGAATTTAAACCCTAAACAATGTACTTCAAGGGAGTACTTTAGATTCGAGAGATCAATCTGTATTAATCTGGCCTAAACCAAGAAATGGCCGTTCCGGAATTGCTCCGGTCACAAAGTGAAGGAGAAGGGTTGGTTTTGGGGAGGGAATTGAAGAAAGTGTTGAGACCAGAATAGTTGATTCTGGAAGAGTAGTTGTTTCACGACTTGTATCAGAAAGTGGGAAGCTAACAGATGGAAAGCTAGCAAATGTTTTCTGAGTGTTGTATCCTCCTCACCTGAACTTGTCATTCGGTGGAAATAGGTAATGCCTATTTATACAAATCGAAGTGAAACGTACTCTGGTCTCATTAAGAAATGGAAAAAGGGTGAGTAAATGGGAGGAGGTGGTAACCAGTAACGCTTGGAATTGATGTTCCATAAAAGAATGTGTTTCACCATTACTCCTTGTATTTACTATCCGCCTCATCCTTATGGCACTTTCTTATAACGAGCGTAGTGCACGCCGCACGCTGTAAATCGCCAAACAAATACCCAATTAGTATCCCCCAGTTTGTGACATGTGTTGATGTCTCGAGTGTTTTCCTGGAAAACATGTAACATGTTATTGTTGTCTGGCAAGTTGAGCTTCGGAGACCTGTCGGCTCGGTGGTGGCCTTCAACGGTCGATATTTTGCATCTTAAGAGGAAGGTAGCCGTTGATTATTGCAACCTTTCGTTTGGTAGCCAGTGGATTGAAAGTATGATCAGTATGACTTTAATATGGCCCAGTTTAGGCGCGGCCAAAAGTTAGGGTTTTGGCTTTGTTTAGGCGTGACCAAACTAGGGACAAAGGTTGCCATGTGTTAGCTGGTAACCTTGGACGGCTAAGATCTGCATCTTAGATGAAAAAGTGGCCGTTGATTGTTGCAGGCCTTCGTTTTGGTATCCGCATAGGGAAGGCCGGCATTGTATAGCGCGACAAGGTGGTTGGCATGCCATTGGCACATGTGGCATGGCATGCCTTGGAATGGCCAAAACTAGGGTTTTGGGCCAAAGGTTACCATGCATTCTTTGGCGACATTGGACGGCTAGGATTTGCATCTAGGATGGAAGGGTGGTCGTTGATCGTCGCACGCCTTCTTTTTGGTAGCCGCATGGGGAAGGCCGGCATGGTATGGCGCGGAAAGGTGGTTGGCATGCCATTGGCACATGTGTCATGGCATGCCTTGGCGTGGGTTGGCGTGGCCAAAACTAGGGTTTTGGGCCAAAGATTACCATGCGTTGTTTGGCGACCTTGGACGGCTAGGATATGCATATAGGATGGAAGGGTGGCAGTTGATCGTCGCACGCCTTCGTTTTGGTAGCCGCATGGTGATATACACATTTTTGTGTCCGATTTGTCTCGATTCTATATATTGTTATGGCTCATTTTTGTACTTATTATGGTGTTTTATTTATTTGTAGGTATTTTTGGCCAATAAACATTTTTGGAAAAAATTGGCTCGAAAAGTTGTCGGAAAGCACCCGGAGGACACTTGTTATTCGGACCCCCGGTTTGGATAAGGGACACCCCCAGGACACCCTTAAGGCAGCTGCTAAAGGAACCCCTATTCTGGATAGGGGGAAACCATCTCCATTATTTAAATTCTGGTTTATGGCGGGAAAACAAACCACCATGCATGCAGATTAGGGTTCGCATTCTTGGGAAGATTTAAGGAGATTAATCTCGGAATTTTGTTGGCCTGGACTTCCTAGAGCATAACAGGGTCGGTATATGTGATTGGATCAAATGAATTGGGTTAGATCGACCAGGAGAAGGAAAAAGAGGTGTTGTGGTCACGAGTTGCTGTTGGAGTATTTTTCGACAATTCAGGGAGATTAAAGGCTAGAAAACCTTCCCCAACATTCGTAGTTATCTAATAAAGAGTTTGGAAGTATTGAGAGAGGTCAAATACGCGTGAAGAGAGTTTGGCAGAAAGAAAACTATGAAACTTGCTGTGGAGATAAACCAAGATTTTGGGGGAGATTTAATCGAGCTGTGGCCTATAAAAGGAGAGTGGATAAGTCATATAAGAGGTACGAAACCTTAGGAGAAATTAAGAGGAGAATAGAGAGCTCCAGAGATCGAGTTGCAGGAAAAATAAAATATTCTGTTGCTGCTGCTGAAGAGGAAGAACACGAAGAACATTGACGCACAAGCAACTGTCGCAGCAAACTATCGTTGTTTCACAGAAGTACCTATGTGTCGTTCATCACAGCGGTTGCATTAGGTCTTTAGTTACTATTTCTCCCTGTAACAGTGATTCTGCAACACCAACAAACTGTTGCGAATCGTCTATATTATCACTTTTCATCTTTTTAATCATCTTTTGAGCCATAAACAATTATTTTGAGATCATGATTAATATGAGGAGATAAACCCCATTGCTGAGGCGATAGAGGAAGCTATTTTTCCAACAAAAAGGTACAATCTATTTATTTAATTTATTGCAATTATTATTATGATTATTTGCCTTGAACTATTATTGAATATGATTTTTATTTGAGTGATTGTGATCTATTTTGATGGAGTATGCTTAGTTTATAGACTCTTGATGCTTCATACTTGGTATTTACAATTATTACTTTTGAAAATCTATTAGTTGCAATATTTTAGAATCAAATTAAACGAAAATTGCATGAATATAATATTTGGACCAAATCACTTTGAACTTGGAAAATAGTGGAATCTTAGCCTCAGTGTTCTTTTAATATTGATACCAACTTTGTCAGTGTTTGTTATAATTATTAGTGAGTTTTCTATTTAGTTTTGAATTTAAGTCTAAAGTTATCCTTCACAAGTTCGAGAATCGAATCACTTTTTACCACTATCTACAAATCACATCAATTTTTGGCGCCGCCGACGCGGACTTGTTTTTAGGGTTTTAGATTTTTATTTTTTTTATTTTTTTTTGTTCTTTTTTATGTTTTTGGGTATTTATCTTGTGTCTACAGGTTCTGGATCATAAAGAAATTGAGCCAAAGAGTTTGGTGATTTCATAAAGACTTGGAGCTAAAGATTAAAGCAAAAAGAACAGAAAAGAAGACAATTTTATTTTAGACAATTTTAGTTTAGGGTTTGTTTATTTTCTTTTAAAAAAAAAACTGTATTAGGGTTTATTATTTTTGTAATTTTTCTTTCTTTTTGGACTTTGGACTTTGGACTTTGGGACATTTTTTTTTATTACCCTACGGAAGGGTACTTTAAATATAAACTGTTTGCAGAGAAGGAGGACAATTACGATATTGTCTCTGCACCTTGGGTTCGTACACTTGACATCGGAGTCAGTGGCCCGAGTCGACTACAACCGATTCATCCCCCGTCTGGAACGGGAGGTAAGATTCTAAACACTCGCGAATCCCCTGTCAGCGAGTTACTGGACTCCTTCGTATGCATATATGTTGAGGACTGAATACGGACATTTATTTTTCTAGTAAAGGGCAAGGCCTGGCCATACAAGATAAGGGTTCGGATTTCATCACCGTTCTCTTCTTGCCCGCTTTAGGAACACGTAACCTACGCGAACCTAAGCCTAAAATTTTGACTAGAACGAGACCGATAGGGTAACGAGCTTAACAGGAAAGTCATTCGAAAAATATTGGTTACTCTTTTAAGCATACTTCGAAGTTCTTGACGGTTTCTGTAAGTTGAATGCGTGACTGCGCCGCCTTGTAATACCGGTGAGGCCTTGGGTATCAAAGCTCCACCGAGCTTCCCTCGCCTCTATTCAACTTACTTTAACTCGGATTGATTCCAGAGGGGTTTGCTTAAATTGTAACGAATTCCCGTTCGAAGGATTAGAAGCTGGTCTAGAAACAATCTAAGTGGAGCCATCATGCTTTTTGTTTGCTAGAAATCAATAGGTTTGATTTGGTTGAGTCGGCCTTGATCTGTGTTTGCTTACCCTTCCAATTTAGAAAATTCTATTGTATGCCTGAACGTAAAAGAGACGCACTAGGTAGATTTGTTAAAGAGAAACCTAGTAGTTCGAAGCGTCTCGATTACCTTAATCTAGAGAGTACGACTTTTGAAGAGTCTGTTTTTGAACGTCCTTTGACTGAGGAGAGAATCCTGTTGCTCCGATAGCGCCAGAAATGGCAACTTTGAAAGCTTTGTTGAATCCAACTAGGACTACTCGTCCCTCATGTATCAGGTTAGCTGAGACGGAAGCAACTTATGAACTTAAACCTGGGACCTTACAGCTGCTCCCAATCTTTTTAGGGAAAGAAAATGAAAACCCCTATTTCCATGTTAGGGACTTTGAGGAAATTTGTAGTACCCTCAGGATTAGAAACCTAGATGATGATGCTTTGAAACTTAGGTTATTCCCCTTTTCCCTGAAAGATAAAGCTAAATCGTGGCTATATAGTTTGGCTTCCGGGTCAATCGAAACGTATGAACAACTTACATCTGCCTTTTTGAACAAGTTTTTCCCTAGGCACAAAACATCGTCTATTAGGACGCAAATCTGCACGTTTTCTCAACAGGAGGGAGAAACTTTGTATAGGTATTTGGAAAGGTTCAATGATTTATTAGCCCAATGTCCTCATCATGGTTTAGAGAAGGTTAGGTTAGTTCAGATCCTTTATGAGGGTTTAGATTATCCCACACAACCACAGTAGAATCTATGTGTACTGGTGGATTTGAGAACCAAACAGTTGATGACGCGATGACATATTTGCATGAAGTCGCCGAAAAGACCCAACAATGGGAAAGTAGTAGGGGACCCCAGAAAACAATTCTTCTCGGCAGAGGAAACGTTAATAGGGTAGAAGGAGGCTATGAATCAGATGCCAAAATTGCTGCTATAGCGAAAAGGTTAGAAGCTTTAGAAGTGGGTAACACTAGTGGTAGATTGGAGCCTTTTGGGAAGGCCAGAATAATGAAGAGCAAGCCAATGCTCTAATAACACTAGGTTTGATAATCGTCAGAAGTTTGACCCATATTCAGAAACCTATAATCCTGGTTGGAGAAACCATCCGAACTTTTCATGGTCTAAGGGCCAGAGTCAGGGTCAGTCTAATAATTCTAATGCTCCCCCAGGTTTTGGCTACACTAGGAATACATCAGGCCCAGAAAATAAAACGACTAGCTTAGAGGAATCTATTAAGATGTTAGCAAAAACTCAGGAAATGTTAGCACAGAGCCATGTTAGTTTTCAACAGGAAACCAAGCAGAATTTTCAAACTAATGCTCAGAGCCTTGCTAAGTTAGAACTTCAAGTCGGCCAAATAGCTAAGACCTTAAGTGAGAGAGATAATGGTAGGTTCCCTAGTCAGACTAATCCCAATCCTAGAGGAGTTCATGAAGTAGGTACAAAACCATCGAATCAATTGAATGCTATTAGAACCCTTAGGAGTGGTAGAATAGTAGACAATCAGGTAACCATGCCCGATAGTGAACATACTGTAGTTCACCCCTCAGGACCACTAGCTAAGGAAACTGATAAAATTTCTGATGATGCCAACTCAGTTCCTGAGAGGTCTGATTCTGTGCCTAGAGCCCCATTTCCTCAGCTATTAGTACCAACAAAGAAGGAATCGAACTTTAATGACATATTGGAGGTTTTTAAGCAAGTTACCATAAACCTTCCTTTATTAGATGCAATTAGGCAAATTCCTGCTTATGCCAAGTTCCTTAAGGATATGTGTACGCGAAAGCGAAAACTTAGCGTCCATAAGAAAGCCTTTTTAGCTAGTCACGTAAGTTCAATTATTCAAAACACTACAACTCCAAAGTACAAAGACCCAGGTTCCCCTACCATTGCTTGTACAATAGGTAAACACCGGGTAAAAAAGCTTTACTTGACTTAGGAGCCAGTGTGAACCTACTTCCGTACCATGTGTACTTACAGCTAGGACTTGGTGAAATGAAACCTACTCAGATAACACTGCAGTTAGCTGATAGGTCTGTTAAAATTCCTCGAGGTGTTATTGAGGAGGTCCTTATTGAGGTCGTCGATAAGTTTATCTATCCAGTGGATTTCGTGGTCCTAGATACTCAACCTGTCCCTGACCCAGAGAACCAGATACCTGTGATTTTAGGTCGCCCGTTTTTAGCTCGTCGAATGCGATCATTAACTGTCGAAATGGTGTGATGAATTTATCTTTTGGTAATATGACTATAGAGATGAACATTTTTAATGTCAGTAAGCTACCTTATGAGCTAGATGACACATGTGTTGAAGAGGTGAACATGATAGAAGCCTTAGTTCAGAAGTCATTACCAAACATTTTATTTGAAGACCCATTAGAAAGTTGTCTATCCCATTTTGGTTTAGATTTTGATGACGATACACTATTGAACAGTGAATGCTCTATTAGATTCTACCCCTGTGTTAGACACTGATAGATGGAAAGCTAGGTTCGAACCGTTACCAGTTTCTGAGACTACCCTAATTCCTTCTTTAGAAGAGCCCCCAAAGTTGGACCTTAAACCACTACCCGATACTCTAAAGTATGTGTTTTTAGGCCCATCTGAGACTTTACCTGTGATTGTAGCTTCCGATTTGGATAGTGATCAGGAAAGTAGGCTAGTAAAAGTACTTCAAGACAATAAGGAAGCTTTAGGGTGGACTATAGCAGACATTAAGGGTATAAGTCCTACTGTGTGTATGCATCAGATTCATTTAGAGGAAGACTCCAAACCTTCTAGGGAGATGCAACGTCGACTGAACCCTAACATGAAAGAGGTAGTTCGAAAAGAGGTGCTTAAGTTGTTAGATGCGGGTATTATTTACCCAATTTCAGACAGTAAGTGGGTCAGCCCTGTTCAGGTTGTCCCCAAGAAATCAGGTATCACTGTAGTCCAGAATGATAATAATGAATTAATCCCAACCCGAGTGACCACGGGATGGCGTGTGTGTATTGACTATAGGAAATTGAACAAGGTCACAAGGAAGGATCACTTTCCTCTTCCTTTTATCGACCAAATGCTAGAGCGATTAGCTGGACATAGTCACTATTGCTTCTTATATGGTTACTCTGGTTATAATCAGATCGTTATTGCCCCAGAATACCAAGAGAAAACCACTTTTACCTGTCCCTTTGGTACCTTTGCGTATATACGCATGCCTTTCGGGTTATGTAATGCCCCTGCGACTTTTCAGCGTTGTATGATGAGCATATTTTCTGATATGGTAGAACAGTTTTTAGAGGTTTCTATGGATGATTTTTCAGTATTTGGTTCATCTTTTGATGAGTGCTTGCATCATTTGACATCAGTGTTGACTAGGTGTAAGGAAAAGAATTTAGTGCTTAATTGGGAAAAATGCCATTTCATGGTTGAATCAGGAATTGTCTTAGGGCACATCGTTTCTTCAAAGGGTATAGAGGTCGACAAAGCCAAAATTGACCTTATTAAGACTCTACAGGACCAAAAACCGTAAAAGATATTAGGTCATTCTTAGGGCATGCAGGTTTTTACCGTCGATTCATTAAGGATTTTAGCTTGATTTCTAGACCTCTTTGCAATTTGCTTGCAAAAGATGTTAAGTTTGTCTTTGATGATGCTTGCTTAAAGGCTTTTGATAAGATTAAGACTTTACTCACTACTGCCCCGATAGTCCAGGCGCCTAACTGGAACCTACCCTTTGAAATTATGTGTGATGCTTTAGATTATGCTGTAGGCGTTGTGCTAGGTCAGCGAGAAAAAAAATTACTCCATGTGATTTACTATGCTAGAAAAACTCTGAATGATGCCCAAATGAACGATACAACTACCGAGAAGGAATTTCTAGCCATCGTGTTTGCCTTGGATAAGTTTAGATCCTATTTATTAGGTTCTAAGATCGTAATCTATACTGATCATGCTGCTTTGAAATACCTTTTATCTAAGAAGGATACCAAACCTAGATTGATTAGATGGATCCTTTTGTTACAATAATTTTGTCCAGACATTAGAGACAAAAAGGGTGCAGAGAATGTGGTAGCAGACCACTTGTCTAGGCTAGTTCTTAGTTCCCCTAATAATTCCCTTCCTATAAGGGATAGTTTTCCTGATGAACAATTTTTCTTTGTTTCCCAATCACCTAGGTATGCAAATGTAGTGAATTATCTTGTTACTTGTCGAATGCCTCAACATTGGGGTAAGCAAGATCGTTCTAGGTTTTTCGCCGAGGTTAAGCATTTCTTTTGGGACGATCCTTATCTGTTTAAGTATTGTGCGGACCAGATTATTAGGAGATGTGTATCTGAGAGTGACCAGTCTAGTATTATCTCCTTTTGTCATGAACATGCATGTGGGGGTCATTTTAGTGCTAAGAAGACTGCTGCTAAGATTTTGCAGTGTGGATTTTACTGGCCTTTGTTGTTTAAAGATTCACATAGTCATTGTGTTTCTTGTGAGCGTTGCCAGAAGTTAGGAACCATTTCCCGTAGAAATATGATGCCTTTGAACCCTATTTTAGTGATTGAGGTTTTTGATGTGTGGGGCATTAATTTTATGGGTCCATTTCATATTTCGTTTGGTTATCTTTACATACTTGTCGCTGTAGACTATGTGTCTAAGTGGGTTGAGGCGGTTCCGTGTAAAACAAATGACCACAGGGTCGTAGTCCAGTTTTTGAAAGAGAATATACTTACACGTTTTGGTACGCCACGAGCTATAATTAGTGATGGAGGTTCACACTTTTGTAATAGACCGTTTGCTCTTTTAATGAAACAATACGGTATTACCCATAAAGTAGCAACCCCATATCACCCTCAGACTAGTGGTCAGGTATAGGTTACCAATAGAGAAATTAAGCGTATTCTAGAGAAAACAGTTAATCCAAATAGGAAAGACTGGTCTTCGAGGATTACTGATGCCTTATGGGCTTACCGTACTGCGTTTAAGACACCCATTAGAATGTCACCTTATCGTTTAGTATTTGGCAAGGCATGTCACCTGCCTGTTGAGTTAGAGCATCGAGTCTATTGGGCTATTAAGAACTTAAACTTTTCACTTGACAAGGCAAGAGCTCAAAGAAAGCTCCAGCTCAATGAGTTGGACGAGATTCGTAGAGATGCATACGATAGTGCTAAGGAGTGTAAGAACAAAATGAAACTTGTGCATGATAGGAATATTTTACGGAAGTCATTTTCTACAGGTCAAAAAGTTCTTCTATATGACACTCTGTTGCATCTATTCCCCGGGAAGTTGCGCTCTCGATGGACCGATCCTTTTGTGGTCCGTACTGTTTTTTCTCATGGCACTGTTGAGATTGAGACATCAGATGGTAGTAGTTCTTTGAAGGTTAACGGTCAACGATTGAAGCCCTTTATAGAGCCTTTTCCTACATGTGATGTTGAGGAGGTCCCTATGGAGGACCTTGTTTACCTTGATTGACCATCGAGGCGATTTTGTATGTTGTATATTATTTTTGTAGGTTTTTGGTTACACTTCACCCAGGTACTATCTTTCCGACTTTTCTCTTTACTATTTCCTCATGCAACTTATATTTTTGGTACTGTTCTTTAATTAGAAACCTTGAGGACAATGTTAGATTTAAGTTTGGGGGTGGGGTAAAACTTTTTGTTACCTTTTCGTTGCAATAAATAAACTCCAGAGCCTAGAAATTTATCCTTATTAAGGATGGCACTACCCAATCTAAGTGGATGGAAGCATTTTGATTTTAGGAGTTGAGGGACCAATCTGATTAGATGGAAACATCTAAAGAGTCTATTCATAAAAGCACAGAGCTCAGGTGTTAGAAATAACATGGTAGTTTCGCCATATCTCATTGAGTCCTTTTCACTTCTATTTTTATTTTTTTATTTTTAAAATATGTTTCTCTAAGTGATTAGGTGGGGCTCGCGATTCAAGTTGTTACCATTGCTAGGGTGAAATAGAGTGATTGAGATAGCCATAAAAAAAAGTTGAAAAAAAGTTGAAAAAAAAAAAGAAAAGAAATTGAGACCAGACCATCAGACCAACTGGAATACATTCAATAAAGTCGACCACTGGAACCCTTGTATACGCCAGTTGTGTTGACCTGGAGTTAGGATTATCGACCACTGGTACCCTTGTATATGCCAACGTGTTGATATTAGTCAGACCGGTATCTCAGTCCATTAGGATAGGTTCATTATGGCAGTGGCCTTCAGACAGATATGAGAAACACCGTTCACCTTAGTTAACATCAAAACCATCTATATCCACCTTCTTAATCTATCCATGTGATTTGTTTGATTCTGAGTTTGGATGCAACTATCTGAGTAGAGCTCTGTCACTTTATATGAATTTTAGTATGTTTGAGTGTGAACTCGTGTTTAGGATTCGCATTCTTTGGAAGATTTAAGGAGATTCAATCTCGGACTTTTGTTGGGCTGGACTTCCTAGAGCATAACAGGGTCGGTATATGTGATTGGATCGAATGAATTGGGTTAGATCGATCTGGAGAAGGAAACAGAGGTGTTGTGGTCACGGGTTGCTGTTGGAGTATTTTTCGACAATTCAGGGAGATTAAAGGCTAGAAAACCTTCCCCAACATTCGTAGTTATCTAATAAAGAGTTTGGAAGTATTGAGAGAGGTCAAATACGCGTGAAGAGATTTTGGCAGAAAGAAAACTCTGAAACTTGCTGTGGAGATAAACCAAGATTTTTGGGGAGATTTAATCGAGTTGTGGCCTATAAAAGGAGAGTGGATAAGTCATATAAGAGGTAAGAAACCTTAGGAGAAGTTTAGAGGAAAATAGAGAGCTCCAGAGATCGAGTTGCAGGAAAAATAAAATATTCTGCTGCTGCTGCTGAAGAGGAAGAACACGAAGAACATTGAGGCACAAGCAACTGTCGCAGCAAACTATCGTTGTTTCACAGCAGTACCTATGTGTCGTTCATCACAGCGGTTGCATTAGGTCTTTAGCTACTATTTCTCCCTGTAACAGTGATTCTGCAACACCAACAAACTGTTGCGAATCGTTTGTATCATCACTTTTCATCTTTTTAATCATCTTTTGAGCCATAAACAATTATTTTGAGATCATGATTAATATGAGGAGCTAAACCCCATTGTTGAGGCGATAGAGGAAGCTATTTTTCCAACAAAATGCGGTACAATCTAATTTATGTAATCTATTGCAATTATTATTATGATTATTTTCCTTGAAATATTATTGAATATGATTTTTATTTGAGTGATTGTGATCTATTTAGATGGAGTATGCTTAGTTTATAGACTCTTGATGCTTCATACTTGGTATTTACAATTATTACTTTTGAAAATCTATTAGTTGCAATATTTTAGAATCAAATTAAACGAGAAAATTGCATGGATATAAATATTTGGACCAAATCACTTTGAACTTGGAAAATAGTGGAATCTTAGCCTCAGTGTTCTTTTAATATTGATACCAATTTTTTCAGTGTTTCTTATAATTATTAGCGAGTTTTCTATTTAGTTTTGAATTTAAGTCTAAAGTTATCCTTCACAAGTTCGAGAATCGAATCACTTTTTACCACTATCTACAAATCACATCACATGGGGAAGGACGGCAAGGTATGGCGCGGCAAGGTGGTTGGTATGCCATTGGCACATGTGGCATGGCATGCCTTGGCGCGGTTTAGCGTGGCCAAAACTAGGGTTTTGGGCCAAAGGTTACCATGCGTTGTTTGGCGAACTTGGACGACTAGGATTTGCATCTAGGATGGAAGGGTGGTCGTTGATCGTCGCACGCCTTCGTTTTGGTAGCCGCATGGGGAAGGCCGGCATGATATGGCGCGGCAAGGTGGTTGGAATGCCATTGGCACATGTGGCATGGCATGGTTTGGCGTGGCCAAAACTAGGGTTTTGGGCCAACGGTTACCATGCGTTGTTTGGAGACCTTGGACGGATAGGATTTGCATCTAGGATGTAAGGGTGGTCGTTGATCGTCGCACGCCTTCGTTTTGGTAGCCGCATAGGGAAGGCCGGCATGGTGGGGCCAAGGAAATGGCGCGGATGGCTTGGAATAGTGGGGCCAAGGGTTTGGTACGGATGACTCGGCATGGTGGGGCCAAGGCAAGGTGCGGTTGGCTTGGCATGGTGGGGTCAAGGGTTTGGCATGCCATTGGCGCATGGTGCGTCTAGCATGGTTGGGGCCATGGAAAGGTGCGGTTGGCTTGGCATGGTTGGGCCAAGGGTTTGGCATGCCATTGGCATATAGTGAGGCTAGCATGGTTGGCATGCCTTGGCGCGGTACACGTGGCTGGCATGGTTTTACATTGGCATAGTGGTGCAGCTGGCATGGTTGGCATGCCTTGGCGCGGAGATATGGCTGGCATGGTTTGCCATTGGCACAGTGGTGCGGATGGCATGGTTGGCATGCCTTGGCGCGGAGATGTGGCTGGCATGGTTCTCCATTGGAACAGTGGTGCGGCTGGAATGGTTGGCATGCCTTGGCGCGGAGATGTGGCTGTCATGGTTTGCCATTGGCACAGTGGTGCGGCTTGCATGGTTGGCATGCCTTGGCGCGGAGATGTGGCTGGCATGATTTTCCATTGGCACAATGGTGCGGCTGGCATGGTTGGCATGCCTTGGCGCGATAACATGAGAATTAGGGTTTGTCATAGATGATTTCGGTCAATGTTACGGGTTCTGCCGTGGAACATGACACATAAAAAAAAGGCACCCTGGTAATTCTTACATAGGCATGCTGATCAATTCAATAAATGTGCTAATGGTCATACTGACGTCATGTCAGTTGTGCGGTTTTATGATTTTAACCTTAAGCTAAAAACCACCATCAACAGTTGGATCACCAATTGATTGAACTACGCAGAACCTGTGATATTTCAATTACATAAAAATATAATGCGGAAAAGAAATAACACAGACATCAGAAATTTTGTTAACGAGGAAACTGCAAATGCAGAAAAACCCCGGAACCTAGTCAAGATTTGAACACCACACTGTATTAAGCCGCTACATACTCTAGCCTACTACAAGTTAACTTCGAACAAGAATGTAGTTGAGCCCTAACCAATATCAAACTGAAGGTACAGTCG
The DNA here is from genome assembly GCF_003573695.1 of Papaver somniferum. NCBI lineage: Eukaryota > Viridiplantae > Streptophyta > Magnoliopsida > Ranunculales > Papaveraceae > Papaver > Papaver somniferum. Next base: position 61,887,430 of record NC_039363.1, on the reverse strand, counting down.
CGTTCCATAGCCTCTTGAACCACGCCAAAATCTGCGCACTTGATTCCCTTAGCTGATCTCACCCACACCTAAGATTTGCTACGACCCAAAGTCGAAGACTTTTGTTCACAGAAATAAAAACATATGTCTCACACAGAAAAATCTATTTAATAGATAAATACGCCTCCTACATAAATACCTACGAGTTTTTGTTCCGTCTTTTGATAAATCAAGGTGAACATGAACCAATTGATACACCGATCTTATATTCCCGAAGAACAGCCTAGTAATATCAGCAAAACAAGATATTGTGGAATCACAAACGATGAGACGAAGTTGTTTGTGACCGTACTCAACACGATATAACAAAGTCAGATGAGAACACGCAACTACGGAGAAAATAGTTGGGTCTGGATTCAGAATTCCAATGAAGTCTTTAAGTCGTTGACCTATAATGGTTTTAGGAAAAAACCTAGGTTAAAGGAGAATCGACTCTAGTCGCAACTAGTATCACACAAGAGGCGTGGGGATTAGGTTTCCCAGTTGGTAGAGGTCTCCTTTATATAGTCTTCAAATCAGGATTTCCAATCAATGCTACCTTGGTAATAAAGCATTCAATATTCACCGTTAGATAAAAACCTTATTAGAGTCAAGCTAATATCTTTAAACCGTTATATCAAACTCAACTTGTTATACACAAATCAAATGTGACTTCATTTAGGTATGAGTAACCGTACCCAAACATATGCACATAGTTGGCTCAACAATAGTTAACCAAAGTTATCCATATGAACACTTTCATATCAACCTTGTTCATCTTAATCACAACTAGTTCAAATGACTCAAATGAAACTAGTTATGAAGTTGTTCAATTGTTTATATTCTCATAGAAGTATACAAGACACAATTGAAGCTAAATCGATTTTGATTCACTTGAATCAATTTATGAACATTACAGCCACGGTTTGAAAAAGATTGCATTCCTTAATATATAAATGTATTTGTTCATGAACAAATCGATTTTAAAACTCAACCCACTCAAGTATGCAAACGGGTATGAATACTTAGAATTCCGCACTTGTTCTGGGTTCGCCAGTATGTGAATGGGTACGCATACTGTCATACGTGACCAAACTAAGTTGAATTCCCAGACTTGAACTTTTCAGTCGGTACGCATACGGCTATGCATACTAAGTTCATGGACTTCAAATATCAAACCAGTACGCATACGGTTCGCAGACTTTGAATAACTTGCAACAGTTAACATACAAGTACGCATATTGTGCTATATCCAATTAATGGTTAATCGTTCTAGAATCCATATTAATCACTGAAACATTCTTGGAGGACGGGAATAGATGTATCACACAAACTATTAGCTTCAAAGCAATTTTCAAGTGATCAATAGATCAATACGAAATATTCCGAGTCTACATCAAATGATTGTCTCGCACAAATCATGTAAGATGTTACCAGGCGTTTTTCACATGATCATTTTTTGACTTGCGTCAAGAATAAAGATGAACTAGGTTAAAACGAAAGCTTACCAACACATATTTCGAGAAATATGTAAGCGAGTTAAACTCAGCTCGAAATATCAAATGTGTATAATATAAAGTTTATATTGTTAGAGTATTGCTCGGTCGAACTCGCATGCGTTTCTATCTCAAGCATGTTTGTCAATGTTAGTGATCAAAATTATAAGTCTTGATTTCTAGTCTACTATAGCTAAGTCTCGGACTAGGATATAAAGTGTAGTTGGGCTCAAGGACTTCATGGCGATTCATCATACAAGAAGAAGAACTACTCAAGGAACCGGTGGAACTTCTCGACAAAAAGGTATGTGAAGACTCGAACTTATCTTTCACTCAAAAGTCTATCTACTCTATCTCCTACTTCTTGAGACAAAAAGTCGTATGCTATATATAGACTTAGATTATACACGTTTGGTATTTCGAGCCGAGTATACCTCGCCTATCTGTATCTCAAAATATGTGTTGGTAAGAGTTTCGCTTCGACCATGTTTATCTTTACCTAGTGACGAAAGTCATGATATGTTTCAATCACTTTGAAAATTGCTTTGACGAGAAATGGTGTAACAACTATATAACGTCCTCTAAGAATGTTTCAATGGTTGGAATAGGAGTTTATATTACATAACCAATAATGGAAATAAGTATTGTTGTGGAAACACATATCTGCATAAGTCCTATCCCTTGAACCAAAGTTTGCGAACTTTGTTGATCAAGAGAAAACGTAAGAATGGCTTGTTGCCAAGTCCGCAAACTCAGTCCGTGAACTGCCGAACTTCTCATCCCGAGAAATTCTGCTGGAGTTGACAAACTTGTTGCGTGAGTACCAGTCCGCGAACCCAGTCCGCGAACATGCGAAAAGTCTTTGCCGAGACTTTCTGCTGGAGTTTGTAAACTATGCCCAGTTGCTTAAGTACGCGAACCTAGTGTGCGAACTTAAGAAGGTTATATATCTGAAGATGATTTCTGAACTTAAACTTATAAATACTAAGGAATGCAATTTTCAAACCATGGCTATAAAGTTCATGAACCGATTCGAGTGAATCAAATCATCTTTGCTTCAATTGAACAACTCTCTAACTAGTGAATTTGAAGTCATTTGAACTAGTTATGGTGAAGAAGAATGTGGGTGGTATGAAATGCTCATATGGCTAACCTTTTGGTTAACTATTGTTGAACCAACAATGTACACGTTAGGGTACGGTTAACAAACCTAGAAGCGTGCATTTCATTTGTGTATAACAAGCTAAGTTTTCGATCTAACAGTTCATAAATATTAGCTTGAATCTAAATCAGGTTTTCATCTAACGGTGGATATTGTTTGCTTTGTGACCAAGGTGAAACCTTGATTTGAAAGACTATATAAAGGAGACATCTAGTATTGTGCAAAATTAATCCCCACACTTCACGTGCGATACTAGTTTGCGTGCTAGAGTCGATTCTCCTTTAACCTTTGGTTTTCTTCTTCTAAACCCAGGTTAGCGACTTAAAGACTTCATTGGGATTGTGATGCCAGATCGATACCACTTTTATCGTAGTTGTGTAATCTGATCTTGCATCTTCTATCGTACGAGTACAATCAGATTGATTGGCTTGAGATTAATATCTCCGATAGGAAAGATATAAAAAGTTGTCACAAACATCTTCGTCTCATTGTTTGTGATTCCGCAACATCTTGTTTCGCTACCATATGATTAAGATTGTTGTGAGGTGATTGATTTATCTAGGTTGTTCTTCGGGAATATAAGACTGGATTATCAATTGTTCCTGTTCACCTTGATTATTATCAAAAGACAGAACAAAAACTTTAGGGTTTTTCTGTGGGAGATAGATTGATCCTTTGATAGACTTGTCTGTGTGAGACAGATTTGTTTATTGTCAAAGCCTGCGATTTTGGGTCGTAGAAACTCTTAGTTGTGGGTGAGATCAGCTAAGGGAATCAAGTGCGCAGTATCCTGCTGGGATCATAGGCGTAGGGAGTACAACTGTACCTTAGAACATTAGGAGACTGATTGGGGTTCAACTACAGTCCAGTCCGGAGTTAGCTTGGAGTAGGCTAGTGTCTGTAGCGGCTTAATACAGTGTGTGTTCAATTTGGACTAGGTCCCGGGGTTTTTCTGCATTTGCGGTTTCCTCGTTAACAAAATTTCTGGTGTCTGTGTTATTTTAGTTTCCACATTATATTGTTTTATCTTTATAATCGAAATAATACAGGTTGTACGTTAGATCATCAATTAGAGTAATCCAACCTTTGGTTGTTGATTATCATTGATTGATCCTTGTATATTGGTCTTTTGTACCATCCAAGTTATTCCTTGTATTTGATTAGTACTCGAGGTTTCCGTTTGAGGAAATCGAATCAAGAGAGAGAGATATAAACTCGTTGATGTACTTTTAATTGATTGATTCATATTATCTGAAAAGTATATTCGAGTTTGTACATACAAATTGCTAAGCGAAATATTAGGTGGTGTTGTTAGACCCCCGCTTTTTTATATATAACTATACGACTTTTGTATCAATAGGAGATAGAATAGAAATAGAATTCAGAGTGATAGATGAGTTCAAGTCTTCACATACCTTTTGTTGATGAAGTTCCACAAGCTTCCCTTAGTAGTTCTTCATCTGCAATCGATGAACGCCGTGAAGTCTAAAGCTCAACTACACATTCTATCTTAATCAGAGACATAGCTATAAGTAGACTAGAAATGAAGACTTATAGTTTTGAAAACTAAACTTGACAAACAAGTTTGAGATAGCAGTGCTTGCGAGTTCGACCGAGCACTACTCGAACAAGTATAAAACCTGTGGAATCAACAAAGTTTAAGACGAAGAGAACTTTGATGATTTCTATCTATCTTGATCGATGGAGGAAGCTCAACAAACAATCAACATAAGAATATTAGGGTTATCAAGGAAAGATAACTGAACTTGGCTTCACGAATCCCTATGAAGAATTTGTAGTCGCTAAACCCTAAAATGATTAGGAAGAGGACGACTATAGATACAACTAGGACACACCAAAAAGTAATGTCGGGATTCAAAGATCCCAGTTTCTTGAAGTTCCCCTTTTATATACATTCAAAGCATAGGTTGCTTTAGGTTTAGGCTAAGATAGCTTTGGAAACAAGCAAACAATATCCACTGTTAGAGGAATCTTTGAATATGATTTACAAAGCAATATATACACTATGGTTAGGTGAGACCATAACCGAACTGTGTACAAAAACTATGTTCAACATGGTTAGCCAAAACTAGCCGGTTTGAACTTAAAAGCTTAATCTTCATTTTCATGAACACATCAGAAATTAACTCTGAGTCACAAACATGTGATCAAATAAGTCTACTGTTTTTAGAGAATGAATCAAATGCTAATTATCTCATAGAAATAATTTAAACACACTTGAAAATATAATTATCATGGTTAGTAGGTGTACAAGGTACAAATACCATTTTCGTTCGTGAGTCGGTTCAGTCAGAGTACACGTACCAGTTTGTAAAATTTTAACCAAATCAAAGTTTCAGAGTTAACATAAATTTTTAGGTTTTGCGTACCAGTTTGGAAGCCTTAAGACTGTCACTGGTTCCGGAGTTCACAGAGCTAAATCGTTTTGTGTACCGATTTAGATACACTGTCGAGTTCAGGAATACATAACTGTTTAAGTTTGCGTACTGGTTTGGAAACTACTCCCGGTTCCGTAACCACAGTTCAAAAATGGTTTGCATATGATTATGCATACCGATCCGGTTCACGAGTTAAACAGATTTTCACATGATGTTCCTAAAGAATATGCGTATCAGAAATATGTAAGTCAATACTCTGCTAATTGTACGAGTACATGTAATACAGGTTCAAACATATAGCAGTTTCCCCTGTTTGTAAGACTGATAACACTGTCTTGTATCTGAGTCTATAGTAGTTCTATATTTCTCTCTAAATCGATTCAAAACATTCCCGAATAACATCAATGACACATATCACTGTTCTAGGCTATTTTCGAACGATAAATTTGAATCATGATTTTGATTCTGAACAATAAATTGTCCTTAACCGAAATTTATCAAGCATGAACAAATGTTCATTAAGCTTAGTCATTATATTTTGAGAAGTCCGCTAACTTGATAATTAGTTCTCGGCTCGAAATTCTTGTCCATTATTGTAGTAAAAAATATTCGAACTCTAAGACTTGTGAAGATTAAATTTAAAGATTTAAAAATAATAAATAAAATCGATAGTTACTGGGACTATGATTTCATCGAATTCATATCATAAGGTTCAATTATTTATTCTTCAGCAATTATAGCTCAATAAATAAAAACATGGACTCTTATTTTTTCCAAGGTAGATTCTCAAAATATTAGCTGTAAATCCTAAATATGAGACATCAAAATATCTAAGCAAGCATGACCCATCTAATGAAATGACAACTAATTAATCAAAATCATAATTCTATTTTAATTAGTGCAAAAGTTATATAGAGAATAAAATAATTTTACCCTTGTATGAAATTCGGATTCCTCCGTCGACCCAGTGTAGGGGTCTAGCTCCTCATGTTGTATACACTCTGAAAAGATTATTTTATTGCTCGAAAAATGTTTACAATGGTGAACATGAAGAGAAATAACAAAAGCAGCGAGTTTGCAACCATGTAGGGACATTACAAACTCGTTGTTACAAAGCAGTGTGGTGAACCAAAGATATCGTTGTAAAGGACTATTACAGAACTTTTGAAATTTACGACAGTTATAAAATCACAGTTTCTTACAGTCTATTATTCTTCGTGTTCATCTTCATGTAGCAGCAGAAGAATTGCTCTACAACTCTATTTTCTCGCTCTGTATCCTCCGGTAACTCTCCATATCCTTCTATGCTTCCCCAAGGATATATATATACCCATCATGACCCAGAATAACTCGATAATAACTTCCAAATCTTCCCATAACTCGACAGTAAAGAGGGTATATTCTTCGATATTTTTCTTTCCTTTCTTGCCTTCCCATGCATTCAATCACTGCAGACATAGTCCAATATACTCGGTTACACGTTCAAAAGTGAGTCACATGGTGTAAACACGCTCAAACCTTCCAAAACAACCTCAACAAAACCCCGTGTATCTCTTCCAATCTTTTTTCTCATGTTCGCACGTTTCATTCCTTTTTTTTTCGAAAGTAATCCACATAGCTTCCTTTTAGATAAAACAAGGTCGATACAACAACATGCGCGAGAAAAATACTCCACAAATCCTCACAGAATATATGCACCCTGTTTTCGTGTGTTTACATGTAACCTTTCCTTTTTATCGATTCAAAACACTCTATGACTCCTGGTTTGTCGTAACATGCAACTACCAATTTTAATCCAACCAAGACTCCCATTAAATCTCCCCCAAATCTTGTCCAGGAAACTCGCAGGAATACACAGAATTGTTCCCGCCAAAAATGCTTCTTCACGAGGATGAACATGGACAACCCTTAGCCAAATCCGGTGTGTGAATAACAATGGGTGTCTTGGGGTGTAAATAGTAGTTAGTGTGCCCCTTAGTAATTGGGTTCCTCTTAGCCAAAACTGGGGTCCATTTAGCAAATGTCCTTCGGGGTGCAAAACATCATTTTTCGAGCAACATTCTCCACGAGAGCTTATTTCCTTGAAAAGAATTAAAAAAAGATTAGTCGTGATAAAATGAGTCTTAGCTAATGTAGTTATGGGTGAAAATGCGTCGCACTTTCGTGCTTATCAGTTGTGCAGGTATTTGAAGGCATATAGAAGATTTGAAGACGAAGAAGAATTCTTATTAGTTTTTCGTATCTTGTGGATTTAGTGCATAAACCTTGATCGGCTTGGATCCAACTAGAATCGATTTATCATTTATACATCTGATAGATTAGTTGCATGAGATCGGCATTTTCTATATTTAACTTTGAGATCTATATTGATTTAGTGCGAATATAGACTTGACTATTTCGGTAGTTATTGTTTAGATTGATATAACCATGAAAAGGAGTTTATTAGATTAAACATAAGAGCCTTTGTCAAAAACTCATCATTATCTTGTAGCAAGATTGATTAGAGTGGTTACCAAACAGATTCTTTCTTTGTTATTTGGAATACGATCCAAAGGACTTGTTATTCACGTGAGTGACTCTAGAAGTCGAAGGAGTAGGGATACTGAGGGAACTAGGTAGCTAGGGGTACTCTTCTTGGTCTCAACTATACGAACTTGTTATTAGATTTTGTATAATGGCTTAATTCTGAGAGTATTCAAAACTAGACTGTGTCCCGGGGTTTTTCTGCATTTGCGGGTTCCTCATTAACAAAATATTGTGTTGTGTTATATACTTTACTTTCGCATTATAATTGTTTTAATATTATAATAAAGTAAATACACTTGTGCGTTAATCCTAATCACTTGATATTGATCCTATAGTAAATCGGTTTCAGAACGTAACTATTATCAAGTGAATATCAATTAGTCATATTGTCTCGACTTTGCCCATAAACGATCACACTTGGTATCAGACTTATAGGTTGAAATAAAAAGATTGTGGTGTATTTGGGTACCCTCGTCCCAGTCAAATGTATAAGTATTACACCTTCCACCAGTGGATATCTTGGGCAGCAGAGGGATCTTTTCATCCGCAACTAGGCCTGTTGAGGTTCTTACTATATTTATGGTAGTATCATGGTATCTTCGCTTTTAATTTCTTTGGCCTCCTTCCTTCTTCATTTTCGTGAGATTTGTTGTGAGGCCACCTTTCTCCGTTTATCCTAACCTCATACAGGTTGCACATTCTTGCATCTTGTTGATCACCTTTGATTTCCATTTCACCCATGGGTGTCGGAAATCAAAAATATTGATGATATGTCAAAGCTGTTCCTCTTAAGAGGTGGAACCAAAGTCTTCCCATTATCACGTTGTAAGGCGAAGGTGCCTCTACAATGTAAAATCTTGTATTTGTCAGCATAGGTCCTGCGCGTACCCATAAAACTATTTCACCCCTTGGTCTAGAGGATGCTCCATTGAAGCCGTATATTGTGCAAGTATACGAATCGATCTGCTCGTCCTTTATGCCCAAACGCTGGAAGGGTTCGTAAAATAATACATTCAGGGAACTTCCCCCATCGATGAGGACCTTCGTGACATTCCATCCATAGATAGGAAAGGTTATCACTAGCGGGTCATTGTGCATTTTAATTTCCTGATTGATATCCTTTTTCGAAAAGGTTAACAGAATGGCCATACAATCTTCCCAAGTGCTGGTTGGTGGACCACTGAGATTGAAAACTTCATGGGTTTCAATCTTCTTTATGTTGCGAGCCAATTCGAGGAAGTCTCCGGGTAATGCAGCATGAGAATTTTCCGAGTAAGTGATCATATTGATGTATTTTCCATCCTGCAGGAGTTGTACCCTCTTCTGCACGGATGTCTCCGTTGTGGTGGTTGATAGTTGGACATACTGCATGGGTATGCACCAATCTATGAGTCTTTGAATGGTTTTTTAGGTGGTAACAAGCGTCAGTTATATGCCCATAGTATTGATGGTATTCGCAATACTCCTATGAGTCGCAGGAAAGCACCTGCAAAATACCACCTCATTCCTTTCCCAATGGGAGAGGACATGAGTATAGTATCTTAGATGTGTTGTTAGGTCCGTAGTACCATTGTATGTTTGAAATGTAGGTACTGGGAATTTTGCAGGTATAAGCTCCCTTAGAATGTAGAATTCTAGTGGAGATGCTGTTGCTTCTTGTAAAACTTCTTCTTTTCGTGCACGTGCGTACCCGGTTTTCAAACCTTGGATTTGTTTTCGCATCTTTTCCATTTTCTCCATCACCATCTCCACTTTTTTGGTACCTCTTGATAATGTCTCATCATAGTGAGACTGCGAGGGTTTGAAGGTGAGATCCAATTCGCGAGGATCGCTTCTTGTTCCCTTCCCTTCTCTTGTCGGATTGGTCCTTGGTGGAAGTAGACCACTCCTCCCTTGTTCACGTCTCCACTGAAGAGGGTGAGCTCGCGAACCTTCGATCTGTACCTCCAAGAGATCTTTGAGGTTCTGGGTTTTTTGCGCCATAACGTGCATTGCATCCTCGTGCTCCTTACTGCGTAATTGCAGAGATGCTACCTGAGCTACCATATGTTCTTCGTCAGAAGCCCCACCCCCCTGAGGAGTGATGTCTGCTGGATCCTATGAGTCTTTGACTTCTTCTGTTATGATGGGAGCATTAGGATCAATGGGTAACAATGTCAAGTTTCCCAAGCTTCCTGTGACATGAGATAAACTAACATGCACCCCTTCGTTAGGGCAGCAGTCTACGCTACAGGAGTTGGGTCCGATAATGGCATGTCGTGGAGTGGTTTCCCTCAGGATGTTTCCCCCATTCCTTCTGTCCAAATAGGTGGTCGGTTGGCTTCCGCTTTTCTTGCTATTTCACTTTGTCCATCATCTGCTTCTTTCATCTGGTTTACTCGTGACAGAGTTTGGGACCTTCCGTGTGTGACGGAAGGTATTGATCTGGATGGTACATCGCTTGGTTTCTGCATGTCTTCGTTCCAATGTCTTGAGAACACAGAAAAAAATAGTTGTATTTGCTACTTTGAACCTTCGTTAGCGTAGCAGTTAATGATTGTAACAGAAGACAGGTAAGTCACTTTTCTGAGAATCGAATTTAATAAGGTTTTGAAAGGTGGAGCTTAGCTCTTAAATGATGCTCAGATGAAAAAGCAACAGAAGATGTTGGAAAAAATCATGAAAAGATTTGTTCATTAAAGATCATGAGTTCATAAATGCTTTTAAAATTTGTTCTCCTTAAATTTTCGCTGAGATTCCCTAGTAGTTAGAGAAGCTCGGATCCAGAGGATGTGTTCTCAGAAAAGTGTGACGAGTTAAAAATATAAAAGATTTTATGCTTTTTTTTAAATGCGTTTCAAGGATATGTGTAGATGCGAGAGCTTGCAAATATTTTTGATATTAAGAACTCAAAAAACTCACGTAAGGAAGAGATGAACGTATCACTAGAAAGTGAGAGCCATCTTTCATATACTTAGATCTCTATTTGAAAGAAGATTTGTAATAAATTCAAATAAAAACTCAAGCTATTGAGCTTGTTTCTGGCGCCAAACTGTGACTACTATTTTTCCATAGTCTTTGTAATATGAACAACTCAGAGAATTGAGTACTAAGAAGTAATGATATCTCAGTTAAATTGATTATGCTAAGAATATAAAGGAGCTCAAGTCAAACATAACAACAACAATAAATATAATAAGAATGTAAATGCTACTAAGTTATCAAATGGCACAAGAATTACGTGCATGGTTCGACTTTCGTCTACGTCCACGGGGTAATTAGTGATGATTTTATATTACATTGTGGCGGTTACAAGATCTTAAATGCTTCCAAAAGTAATAAAGAGAACTCAAGATAGAATAAATACTTAAGTTCTAAACATTATAAAGGTATAATCTTAAGACTAGATCTATCTCAGTTATTGCGTGTCCCTTCTTTAGAAGTGAAGCTCTGTATTTATAGCACCTTCCGCATCAGGGATGTTTTGGCTGTCTCTGGATCCAATCGAGATCTGATGTACCCTCCTTACATATTGTACCTTTGTTATCCGTGTGTCTTCTCCGGTTGGACCATGCCATATCTTCTTCTTCCACGTGCTTTGACCGTGCGCTTGGGCAGAGTCTCGGTGCATTAAATGTTGAAAGGACATGTCAGTTGTCTTTGTCCCCTCGACAACTAACACCTCTCTATGCTAAGGATCTAGCTCTTCATCTTCACCGTCGAGATATGTTTCCTCCGAATAAGATAAAACAGATTAGGAAGAAATCTCCTGCTTCCCAAATATCCGTGTATTGTCAGGATTACTTTATTATCCTACACACAACCATTAATATCGTGACACGTATATACCATTAATATCGTGACACTATATAAGGGATTTTTGGTCTTCACAAGAGCCAGGCTAAGCTTCAACAAATATTGGGATTCACATATTTTGGAAATAAAACTACATACTTTTGATTAGTGCTCGTCTTGTTTCCCACTTTATGCAAAATTTTGCACCATCAAATCGTGTGACATCAGCGGTCTCTTAGGTAGTGCGATGGTAAGGCCACCAATAGTTCATAAAGAGCCTTGGTAAAAGGTACCACGCTTTTCTGAACAACATTTCGGGTTTCTTAACATCCCACGCGCTTCGCGTGATATGCAGCAAGGTGGCAGGCTATTTTGGTTGAATTTCAGGTTTACCTGGAACATTGATGTTTGAAGTTAAATGTATAACTACTATTCAATTTTCTTAAATTTCCCACGCAAAGGAGCATGTTCTGTAGTCAAGAAAGAAAAAGCACGTGTTTACTGATGGAACAAAGTTCATTACGCTATCGAACCATATGACAGCTTTAATGAAGGTTTGGTTTTGTGAACTGCACGTGATACGCATGGACACATGCTGATAAATAGACACTGCAATATTTTGTTGGGATGTAATTAAGATGTTCAATTTAGATATTATCTATGCTAGAGAAAAATAAAAGAATTTGTAATTCACGTAATCTTTTTACGATTCGATGAGAAATATAGAAGGAAGAAATTTCAATCCATGGACCAAACAAAATGTTCACCAGCTATGAGAATGGTTTACGTGGTTGGACAGACAAATCTCACTGACTTGATAAGAATAGATCTTGATTCTTAATTCAATGCTACATAAATCCCAAAGCTAAAACGTCATAGTAGTTTTTTTTTGTTTTTTGTTGAGCTAAAACGTCATAGTAGTTCATCATTTAATATGTTTTATTGATATTTTAAACAAAAATAAGATTCTGATTTAAACAAAAACAATTCGATATATTGATAATTTAAACAAGAACAAGATTTCTATATGAGAGAAAAAGTAGCGAAATCAGGATATCTTACTTTAACGTGGCCCTCGTACACATTACAGGCACGCAAGATTTTATTTGATCGATCTAGCATATTTTCATGATTAGTGGGTAGCCCTTTATTTGGTGTTTTTGATTTTATTTTGAATACAAAATTGATTGATCGAGCAAGGTGTATATGATTTTGTTTCGAATAAAAAATTGATTGATCGCGCAAAAGTCTTTCTACCGCCTAATCAATAACAATAATTGGATTTATTTATCCCGATGAGATTGGGGCATACCCAGATTAATGGGGGTGTATCTAATAAGACAAAATTCGGGTTATTATGAAGTAAAACACAACATCCCTTAACCATTTATATTCAAAATGGCTAATATATCCTTGATTAATTAACACTAATAATATGTTTAGGTTAGTTAATTAGTTGAATTAAAATTCTCAAATTAGGTATTATTTTGATTGAACTCATGGATTATGTGTTATGGCTCTTGAGGATTTTTTTTTTTGAGATTTTTTTTTGTAACGGAAGTGAACCACACTAGCCAAACAGGATGGTAAAGCTGTTGAGTGATTTTATACTCAAAATTATAGAAGGAATCAACATTTTCAATTCTAAAAGTATGAAAAGTCGGCAAGATCGACAAAAAACTACCTTGCCGACTATAGAATTTTTGACATACATAGAAAGGTGTTTAAAAATGCATGATTAGTCGGCAACGTATTAATTTCATAACCTGCCGACTAAACTATAGTCGGCAACGTATGGGGATGGATACCATGGCGACCCTGTAACTACTAATTTCAGAGATGAAAAGTCGTCACGGTATTCAACCTTATACCCTGCCGACTATATTTTAGTCGGCAAAGTCGACAAAATAAATACCCTGCCGACTTTTGATTCGTTTTGATTCTCCGTTGTTTTTTTTTTCATCATGTATAATTAGAGTTTTGAAGAAAGATTTTGATTTTTTTTTTTGAATTTGTTTTAGTCGGCATGGTTGTTTTATTGTATTAATAGTATGGGAAATTTGGTCTTTTAACATCTTTTAGACACCCCTTAACATACTAGTTTGGATGGGAACAAAATGGGTATATACCCAAATTAATTTGAGTATGCCCTAATGTCGCCATGTTATTTATGTGGAGGATGGCTTGGTGGAAAACAATTCTATATTCACATTTATCTGGAACTTAAAATGTCCACCAAAAAACGGTTTTTTATGGTGATTGATTGTTCATAATAGATTTCCTACAAGATATTTTCTAAGGAGAAGAGGTATTGAGGTTCTTGGTGATTGTTTGTTTTACGATAACAATGGCACAAGCTTTCATTTACTTCTGCACTGTTCCTTCGCTAGAGAACTTTGGGAGTAGTTTGTTATTAAGCTAAGATGGTTCTTATGAAATCATGGAGACATTATACCTTCGTATCTTACTCAACATGATAAAGAAAGCATTGCAGTGTGTAATCTTATTCCAATTACAATTATTTGGTCCATTTGGAAAGAGAGAATTACAAGAATTTTTACAGTCAAAAGAAGTAATGGTAAGGCTATGATCAATAGGGCTAATTAATGTTTGTGTCGGTGGACACTTGACATTATGAAATACAGTTCAGTGAGTTCTTCTGATGTTATGAGAGATTGGTGTAACATTTATTTACTTTAATCTTGCTTAAGTTGGTAGTTTGTTACTAACTTTTGCTTTTGCTTTGTCTTTGTCTTTGTTTTTCTTTTTTTTGTTTAGGGTGATACACCCTTTATACCTTCTTTTTAATCAATCTATCCTTTCTTTATCGGTCAAAAAAAAGATAATAAAAAAGAAATTCTTTATGAAACAAGATAATTTCGAAGTTAAATTTTGATACCTTCTTTAGATTTGGAGTTGCAATTCCAAGAAATAGATAAACACCGGTGAATAAAATCGATTAGGAACCGAGAACTCACCAGTTTCAAATGATTTTTCATATCTGAGACCGAATCATCTGATTTCAATTCGTTAGCGGTTTTGCTCTGCCATATTCCACTGTGAGGGGCAAGGACTCAACTTTGACTAGGAGCATTTGGATCCCCTGTCTCGGTGATAGTCGAAATCAGACTTGTTATTGGAATGACATGTATTATATAACAATAAAATCAGTCCAACTGGTTGCGTTTAGGAAAGTTTTGTTCAATATTTCTATGCCATTAACGTCATTAATGTATACTGTATTATGAATAGCATTAATACTTAACATACCGAGAAAATTTACGGTTCAACATGAAGTTAAAAACCTAGAAATTTATGTACGGTGACGCAAGTGGGATGGCTTGGGGGCGCTCCAGCCAACCCCAAATTTTAACTGGCAACCATAATTCATTTTTTCATGTTTATTATGTAGAATTTTTTTCTATAGCCCCCTAGAAATTCGGTATTCAACTCATAATGTTATTTTAGCCCATTGTGACTTTTAATCTCGCCTAGGCCGCTTTTTATATGTTTTGTATTTTTAATCTTCTTTATTAGTTCTTCCGTTTTAGAAGATCTTATCATTATTTGTACTTTCTGTTATATTTTCCTCATCGATGCACTCAATTTATATGTAATAATCTGCATAACAAATTAATGCAATTCGTGTTTCATTAAAAATAAATAAATAAATAAGAGGACGGATTTCTTCACACTTTTATTATCACATATTGAACGTCATTTTTGTGAATAAAAACCGAACTGTAACGGATTTGAAACTAATATTTTGAGGATATGTTCGTCTTACCAAGTTCTACATGCCCACCAAGAATTAGCACATTTCGAAATATAAAACTTCACAATCTCACAATCTACCGGTCTTCATTTCGACGGTCAGAAATCCGCAGATTTTCAACTGCTCATTTTCAAAGTAGCAGATGATGGTGTTATACGTTTCTGAATACGCTCATTTTCGATAGGAAAGTAGAGCTACGTAATAGTAACATATTCCTAAAATATTGGCTTCAAATTCGTTACGATTTGTTTTTAATTCTCAAAAATGACTTCCTACAAATATGATAGTGTGATAATAAAAGTGTGAGTGAACCCCTCCTCAATAAAGAAAAATACATCGAGATATAGTGAGAGCCATTTTTTTTGTTGGGGTTTAATTTCTCGGTTTCATAGAACCGTTTTATGAAATAAAAAAAGGATTTTTTTTATTTATATAAATGGAGACAGAGAACGGTATGTAGTCTATAAGCCACTATACATGCGTTCTCATATGCTCTGCAAGAATCAGGTCACTTTTGATTGTTCAGAAACCTAGAAAAACTAACAATCAAAATGACCACCCATGATTTTTCTTCTCTCCCCAAATGGCAGCCAATATTGGTCCAACAATCATCTTCATACTCGTCATTTCTAGTTAATGTCTCCCATACAAAACTCATTTTTGGTTTAACCCCTCCCACCATGGCTATTCTTGCTTTCTCAATCTTCCTTTGTATCCTCCTAGAGATTAATACCAGATGTTCATCAAATCAAGCTAACCAGAAGCCGGTTATGAGAACGGACCGAGTACCTATAAGAATGGTGAAATTTTGGATCCAACCGAAGTCATTGCTTTGGTATAATAACAGTTCTTCTAAGTACAGCAAACAATTGTGGTTCTTTACCCAGTTGGTTGAGTTGTATAACCTAATTAGATCTTGGGTTGGAAAGGGAGTTATGGATTTTAAGAATGAAGGGAAGCTTATTTGAGCATCTGCATGCAAATTCAGGTTTCAGAAACGGTTTTTTAATAAAAGCAACCCGATCGATATGGAGAACTAAAGCTCCTTATGAGATGAAACTCTGTAATGCTTGAAGTGAATGCCTTGTGCTGAAGAGAAAGATGTAAACCACCAAGTGCATTAGTCTTTTTCTTTGAAGCTAGTCCAGGCGGATTGTCAATTAGTACTGTGATTAATTAGATGCAAAATCTTTTAGACGAGTACGTTATTTGCTAGGAATGTCAGGGGGAATTCATCGAAGAGAATCTAAAAATCTCTCAGGGATGTATTTTGTCATCGATTTGAATGTAATTTGAGAGATTTACAAAATGATTTTTACTTGCTGCTAATATGTGCTTTTATCGATGATCACTTCTTTAACATTCTAAATTTGTTTATCTTTTCATTTAACAGATTTCAATCTAGTTGCCGAAGACTAAACCAAACCGGCCCGTCATACCAATTAATGCTTGTTTAATTACTATTTTTGCTCTAGTTCTGCAACCTGAAATGGGAATAGGAGTTTATCTAATTAGTTATTTTGTTCGTCTGTTTAGTGTTTAGCGGGTGTTTGTGTTTAGATACCACCACAATAGTTTTTCGACTTAATGAAGTCGAATATTCAAAAATTAATTTGAAAACCAAATTTCTAAATGACTAAAACTTTTCAGGTGAAGCAAGAAAAAACTTTACTTTTGATTTCTGAAGGTGACTAAGCACTGGTAGCCAAGCAAGCTCTTCGGCAATTATTTCTCATGTTGGTGGCAACATTCCTTGGCTTATAAACAACAATTTTAAAGAAGTAAAACACTTAACGCACCACACTACAGAGGAGATAATTTCATTTTCTTCTATGTTTTAGGCAGCAAGTCTTGTAAGTTGTACCAGAGTTCCAACAAAGTTCTTTCTCCTCTTTATTTGTCGGGTAGTTATTTGTATTGTATGTCTACTAAACACTGCAAGCCAAAATTACATTCAAAATCAGATGCCACCAAAGCTATAACACGCTAGCCACGCTACTTTTGTGCATGAAGAATACAAAACGAAACATCTCACACCTTTATTTACCAGGCTAAATTGGGGCCTACAGGACTTAATTGGAACCTATCAAATTTTCATTCTCACACCACCAAATTACTCTGGGCATCCAAATTTTTAGAAAAAATATTAATTTACCCCCACATTAATTCCTAAAACAATCTCATATAAATACTAATCTTTCTATTTTCAGTAAATCCAAAAATAAAAAAAAAAACTAAACCTAAAAAACTTTCTATTTTCATCATAATCTTTCCAAATTCTCAAAACCCTAATCAATTTTTTTTTGATCCTCTCCTCCAAGATCTTCAATCCAACCAAGAAAAAGGTAAATCTCCATCAACTCATTCTATGATTTGCATTTCTTGGTTGATTTACATGTTTAAATCTTCAATTTTCGAAAATCAAAATCTCTGATTACATCCAGAATAGGTTTATGTTGACATATCGAATAAACCGATTCCGGGTTTTGGTTTCCTCTATGAAGAGCATGCAAAGTAATCGGTTTATACGATGATTAACATCAACCGATTTTAGGGCTAGAAACGAAATATGAAAATACATCACCAGAATCGGTTTATAAGTGCTTTAGAATAATCCGATTCTGGATACATTTTTTTCTTTTAATTATGCCATCCCATAATCGGGTTTTATGTGCCTGATAATTTACCGATTATGTTTGACTCTTCAGATTCCTTTCATAATCGGATTTTATATATGTACCACATAAACCGATTACTAATGTTTCACACTCATGTATGTTTTTGTAGTCAGAATCGGATTATATATGTTTAATTATGTATCGATTCTTAACTAGTTATATATATATATATATGGATTTCGGAAACCTAGCGTTTTACTCTCGAGAGCTCACATTGGAGGACATTCTTAGGAAACCACAACGACTGCAGAAAGAAGCCTCTATAAGTTTGCTTATGGGCATGAGACCAATCTTGAACAAGCCCTCACATTGATTGACAAGTTTGCACTTGAGGAGCTTTATGAGGTCATGAGGTTCACTAATATGAGGAGAAACATGATTTCAGCTGAGAGGGAGCTCCATGAAGAAATGGAAGGTATGTGGTAACAAATGTCTCAAGCACAAGTTGTTGCTCGTGATGGTGTTAATGCTGGTGATGCTGGTGCTGGTGTTCCTGCTGATGGTGGTGCTGCAAATGCTCCCGGTGGTGGTGCTACTGCTGATGCTGGTGCTCCTGCTGTTTAAGTTTTTACGTTTAATCTTCCTGTTGTTTAAGTTTTTACGTTTAATCTTTAGATATTAAAAGTTTAGGTTTATAAGACTTGTGGTTGTTTAAGTTCTTAACACTCTTTTAAGGTTTGTATTTTGGATGATCTCTGTGTTGAATTTAATGCACTTGAACTTTTAATCATAATTATGTGTTGTTGCTCAATAATTCTTGCCTGACGTGTCAACAATCGGTCGACTCGATATGCCAACAAAAACCGATTATGCAAGTTATTTCTCCTGTATGTTTTTCAAGCTAGAATCGGGTCACATATGAATATATATAAACCGATTCCTGGTAGGGATGCACATGGGTTGGATTGGGTCGGTTTTTGTCTCACCCACCACCCAACCCACTGATGGCGGGTGATAGACGCATTTATGTGTCTAATATATCTCAATTGTATATAGTGTTAGTGCTCGATTCTATACTTATTTGGTTATTTTATTTATTTGTAGGTGTTTTTAAAAGAATAAGGATTTGAGGCGAAATTGGCTGAAAATGCGGCGATTGGACCTCCGTTGATAGAGTGCCGGAAGCGCCCCAGAAGCGTACCGGAAGTATCCCAAAAATACCCCGGAGGAACCCCGAAAAAAGTGCGGAAAATGCCCCAGAGGACACTTGCTATACGGACCCTTGATTTTGGATAAGGGGAACCTAATTACTAAGGGGTGACCCATTTCCAGGCATCTGCTAAAGGGAGACCGGAACTGGATAGGGGGAGGTCATCTTCAAAGTTTCAAACTGGATTTTGGCGGGAAAAAAGGCAGCAGCGTCAACAGTTTTGGATCAAGGATTTGAGCGACCTAGCAGGCGATTCAATGGGCAAATTTGGTACCCACAGACTCTACAAGACATAAGGGACCTGTTAGAATCGATTAGACCCATCTAATTGGGCTGGATAAGTCAGAAAATCCACACAAAGTCAAGACAGTGCACACGGTCCCTGTTTAGGGTTTTGAATTGGTTTGAAAGATTTGGGAGAGATTCTTGCGTGGGATATACTTCAAAACAGTTGAGTTCAAGTCAGAGAAGATTTTGGGAGCAATAGAATAGCTCACAGACGCATACAAAGATCGACAGATGGAATTATTGTTCAAACTGCACGTGAAGAATAAGAGATTTATTCTCGAATTTGATCGAGTTTCTAGGGAATCTGAAGGCTATATATAGTTGGGTTTTTGTCAGAGAAAGTTTAGAAACCTTGAGGAGAGAGTTTAGAGTCGATGAGAGCCTAGGAGAAGCAATTATAGAGGAGACAGCGCTGCTGCTGCTGCTGCCATTAAAGCTTCTGAAGAACACGAAGAACAGACTCGCAGAGTCCGTCGTTCTTCAGCAGACTTATTTTCAATACCACTGTTGTTGTTTCACAGCAGTAGATAGTTATCGTTTACAGCTGTCTTAAATTACCATACTCTTTTGTAATAGTGACCCTTTTGTAACGGTGACGCTGTAACACTTTTACAGCGTTACAATTTCCGGTTTCATCTTATACATCAATAAAAACACCTATTTTAGCCATGAATTTATCTTGTGAGTGTGTTTTTGAGATGAGGAGCTAAACCCAATCCCAGGGGTGACAGAGGAAGCCATTCTCACAATAATTATGTGGTAATATCTATTTTATTAATTTATGCAATATTTTTATATGATTAATTGCATTGATAAAAATGATTTAAATGGTTTTTATTAATCAACTGTGTTTTCCCTTGATAATGCATGCTTAGTTTTAGACTCTTGATGTATTATACTTGTGATTAACATTTGATATTTTGGAAAATCTGCTCTTGGCAATATTTATAATCAACCCAATTATTTAAATTGCATAGTAAAAAAATATTAGATCACATAAGTATTGTTGATTGGTGGAATCTTAACCCCTATTTCTCCATAAAATTTTACGTCAGTTTGCTATTTTTCCTAAATTTTATTTAAATCTAGAAATTTTATTACCTTCACAAGTCTGAAAAGAACCTGTTTTAAAACCACTATCTACAACAACTTTTGAAAAACCATCAAATTTTTGGCGCCGCCGACGCGGACCTATGTTTATTTAGCATTTTTTTTAGATTTTTTTTATTATTTTTGTTCTTCTTTACGTTTTTTGGGTTTTTCTTGTTTCCTTGCAGATTTTTGAAGATTGGAGCGAAAGACAATTTTGCCAAAGCTTGTGGTGATTTACTTAAAGTTTGGGAGCGAAAAGCAAAGCTATAGGAACGAAAGAAGAAGAATTTTTTTTTATTTTTTGATAAAAAGAGAGAAAAAAAAAGAGAGACATTTTTATTTTTGTAATTTTTTTTTCAGACTTTTTTTTTTTTTTTTATGGACTTTGGACATTAATTTTGGGACACCGGAGTCAGTGGCCCGAATCGACTACAGCGGTTCTTCCCCCGTCTGGTACGGGAGGTAAACTTCTAAACACCCGCGAATCTCCTGTCAGCGGGTTTACTGTCTGCCTTAAGGTGATTATATGTTGAGGACTGAACCGGCTGCTTTAATTTCCTAGTAAATGGCAAGAACTGGCCATATAAGATAAGGGTTCGGATTTCATCACCGCTCCCTTCTTGCCCGCCTTAGGAAAACGAAACCTAAAGCGAACCTAAGCCTAAAATTTGGACTAGAAAGAGACCTATAGGGTATCGAGCTTAACAGGACAATCATTCGAAAAATATTGGTTACTCTTTTAAGCACACCTCTAAGTTCTTGACGGTTTCTGCGAGTTGAATGCGTGACTGCGCCGCATTGGATCGGTGAGGTTTTGGGTATCAAAGCTCCACTGAGCTTCCCTCGCCTCGATTCAACTTGCTTAAACTAGGATTGATTCCAGAGGGGTTTGCTCAAATTGTAACGAATTCCCTTTCGAAGGATTAGAAGCTGGTCTAGAAACAATCTAAGTGGAGCCATCATGCTTGTTGTTTGCTAGAAATCTTTAGGTTTGCTATGGTAAATTCGAGTCAGCCTGCTGTGTGATTGCTAGAACCTTCCTGTTAGGATTTTTTTTTTTTTTTTATTTCTTTTTGAATTCTTTTTAGTGTATGCCCGATTTTGTTAATAGGGCTTGGAAAAGAGATACTCTAGGTCGATTGATTAGCGAAAAACCTAGTAGTTCTTCTGATTTAAGCAGGGAGCTCGAAGATTCTTCTTTTGAGAGCCCTGTTTTTGGAAACTTCTGTTTTGAGAATCTGTCTCTTTGTGAGGAAAGTACCCCTAGTACTTCTGTTGTGCCAGCGATGGCAACTTTGAAAGATTACATGTTCCCAACTAGGACCAACCGAGCTTCATGCATTAAATTGCCAGCCACTACGGCTAATTTTGAGATAAAACCTAGTATTCTTCAAATGATCCCTATATTCTTAGGAAAAGATGATGAGAACCCTTATTTTCATATTAGGGACTTTGAGGAAATCTGTGGGACAATTAGGATAAAGGACCTTACCGATGAAGTCTTGAAACTTAAGATGTTTCCCTTTTCTTTGAGAGACAAAGCCAAGACCTGGCTGAACAACCTACCGTCTGAATCCATAGAAACATGGCAGGAACTTATCGCTGCCTTCTATATGAAATTCTACCCTAAGCATAAAACTGCAGCTGTTAGGCAGAAAATTAGTGCTAGTGTGCAACAAGAGGGAGAGTCTCTTTATAGTTTTTTAGAGCGATTCAATGATCTCCTATCTCAGTGTACTCACCATGGATTTGATAATATGAAACTTGTACATATTATTTATGATGGTTTAGACTATTCGACCAAAGCCATGGTTGAGTCTATGTGCGCTGGTGAGTTCACTAGTAAAAATGCTGATGATGCTTTTACCTTCTTAGGAGCTATCGCTGAAAAATCCCAACAGTGGGAATCTTGTGTTGAACCCCCTAAAAGACTCTTGGTCAATAGAAGTAGCACCAATGTGGTAGATACAAGTTTTGGTTCAGATGCTAAGTTTGCTGCTTTATCTAGAAGGTTAGAAGCTTTGGAAATGGTCCAGTCTAAAAATAGGTCCCTTGTTGAACCTAATAGAGCCTCTCAAGTCTCTAGTTGTGGAATAGAGCCCGATAATTCATTTTGGGAAGGTCAAGTTAGTGAAGAACAAGCCCATGCTGTCTATAACAACTCTAGGTTTGAGAACCGTCAGAAGTTTGACCCATACTCAGAAACCTACAACCCTGGTTGGAGAAACCATCCTAATTTCTCTTGGTCTAAGGGCCAGAGGCCAGAATCAAGGCCAGTCTAGCAATTCTCAGCCTCCCCCAGGTTTTGGTTTTAAGAACTCTTCAGGTCAAACCCAGTTTCAGAACACTTCCGAGAAAAAGATCTCTACCTTAGAGGATACTCTCACTATGTTAGCAATAACCATGAATGCTAACAAAGAACCACATGAGCTTTCAACAAGAAACTAGGCAGAATTGAAGAATAATTCCCAGAGTCTTGCCAAGTTAGAACTTCAAGTAGGACAAATAGCTAAGTTTATAAGTGAGAGAGAAAATGGAAGGTTCCCTAGTCATACTGATCCTAACCCTAGAGGAGAGAAATCGTACAATCATGTGAATGCTGTCACAACCCTAAGAAGTGGAAAGAAAGTTGACAACAAGGTCGCCATGCCTGATAGTGAACATGCTATAGTTCACCCTGCTGAGCCAGAAAATGAGGAGACTGATAGAGTCTCCAAAGAGACCAATGAGGGTCCTGTTGAGCCTCACTTTGTTCCCAGAGCCCCGCAGCTGCTAGTTCCGACTAAGAGGGAGTCCAACTTTAATGATATATTGGAGGTTTTTAAGCAGGTTAATATCAACCTTCCATTATTAGATGCAATTAGGCAGATTCCCTCTTATGCCAAGTTCCTTAAGGACTTGTGTACGCGAAAGCGTAAGCTCAGTGTCCAGAAGAAAGCCTTCATAGCTAGTCATGTGAGTTCTATTATTCAGAATACCACTACTCCTAAGTATAAAGACCCAGGGTCCCCTACCATTTCTTGTACAATAGGTAAGTACCGTGTTGAGAAAGCGTTGCTTGACTTAGGAGCCAGTGTGAACTTACTGCCATACCATGTGTACCTTAAGCTAGGACTTGGTGAGATGAAACCTACCCAGATAACACTCCAGTTAGCTGATAGGTCCGTTAAAATCCCTCGTGGTGTGATCGAGGATGTTCTTATTGAGGTCGACAAGTTTATTTATCCAGTGGATTTCGTGGTCCTAGATACCCAACCTGTCCCCGACCCAGAGAACCAAATACCTGTGATTTTAGGTCGCCCATTCTTAGCTACGTCTAATGCGATCATAAACTGTCGAAATGGTATTATGAATCTATCTTTTGGTAATATGACTATTGAGCTGAATATTTTTAATGTAAACAAGCTACATTCTGAGCTAGATAGCACATGTATTGAAGAGGTGAACATGATAGGAACCTTAGTTCAGGAGTCATTACCAAACATCGTACCGGAAAATACATTGGAGAGTTGTTTATCCCATTTTAGCCTGGATTTCGACGATGATAGTAACATTGAACAAGTAAATGCTCTGTTGGATTCTGTTCCTATGTTAGATATTGATATATGGAAAGATAGGTTCGAACCATTACTAGCTTCTGAGTCTATCTTAATACCTTATTTAAAAGAGCCTCCTGAGTTGGAGTCTAATTATACATTTTTAGGCCCACCCGAGTCTTTCCCTGTGATTATAGCCTCCGATTTGGATAGTGATCAGGAAAGTAGTCCAGAGACCGTGCTTCAAGAAAATAAGGAAGCCTTAGAGTGGACCATAGAAGATATGAAGCAAGCTGAGGATGAACCACCTGATTATGACTTAGAGAAAGCAATTGACCTTTTTCAAGAACCCGATGGTCTAGAAATTAGGAACATTGTGACTAGTCATTGTAGAGGCACCCAAAATTCTAAGTTTGGGGGTAGAGATTGTCAATTATCCCCAATAGAAGTCCCTAACTTGGGACTCAAGCCTAGTGCATCTGAGGTATCGCTTGAGTGTATTCAGACTCCACAACCTGATCCGCCTGATAATGTCCAGGAGAAAATCCAAATGTTAGAGACCCGTTTTTCGGATGAATCTGTTTGCCGAGACACTCATATGAAGCCCAAGTGGGCACCTCAGATAAATCCAGTTGTCTTGCGAGAAACTTTAGATCAGGTTGTGCTCTATCTGCTCATTTTTCTGATCTTGAGCATTTGTCTCCTATTTGTGGCAGTTCTATTTGGTCTTATGGACCCACAATTATTTCGACTATTGGTATACGACTTTGGAAGGTGAAAATTCTTTTTGAGGTATTTGATGTCTAGCTAATGACTATAAATTTAGCATTTACTGGGAGGCTCCCGCGTTCATGTGATACGGTAATATCCTTCCTTATTTCTTTTCCCTCCAGTGGTAATAGTTTCTCCTTGTTCATGCTTTTATTTCATCTTAGAACATTGAGGACAATGTAAGATTTAAGTTTGGGGGTGGGGAAGAAACACTTTTTGTAGCTTTTTGCAATAAATAAACTCCAGAGCCTAGAAATTTATGCCTATTGAGGATTGCACTAACTAATCTAAGTGGATGGAAGCATTTTGATTGTAGGAGTTTGAGGAACCAATCTGATTAGATGGAAACATCTAAAGAGTCTATTCATAAAAGCACAGAGCTCAGTGTTAGAAATAACATGATAGTTTCACCATATCTCGTTGAGTCCTTTTCACTTCTATTTTTATTTTATTTTGTTTTTAAACTATGTTTCTCTAAGTGATAGGTGGGGCCCACGATTCAAGTTGTTACCAATGCTAGGGTGAATTAGAGTGATTGAGATACCATGAAAAAAAAAAAAAAGTTGAAAAAAGAGATGAAAAAAAAGATGAAAAAAAAGTTAAAAAAAAAAAAAAAAAAATTGAGACCAGACCATTTGACCAAAAGGAATAAATTCAATAAAGTCGACCACTGGTACCCTTGTATATGCCAGTTGTGTTGACCTAGAGTTAGGTTATCGACCACTGGTACCCTTGTATATGCCAGTGTGTGATATTAGTCAGACTAGTATCTCAATCCATTAGGATAGGTTCATTTTGGCGGAGGCCTTCAGACAGATATGGGAAACGCCGTTCACTTAGTAAACATCAAAACCATCTATGTTTTTCTATATCCATCTTCTTGATCTATCCATGTGATTAGTTTTGAATCCGAATATGATGTCCATAGTGCAACTATCTGAGTAGAGCTCTGTCACTTTATATGAATTTTAGTATGCTTGAGTGCAAACTCGTGTACAGCAATTGGAATTTCGCATCAGGGTACTTCTTCCTGTAGTCAATAAGTATGCCAACCAAGGAGATTCTTTAGTGCCTTCCAAGGTTCTGCGTAGATAGCTAAGCTCTGGAGTATTAAGGTTTTGTGGGTACACCTCTGGTAAACCCCCCGGAGACAACACTCCGCCACTAGGGCCACCTAGTGGTTTAACGGCTTACTGCACGTGCTAAGTGTAGTCATTTTATTTTAGATTAGATTTGCTCGAGGACTAGCAAATAATAAGTTTGGGGGTATTTGATAGACGCATTTATGTGTCTAATATATCTCAATTGTATATAGTGTTAGTGCTCGATTCTATACTTATTTGGTTATTTTATTTATTTGTAGGTGTTTTTAAAAGAATAAGGATTTGCGGCGAAATTGGCTGAAAATGCGGCGATTGGACCTCCGTTGATAGAGTGCCGGAAGCGCCCCAGAAGTGTACCGGAAGTACCCCAAAAATACCCCGGAGGAACCCCGAAAAAAGTGCGGAAAATGCCCCAGAGGACACTTGCTATACGGACCCTTGATTTTGGATAAGGGGTAACCTAATTACTAAGGGGTGACCCATTTCCAGGCATCTGCTAAAGGGAGACCGGAACTGGATAGGGGGAGGTCATTTTCAAAGTTTCAAAACTGGATTTTGGCGGGAAAAAAGGCAGCAGCGTCAACAGTTTTGGATCAAGGATTTGAGCGACCTAGCAGGCGATTCAATGGGCAAATTTGGTACCCACAGACTCTACAAGACATAAGGGACCTGTTAGAATCGATTAGACCCATCTAATTGGGCTGGATAAGTCAGAAAATCCACACAAAGTCAAGACAGTGCACACGGTCCCTGTTTAGGGTTTTGAATTGGTTTGAAAGATTTGGGAGAGATTCTTGCGTGGGATATACTTCAAAACAGTTGAGTTCAATTCAGAGAAGATTTTGGAGCAATAGAATAGCTCACAGACGCATACAAAGATCGACAGATGGAATTATTGTTCAAACTGCACGTGAAGAATAAGAGATTTATTCTCGAATTTGATCGAGTTTCTAGGGAATCTGAAGGCTATATATAGTTGGGTTTTTGTCAGAGAAAGTTTAGAAACCTTGAGGAGAGAGTTTAGAGTCGATGAGAGCCTAGGAGAAGCAATTATAGAGGAGACAGCGCTGTTGCTGCTGCTGCCATTAAAGCTTCTGAAGAACACGAAGAACAGACTCGCAGAGTCCGTCGTTCTTCAGCAGACTTATTTTCAATACCACTGTTGTTGTTTCACAGCAGTAGATAGTTATCGTTTACAGCTGTCTTAAATTACCATACTCTTTTGTAACAGTGACCCCTTTGTAACGGTGACGCTGTAACACTTTTAAAACGTTACAATTTCCGGTTTCATCTTATACATCAATAAAAACACCTATTTTAGCCATGAATTTATCTTGTGAGTGTGTTTTTGAGATGAGGAGCTAAACCCAATCCCAGGGGTGACAGAGGAAGCCATTCTCACAATAATTATGTGGTAATATCTATTTTATTAATTTATGCAATATTTTTATATGATTAATTGCATTGATAAAAATGATTTAAATGGTTTTTATTAATCAACTGTGTTTTCCCTTGATAATGCATGCTTAGTTTTAGACTCTTGATGTATTATACTTGTGATTAACATTTGATATTTTGGAAAATCTGCTCTTGGCAATATTTATAATCAACCCAATTATTTAAATTGCATAGTAAAAAAATATTAGATCACATAAGTATTGTTGATTGGTGGAATCTTAACCCCTATTTCTCCATAAAAATATTAGATCACCTCGTCTCGTTTTCTTTCCGGACAAATCCTTTTGATTTCGCAACCAGAGCGACGCGCATTTCTTCTTCATCTGCAAACAATTTGACATCGAGGTTTCCTATTACGGGAAGGTTCAGCAGTACGACCACTCTCTCTAAGGAAATAGTCATTTCACCCCACCTGCATATGGCCGTGTAAGTGTTCGGACACCATCTTGAAATAAAGGAAACCAAGCCTGGAATATCTTTCCTAGTTTGAAGTACTGCGGAAGCCGCGACAGCATCAATAATATGCGCCTTGGTCAAACTGGCTTTTACACATTCCTGACTCATCATGAATCACATCCATTGCTCAAAGGTACGCAACGGACTCACACAGATTTTAAAGTCGATGGGATAAGCAGAATACTCTTTCCTCAGAAGACAAAACCTTATTACACCTCCTGGCCGAACCGACCGGGCCTCTTCTCACTTCCCAGACCAGTCAGAAGAATCGACACATACTTGGGATGATTCTTCCTAATTGTGGTGTATGTTGTAAAGAACTCATCGTTTATGTTTGGCGTGGAATTTCCAACATCTTTCGGTATGGCAGAAAGTGACATCCTAACGAAAATTCTCTCAGGCTACTTTCACCTTTGAAATAACTACAATGGAACAATACGAAGAGAAATTAGTACGGAAAGCGCATGGAAATTATTTTACCAGACACAAGAGATCCATCCTGAACGTAAGCCAATTTGTTGCAAAGTCATAATGCGCGTAGACAAAGAAATGAGGACTGACATACCCTGCATCACCACCTCATGCCATGGCCGTACCCCGCAGCGGGAAGTTGGCGCCCGGCCGAGAAGGCGCGCCCCACTATGGGAACCATGCACACGGCCACACGAGGAAAAAGGAGAAAACCCTAGAAGCTAGGTTTTCACGGGAAGGGAATGACAGTTACTAGCTCATGCATGCCTGCTTTGCACAGTAATTGGGGCGGCCAACATTACTACGGTATTCACACCTAAATGTTACTACAAGTTCATGCAAATCATATTTACGGCTAGGATTCACACCAACACAGAAGAACAATATTTTTACAAGTTCATGAAAATGTACGACTATGGCTAGGGTTTGCACTAACACAAGAAAACAAGAAAAACAAGTTAAAAAGGAAGTGTTGGAAGACATACCTAGGATTCGCTCGTCCGCTTTACTACTACCACACGGCCTGAATAAAAAAGAAAAAAACAAAGGTGTGAAATAAAAGGAGAGGCAGGCCCCTTTTATAGGCGTAACACTTAGGAGTTTGAATAAGGAAAGGACTTCCTATTTGAGTCAAGTAAGGAAAAGAGGAAATCGGTTCCGCAGAGACAAATCACCACCGTGCCAAGCCATCCGCGCCATTTTCTTGGCCCACCATGCCAAGCCTTCCGCGCCATTTCCCTTGGCCCCACCATGCCAAGACGTCCGCGCCATTGCCTTGGCCCCACCATGCCAAGCCGTCCGCGCCATGCCTACCTCACCAAGCCGTGTCATGCCTTGCAATAACTTGCCGCGCCAACACCAACAACTCGCCAAGCCAGCGTCACGATGTTCCCTAACCCGACCAACGTGATGCATGGCCAGACTAAGCCGACAATCTTCACCCACCACTTCACGGTCTACACCACAAATACAATCTATGCAAGGCCGCTAGACACGAGGATCACGAACTCTCCTTACCTCTCGAAAAAGGTTAGTCGGACCTTCCTGACCATCTTTTCACGACTTGTCGTTTCGATTTTGTCCTAGCCTGTCACCATCTTATGCTTACCTCGCAACAATGCTCCCGTCCCGAGATAAGCAGGGAACTTAATGTTGATGGTGGTTTTTAGCTTAGGGTTAAAATCGTAAAACCGCACATCTGACATGACGTCACTATGACCATTAGCACATTTATTGAATCGATCAGCATTCCTATGTGAGCATTACCTGGGTACCTTTTTTTATGTGTCATTTTCCACGGCAGAACCCTTAACATTGACCGACATCATCTACGCAAAAACCGTGCCAAGGCATGCCATGCCACATGTGCCAATGGCATGCCAACCACGTCGCCTCGCCACGCCATACCATTCCTCCCTTCCCTATGCGGCTACCAAAACGAAGGCGTGCGACGTTCAACGGCTGCCCTTCCACCTTAGATGCAAATCTTAGCCGTCCGAGGTCGCCAACCAACACATGGTAACCTTTGGTCCAAAACCCTAGTTTTGGCCATGCCAAACCGTGCCAAGGAATGCCATTCCACATGTGCCAATGGAATGCCAACCACCTTCCCACGCCATACCATGCAGGCCTTCCCTATGCGGCTACCAAAACGAAGGCGTGCGACGATCAACGACCACCCTTCCACCTTAGATGCAAATATTAGCCGTCCGAGGTCGCCAACCAATACATGGTAACCTTTGGCCCAAAACCCCTAGTTTTGGCCATGCCAAACCGCGCCAAGGCATGCCATGCCACACATGCCAATGGAATGCCAACTACCTTGCCGCACCATACCATGCTGGCCTTCCCTATGCGGCTACCAAAACGAAGGCGTGCGACGATCAACGGCCACCCTTGCACGTTAGATGTAAATCTTAGCCGTCCAAGGTTACCAGCTAACGCATGACAACTTTTGTCCCTAGTTTGGTCGCGCCTAAACAAAGCCAAAACCCTAACTTTTGGCCGCGCCTAAACCAGGCCATATTAAATCCATACCGAGCATGCTTTCATGCCACTGGATACATAACGAAGGGTTGCAATAATCAACGACTACCTTTCCTCTGAAGATGAAAAATATCGACCGTCGAAGGTCACCACCGAGCCGGCAAGTCTCCCAAGCTCAACTTGCCAGACAATAACAACATGCTACATGTTTTCCACGAAAACACTCGAGACATCAACACATGTCACAAACTGGGGATGCTCATGGGGTATTGGTTTGGCGGTTTACAGCGTGCGGCGTACACTATGCCCGTTATAAGACCGTGTTATAGGGATGAGGCGGTTACTAAATACAGGGGTAATGGTGAAACGCTTTCTTTTATGGAACATCAATTACAGGCGTTACCGGTTACCACCTTCTCTCATTTACTCATCCGTTTTCCATTTCTTACGAGACCAGAGTACGTTTCACTTCGACTTGTATAAATAGGTCTTACCTATTTCCACCGAACAACAAGTTCTGGTCAGGAGCATACAACACTCAGAAAACGTTTGCTAGCTTTCCCATCTGTTAGCTTCCCACTTTCTGATGCAAGTCCCAAAACAACTACTCTTACATGATCAACTATTCTGGTCTCAACACTCTCTTCGCTTCCCTCCCTAAAACCAACCCTTCTCCTCCTCGTTGTGACCAAATCAAGTATGGAACGACCATTTCTTGGTTTAGGCCGGATTTGTACAGATTGATCTCTTGAATCTAAAGTACTCCCTTGTAGTACATTGTTTAGGGTTTAGACTCGTTTCTCACCCACACACCCGAAATCAGCAGAAACCATTTTCACCCTCAAACAACTATATAATCTAAACTCTCGTTTCAATCATTGAAACATTCTTAGAGGACGTTATATAGTTGTTATTCACAAACCATTTTTCGTCAAAGAAATTTTCACGGTGATTGAAACATAACATGAATTTCGTCACTAGGTAAAGATGAACTTGGCCAAAGGGAAAGCTGACCAACATATATTTCGAGAAATAGATAGGCGAGTTAAACTCGGCTCGAAATAACAAATGTGTATAATCAAAGTTTATATAGCAAAACAACTTTTGTCTCAAGATAGGAGATAGAGTAGATAGACTTTTGAGTGATAGATAAGTTCAAGTCTCCACGTACCTTTTTGTCGATGAAGTTCCACCAGTTCCTTGAGTAGTTCTTCGTCTTGTATGATGATCCACCATGGAGTTCTTTGAGCTCAAATACACTTTCTATCCTAGTCCGAGTACTGGCGCCATAAAAAGCAATTTTTGAAGGTATACACAAGAAATTTATCATGGAGGCTTCTCAAGTAAGTTCTTAAATCCTCGTTTGGTTATTTCAATGGGAAGGTTTTGTGGCAATAAGAATCCAAGGAATTTCTATAAGGATTTTGGCTCATCTTTAAGTAATATTATGCCTAGTGACCAAGTTTCTATTAGAATTGTATTATCAATGATTCTAGTAGTAAGATCTTTGAAAAGATTTCTTCTGGTGATTTATTCTAGAAAAGAAATTGGTTGAAGAAAGTGGTCATAAAGAAGACTTCGTGTGTTTTGAGAAGTACAATCTTGGTAACATCTTCAAAGGAATTGGTGAAGGTTTCGATACTCTTACAAGAATCTTTTATGCTAACATCCTTGATGTTAATCTTGAATACTTGGAATTAAAGACTATGTGTTGATGGTGGATTTTTGGCAAGGGTTAAAATCGTAAAATCATGATACTGCATGTTTCTGGCCCGACTTCAAGAATGTATGTGAAAATTTATATTTTATGATCCGTGAACCATTTCACGCTCTCTGACTGAGCGAACGTTCCTCTCAGAGCTATGATGAATATGTTTCTCGAAAGGCCTCTCAGTTGAGATTTCGATGCTTCACACATTTCATCATCACCTCTCCATAGACTCAAAATGATTGGGCGGCTCCCAGACATATTGCATGCTAGTATAGAGCCTAACGCCTTCAGGACGTCACGCTGCTCGTTGTTCCCTGACTACGTATAGAGACAATGTATAGAATCTCTTAATGATTGGGCGGCTCCTAGACATATTGTATGCTAGTATAGAGCCTAACGCCTTCAGGACGTCACGCTATTCGTTTTTCCCTGACTACACACCCCCTTAGAACAAGTATGATGCTTCAATTATCTCATATCTCAATTTTGCAAATAGGTTAATTCTAGCATGTCATTCATCAACTGAATTCCTAGAAAATAATCTATTCTATCTCATTACTTTATTTCACGGCTGATCCTCAGCTGGATTCCATGGATTAGTAATAGATACTAAACTCATTTTATTACTCCGTTTCATGAATCATTCTCAGCTGAATTTCATGAATTAGTAATAAATACTCAAATGATTTTTATTACTCCGTTTCATGAATTATTCTCAGCTGAATTTCATGAATTAGTAATAGATATTCACCGATTGGGAATTAGCCACCACCTAGTAAGCCCCGAGAAAATGGTGCGAGTGTATTTAACAATAATGCACAAACGAACACCCGAATACACGGACGAGTATTCAAAAAATATGGACAAACGAGGAAAATTTTGCAAAATAGGGAGGAAAATAATATCAAAAAAAATAATAAATAGGCACCTAAGGGGATCGGGCCCACTGGACAGCCGGTCGTGCCGCCGTGGCAGGTCACGCACCTCTTTCCATTATTTTATATTACTTTGTTATTCTTCCCCATCTCATGAAGACTCCTTCATTTGAGCAAATTCCCTCGTTTGAGCAAAACTCTTAGTTTCTCCATATTTTCCTTCAAACAATGAAAAATAGTAAAAAATAAGGAAAGGTGTCACGAGACCGGACAACCTAGTCGGCCGGCCATGCC
Organism: Papaver somniferum; assembly: GCF_003573695.1. Taxonomy (NCBI): domain Eukaryota; kingdom Viridiplantae; phylum Streptophyta; class Magnoliopsida; order Ranunculales; family Papaveraceae; genus Papaver; species Papaver somniferum. The sequence goes on along the minus strand of NC_039363.1, from coordinate 61,854,411 downwards.
CTATCCATGACCGGTCCCACACCTTACAATTCCTTATTTTCTGATATTATTATTTCCTTCATCTCATAAAACTCATTCGTTTGAATAAAAACCCTAGTTTTTCAATATTTTCTCAAATATTGCTTAAACCATGAAAAAGCCAAAAAGTCAAATGGTCACATGACCGACTAGGCTTCTCACGTCAAAAATTAAAATATTATTATTTTAATATTCTCAAAATATTGGTCGCACGAGCTAAGTTATACTTTCTCATTCGAACAAAATTGAGAGTTTCAGTCAAGATCAAACTCTATTGAAAATCCAAAATATTGCTCAAACGCGCACCAGAAAATACCAAAACTCCCAGAAATGAGACACGGGCAGTATGGTGACACGGGCATGCCACCTTGACCGATCAAGGTCGGCCCTTAGGCTTTCAAGGAGACGGTGCCACACTTTTTCATAATTTTGACCTAATTAGCTCTCAACAGTTCATATTGGGTCCAAACTCTCTACAACCAACTTGGAATTTGCTAAATCGACCACTAGCTGGTCCCAAGACCACCAAGGGCCGGCCCATGACCCCTTGCCCGGTCCCTATCTCTCCATAATTAGGTTTTATTACCTAACGCTCAGGCGAGCACTATTTTAATAAATGATTAAACCAGCATTTGTTCATCATTTCACCAACTAGTAAACAAAGGACTTTGGTGCATGCTCACTCGAGCACCTTGACGCTACATGGACGGCCATCATCCCATGTAGCCGGTCCGTCCTTCACTCAGTTATTTATTTTCAGTAAATCATCAACGGATCGACAATCGATCAAAATTAGGGGTTAGAACTGAATGCTCTGCAAATCATAATTCTTAGAAAGTTCAAACACTAATAATTTTATGTTGATCCATCAATCAACATCTTGATTAATTAATATTCAGTCCAGCTACCAATATTTTAATTAATATTTTATTTGGTCATGCTACCAATAATTCATCAAATGAGCAATATTTGCTTAGACGAGGAATATTGATTCAACTATCAATATTCCGTAGTTTATCAAATGAGAAATGTTTGCTCAGACGAGCAACATTTGCTTAGACAAGGAATGTTGATTCGAATGAGAAATATTTGTTCAGACGAGCAAGATTTTCTCTAATATTGATTCAACTATCAATATTCAGTAATTCATCAAATGAGCAATATTTGCTCATATGAGCAATATTTTCTCCGAGGAATATTGATTCAACTATGAATATTTAGTAATTCAACAATTCATCAGACGAGCAATAGTTGCTCAAACTATCAATATTCATCATGTTGATCCAGTTATCAACATTTATTCGAGAACTATACGTCCCAAGAGACATGTTATCCATATATCATAGAGCATTCATCAATCATGCTCAACTGAACGATACTTAGACGCATCGTCTAATCAAGTCAACAACCGACTAATCAAATACACGTCTACCTTGCAAACTCCACAAATCATGAGACATAAATCATGTCACATGGGGGGATATTAATTAGGGTTTTGGTCTAGCGGCCCAGGGCACGTGTGTTCATCCACGGTGAGAAATGTGAGTAAGTTGTGCAAGCAGTTGAGAGAGTTAGAAAAGTAGTGGGTGGACAATCAACCAAGTCTCCGCACTTCCTGGAACTGGTTAAACCACTGTTTGAGGGTGAAAACAATTTCTGCTGATTTTGGTAATTTCGGGTGTGTGGGAGAGAAACGAGTTTAAACCCTAAACAATGTACTGTAAGGGAGTACTTTAGATTCGAGAGATCAATCTGTACAAACCCGTCCTAAAAAAGAAATGGCCGTTCCAGACTTGCTTCGGTCGCAAAGTGAAAGAGAAGGGTTGGTTTTGGGGAGGGAAGCGAAGAGAGTGTTGAGACCAGAATTGTTGATTCTGGAAGAGTAGTTGTTTCACGACTTGTATCAGAAAGTGGGAAGCTAACAGATGGAAAGCTAGCAAATATTTTCTGAGTGTTGTATCCTCCTGACCTGAACTTGTTGTTCGGTGGAAATAGGTAATTCCTATTTATACCAGTCGAAGTGAAACGTACTTTGGTCTCATTAAGAAATGGAAAACGGGTGAGTAAATGGGAGGAGGTGGTAACTGGTAACGCCTGGAATTGATGTTCCATAAAAGAAATCGTTTCACCATTACTCCCTAAAATTACTAACCTCCTCATCCTTATGACACTGTCTTATAACAGGCGTAGTGTACGCCGCACGCTGTAAACCGCCAAACCAATACCCAATGAGCATCCCCCAGTTTGTGACATGTGTTGATGTCTCGAGCGTTTTCGTAGAAAACATGTAGCATGTTGTTGTTGTCTGGCAAGTTGATCTTTGGAGACTTGCCGACTCAGTAGTGACCTTCGACGGTCGAGATTTTGCATCTTAAGAGGAAAGGTAGCCGTTGATTATTGTAACCCTTCGTTTGGTAGCCAGTGGCATGAAAGCATGATCAGTATGGATTTAATATGGCCTAGTTTAGGCGCGACCAAAAGTTAGGTTTTTGGCTTTGTTTAGGCTCGACCAAACTAGGCCCAAATGTTGCCATGCGTTAGCTGGTAACCTTGGACGGCTAAGATCTTCATCTAAGATGAAAAAATGGCCGTTGATTGTTGCAGGCCTTCTTTTTGGTAGCCAGTGGCATGAAAGCATGATCGCTATGTCTTTAATATGGCCTAGTTTTAGGAGCGGCCAAAAGTTAGGATTTTGGCTTTGTTTAGGCGCGACCAAACTAGGGCCAAAGGTTTCCATGCGTTAGCTGGTAACCTTGGACGGCTAAGATCTGCATCTTAGATGAAAAAGTGGTCGTTGATTGTTGCAGGCCTTCGTTTTGGTAGCCACATAGGGAAGGCCGGCATGGCATGGCCCGACAAGGTGGTTGGCATGCCATTGGCAGGGTTTGGCGTGCCAAAACTAGGGTTTGGCGTGCCAAAACTAGGGTTTTGGGCCAAAGGTTACCACGTGTTGTTTGGAGACCTTGGACGGCTAAGATTTGCATCTAAGATGGAAGGGTGGTCGTTGATCATCGCACACCTTCGTTTTGGTAGCCGCATAGGGAAGGCCGACATGGTATGGCGCGACAAGGTGGTTGGCATGCCATTGGCACATGTGGCATGACATGCCTTGGCGCGGTTTTGCGTGGGCAAAACTAGGGTTTTGGGCTAAAGGTCACCATGCGTTGTTTGGCGACCTTGGACGGATAAGATTTGCATCTAAGATGGAAGGGTAGCCGTTGATCATCGCACACCTTCGTTTTGGTAGCCGCATAGGGAAGGCCGGCATGGTATGGCGTGACACGGTGGTTGGCATACCATTGGCACATGTGGCATGGCATGCCTTGGCGCGTTTTGGCGTGGACAAAACTAGGATTTTGGGCCAAAGGTTACCATACGTTGTTTGGAGACCTTGGACGGCTAAGATTTTCATCTAAGATGGAAGGGTGGCCGTTGATCATCGCACGCCTTCGTTTTGGTAGTCGCATAGGGAAGGCCGACATGGTATGGCGCGACAAGGAGGTTGGCATGTCATTGGAACATGTGGCATGCCATGCCTTAGCGCGGTTTGGCGTGGCCAAAACTAGTGTTTTGGGACAAAGGTTACCATGCGTTGTTTGGAGACCTTGGACGTCTAAGATTTGCATCTAAGATGGAAGGGTGGTCGTTGATCATCGCACGCCTTTGTTTTGGTAGACGCATAGGGAAGGCCGGCATGGTATGGCATGGCAAGGTGGTTGGCATGCCATTGGCACATGTGGTGCGGTAGGCATGGTTGGCATGCCTTGGCGCGGAGGTGCGGCTGGCATTGCATGCCATTGGATCGGAGGTGCGGCTGGCATGGTTGGCATGCCCTGGCGCGGAGATGTTGCTGGCATGGTATGCCATTGGCACAGTGGTGTGGCTGGCATGGTTGGCATGCCTTGGCGCAGAGATGTGGCTGGCATGGTCTGCCATTGGCACAGTAGTGCGGCTGGCATAGTTGGCATGCCTTGGCGCGGTAGTATGGGAATTAGGGTTTGGCATAGATGATGTCAGTCAGTGTTAAGGGTTCTGCTATGGAAAATGACCCATGTAAAAAAAAGGGTACCTCGGTAATTCTTACGTAGGCATGCTGATTGATTCAATAAATATGCTAATGGTCATAGTGACGTCATGTCAGATGTACAATTTTACGATTTTGATCTTAAGCTAAAAACCACCATCAACATTAAGTCCCTTGCTTAGCTCGGAACAGGAGCATTGTTGCGAGGTAAGCATAAGATGGTGACAGGCGAGGATAAAAATCGAAACGACAGGACGTGAAAAGATGGTCAGGAAGGTTCGACTAACCTTTTTCGAGAGATAGGGAGAGTTCATAATCCTCGTGATTGGCGGCCTTGCATAGATTCTATTTGTGGCATAGACCGTTAGGTGGTGAGATGAATATCGTCGGCTTAGTCTGGCCATGCATCACCTTGGATGGGTTGGGAAATATCGAGACGCTGTCTTGGCGAGTTTTTGGTGTTGGTGCGGTTTGGAAGGGGGCCACAGGCATTGCGTTGGATTGGGATCGGTACGGTGCAAGTGTGGGAATGGGCTTGGTTGATGGCTTGGCGTGGAAATAATGACGTGGACGGTGGTGCAAGACGTGGGCGGACGGCTTGGCATGGTGGGGCCAAGGCATGGCGCGGTTCTGGCAAGGCAAGAATGACGTGGACGGCTTGGCACGGTGGTGGCTTGTCTTTGCGGGCATGGTTTCCTCCTTTCCTTATTTGACTCACATGGGAAGTCCTTTCCTTATTCAAAACCCCGCAAGTGTTATGCCCGTAGAAAGGGAGCGTTATGCCTTCTCTTCATGTCACCTTGTCGGTTTTGTTTTTTCAAGTCTCGGTGCTGGCGGCAGAGAAGTAACAATGTGAGCAAGCGTGTCTTAAACATGTACTTCCATGTTTTTTCACCAAATCCTAATTCACCTCACGTCCAGGCATTTCCTCATGTTCACTGGTAGAAAACGGTTTCATTAGAATCTGATGTCACGCCTCAATCCGCGGCTAGTAGGAGGCTTTCCTTTTCGGGACCTCATCGCTCTGCTGGATATAAGAGATGATCTTGAATCCTTCATTCGCACAGGTTGTCCTGAAGTCGTTTCTATCCTCTATCCTTTCTCTGGTTTTGTAGCGCATAATGGGATCTTCCAGTGACAGACGTGCCTCCAACTCTTTGGGGATAAACTTTGGAATCTGCGAAAACCAGTCTTCTTCTCATGGGGAGGCATTGAATAGAATTGAATCTCTGTTCCTTGAAGCTGGCGAAATTATTCGAGACATATCTTTGGAGGAAGAACGAGAAGGCGGCGAAGCATCTCAGTGCGTTGGGAGGCTTTGGTGCAAAAAAACCTCTTCACAGCCCACTGTTAGGGAGGGACAATTTGCTTCTCAGTTGAAACGGCGAAAGACCGAGTTTGTGAAATTTGTAGGGGAAAATCAACATAGCTCCCCTGTCCAGGACGGTGTCATAACCCTTGGTTCTGATGTAAATGAATCGGGAAATTCTCCTTGAAAGGTCGCTGAGAAGACTTCCGAGGAAGATGATGATGCTGCGGTCGATGAAACTGAAATAACTTTCGGAGTAGACGACGAAACTGTTATCTGTGACATTGGGGAAGTCGTGGTGGAATATGCTGGGTCGGTTGTCGAGGCGGATGTCGGTAAAGAGACGGATGTTGTTGCTGTTGAGACGACTTCCGGGTGGGATGTTGAGGATGTTATTGTTGATGTGGCTTCCGGATGGAATCCTCGCTGCCCGAAAGACTGTTGGGTAAAGTGTTTGAAAGAGCTCTGACCGAGGCACTGGCTATTCGTGCATTAACTTTCAATGACTACCTTCTCCCTTTTAATTGTTTCTATTCGTCGCTTAGTTGTCCTGATGTTTTGCAGACTTTTTTTTTACCTTCCGTGTATTCGTGGCGAAGTTAAGGTTTCTTCAATTAGCATCCCGCTTGCGGTTTCTATCTTTGAATAAAACTTCTCATTTTGGAAGACCCAAGTCTTCCATTAGAATGGGTTGATGTTTCTGGTTGTGATTGGATGGTTAATGGATTCTCCATGATTTGGGATTTATTTGGTGTATGTTTTTTTTCTGAGATTCGGAAAACTCATTCGGAAAGAAAGGTATGCTTTTGAATAAAAACGAAACCCTAATGAAGAATACAAACGGTGCATTCATCTCGGGGAAATACAAATATCAAGTGGAAGGAGAAATTGCTGATGAAAATACTAAAGGGAGAGTGCTTGAAGAGAGTAGTACATCGTTTTAGGGATTGAACGGTTTGATTCATCGTGAGTGAATTATCACACCTCCCAGCTTGTCTATGTTGATGAACTTGCAGTAACCCCCCAGAAGGACGTCTGCCACCAGACATGGCTCGTCTTCTTTTTCCTTGGGTGAATCGGTCCAAACAGGTATCTTCACCGTCATCTTCCCGACTTGAAACGAGTTCGCTTTGACCACCATATCTCCGATTTGAAACGAGTTCAGGTGCTGTGTAACCGCTTGAATCCTGGTCTCGTCGGTTTCGATTGCAGCTTCCAAATTCTTTGAAAAGCGTTTGAATGGCCCAGAATCCCACTCACATCTCTTGACAGCATCCGCACCGGTAATCGCACTGAGTCCCTATGACGGAATAGGAGAAGAAATGACTGGTTGTAGAGAAGAACGTTCGGCAAAACTTACTTGCGTTTGGAACCTATGAGTTAGCGCCAACGGGTTTTCTCCAGGTAACCGAGTTCCATCGGTAGCTCGTCGATGCGGCAGCATGTGGGACGGTTTGTTGGAGATTCTTTCGGGGGTTGACATCGGTAGAGGGGATGTTCCCAATTTCGTCTTGTTTTCGAGTACCGACAAGTGCCCCAATATCATGTCGTAACCTAATTCTTTGAAAATGTGGAATTTTCTATGCATTATAGCGTCTCCTGTTGTAGTTTTGAAAGTGGTAGTAAAAGTTCGTTGCTCGGACTTGAATATATTTTTAATACATAAATATATACAAAATTGTCACATGATCAAGAGTTACTAGGATTCAGGATTCCACCATAATTATTCATATAATTATTATATTTTTTTCCAAACAGTTATAGTTCAAATAAAAGGACTCTCATTCTTGACAAGGTAGATTTTTAGAAGATTAACTGTAAATCGAAAGCATGGCATATCAAAAGTACTAAGACCAAGCATAAACCATCAAAAGAAATGACAATCAATTAAGAAAAATCATAAAACATTTAATAAAAGTGCAAGAAGTCATAAAAGAATTAAATATAATTTTTATATGCATAAAGTACCGCTTCCTCCATCATCCCAGTGTTGGGGTTTAGCCTCTCATATTAATCATGTTCTCAAAATACAATTTTATAGCCCAACAAGTTGATAAAATGATGAGAAAATGCTAAACAGAGATTTCGCAACAGTTATAAGCGTTACAATTGCGCTGTTAACTGTTGCGCTGCATAAACTTAAGTGTAGGAAAGAAAGATACATACACAGCGCTGTAAACAGCGACACAATAGAACTGCTGCGGGAACTGTTCAAGAACGACGCTTCTGTAGCGTCAATTCATCATCTTCTTCCTCTCGCCAGCAGCAACAGAAACTTGCACTGTGTGATTTTCTTTCGCTTCTCTTTGCTTCCTAGCCTTCCCCAAACTCTCAACCCCTCTTCCCAATGACCGATACTTGTATTTATAGTGTTTTGGAGCAAGAAATCCGACCATTGATTGCGTATATTTTCTCTTTAATTCGATTATTCTTTACTGCCCAAAAATGAGAATACTTACCATTTATAGAATTTCCACACGTTAACTCGCTCTCAAAACGCTCCAAATTAGTTTCTTCATGCCTCAGAAGCTTTCCCGCACCTCCACATCACTCCATGCACATCATAAACACACTTGAGCTCATGTTCAGTGTGTGTTGCTCTGTTTCGAGTTTGGTGAATCGAACCGAGAATTCCAGCCTAAATTGATCGATTCTGACACCCATACTGTGTTCCTTAAGCTATATCACATCTTCCTACCAAGTTTGAGCCATTGAATCGCACCACAACACCTTCATTTTTTCGATTGAAATTCTGCCAGTTGATGAACCAATTTTCCCGCCAATTTTATTTTTTCAAATCGTGAAGAAGGTGTCCCCTTAGCAAACAGTGGTGTCCCCTTAGTAATTAGGTTACCCCTTATCCAAAAGCGAGAGTCCGAATAACACTTGTCCTCCGGGTGCCAAAATCAACTTTTCGAGCCGAATTTTTCAAAAATGTTTATTTCCTAAAAATACATAAAAACACAATATTAGTACAAAAATAGAGTTCCAAAAATACGGACATTGAGGACAAATTAGACACAAAAATGTGTCTATCAAATACCCCCAAACTTATTATTTGCTAGTCCTCGAGCAAAACTAAAAAATAAAACCGAGTTAATCTCGGGTGGGTTTAACAGAGGTGTACCCACAAAAACCATGACTTCTAATTGGTCACAAGTATCCAAAGATCTATGAGGACATACATATTCTCAACCTATCTCCAAGTAACTAGAGTGCCAGAGAAATTAAAGGTGTCGGCTCTAAAGCTGACTGAAGAAAAGGGGAGACACATCCGCACGACTGCTAGATAAAGAGATATCCGCTACACAGCTAGATAAACATTGTAAGATGCGTCCGCTGCTTTACAGCTGGATAAGATTATGAGAGAGATAAAGGTGAGAGGGACATCTGCTACACAGCTGGACTAATTACGTGTGATGAGTTAAACCAGTGCTAGAAAGATCTTGTGCCATATTGAAAGCAGACTAACAAACCAACCAAAATGCATCTTTCTTCGACTCTCTCACAGTGCTTAGTAGAAATAACGTCTTCTTCGGTCTTCAACTGTTGATGATAAACTCTCGAACCTCATAGAACCTTGACAATTAACTCTTCTCTTCGATTTCTTGCTTGACTTATAAATTTCTTCTTCCCTATGGCCTTATTGAACAAAAAGAACGTAATGATGTTTTTTTTTTGTTTTTTTTTTTAATTTTTCATTTCATTTTTCATTTTTTTTTTTACAAGACAAAAATTTACATGGCCATGAGAGAAGGACTTTAGAAACTTGGATCTTCACAACTTGTGATGTCTTGATATCATGAACTTCAACAACTTATATCATTTGCTCTTGTACTTCTTGTAACTAAGTCTTCAACTTTGATTTTTGAATTATTCTTTTCTATTGTTGCTTCTAAACCTTAAACGTCTTCAAGTTTTTCATAAATTTTGATGTCACTCCGCTTGTTGATGATGATAAGTTTCTACTGAGAGAGAGTCGTAATCCGGTAACTAAGCCTACATTGTGAGGTTGCTCTGTCTTTCTGGCATTTCCTTCTGACCTACTTGCCTTTTCATCATGGATGGTTAGGTCCATCACGGTTACCCTCTAAAAGGAACAAGTTCTCTCCTGAATTTCAAGGATCTCAATGTCTTTTTCTTTAATGTCTCAATAGGTTGTTATCTCTAGCATTCCAATTTCTATCTTTTCGGTGAGAAACAGTATGTAAACTTAGCTAACCGGGTACTATGTGACGCTAGAAGTTTCAAAGATGCGACTAAAATGTTTCTCCCATACCCCCAAACTTAAATCTAACATTGTCCTCAATGTTCTAAAGATGAAACTAAAAGCATGACCAAGGAGAAACTGTTACCATTTGAAGCAAAAAGAGTTAAGGAAGGATATTACCGTGTTGCATGAGATTGGGTTACCTCCCAAGAAGTGATAAGTTTAAAGTCTTCAGCCAGACGTAGGAAAGGTTTAGTCAACTCGAACCGTATAACAGTAGCCGGAATAATTGTGGGTCTTTAAAACCAAAAAGAGCTGACAAAAGAAAAATGCAGTGAACCAACGAAATGAACAACACTAGCATGCCCTTACCTAGTTTCCTGATAACTATTGCTAATTGTGGTTCAGGTTCAGGTTCTATGAAAGGGTCTAAATAGAATATTTTCATTGGCTGCGTTTCTTCATAGGTTGGATCCAAATTATTAGGTCCTAGAGTCTGGAAAAACTCAAATATGATCTTAGAAGCGCACAATAATAACCTAAATAACTGAGGATCCTCTAAGTCAATAAGATTTGACTTACATAATTGACCAAAATGAGAGTAGTGGTCATTCTTAAGCAAATGTGTCGATTATAATTTCCTAAAGCATTTAGGTTTAGTCTCACAACTTAATATTCGACACATTTGGAATATAAATGTTCCCACAGTTGGAAGAAAACTATTTGGTGGGAAAACAAAGTCAATCTGGGGATCATAGCCTGGGAAAACCACATCAACCAGGGGATGGGTTTCTAACGACTGAACTCCTTCATGGACATCATTAGGCTCGGGAAAACGAGTATGAAGGTAATCTTGTAAAATGGTCGAGGCACAGATATCAAGTCCTAAGTGTGGGGACTTTCTGAGAGTTAAAGGTAAGGCACTAGGGAAGTGATAATCACCCCCAAACTTAGAGTTTTCAGTGTCTCTAGATAGACCTCTAATTATTTCTTGAATTTCCGTATCTTCAGAGTCCTTAAAATATTCAAGAGATACTTCTAAGTTATTATCAGGTAGTGCATCTTTACTCATCTCTACGAGTCTATCTTCTTCTTCCAAGACTATTGTTTCTAAGTCGCTAGACTCTAAAACAATATTTTCGAAATAAACCCGTTCCTCTAAACTACAATAGGCTTCGTAATCAAAAGGTAAAACTACATCGTCTAAAACGGTGGTATCCCTAATCAAATCCTCGTCCTTTTGAATAGGTGAATAATCATAAAAATTATTTGGATTTGAACTAGAAATAATATAATCACTATACAACTCAATTGGATTAATAGACTCCTGATCACTATGCCTACATATTTCAGATTCTTCATTACTGCTATCCTCATCATCATAGTACGAAGATGATTGAACCTTATCTAAATAAGTAGTGTCTTTTATTCTAACCTCGTCCTCTAAATTAGGCAAATATTCACTATTTACATCAAGGGTAAAATTGGAAACACTATTTTGGAAATTTAGATTTTTTAGAGAAGTTCTATTCTGGGTCTCTAACAAAAGCTTTTGGGCCGACTCACATGAATTCCTGACGTAATCTAGGAAATCAGGTAAAGAAAGTTCACTCATTGCATTATTTTCGTCCATAACTAAGTTATTTATTTCGGCGAACTTACGTGCTGTCTCAGCTAACTTACGTGTCGACTCAAGTAAAGAGGAATTAGCAGAATTTTTCTCGTATGACTGATGGTTGTGAGGATAGTGATTGGGCTCACCATGGTATGAACCATAACCTTGAAAAGTTTGGCGTTCCCAACCACTATTCCCACCATGGTAATAAAACTGATGATGTCCATATTCAAATTCAGGTCGATATTCATTGTATTGGCTTCTATCATACCAGCTCGACATTCTTAATTGCAAGGGAATTCTACACAATCACAAACAAGGCTGACTCGACCAAATCAAACCTATAAAATCTAGAAAACAACAAGCATGATGGCTCCACTTAGATTGTTTCTAGACTTGCTTCTATCTCTCGAAGGGGAATTCGTTATAATTTAAGCAAACCCCTCTGGAATCAATCCGAGTCAAAGTAAGTTGAATTGAGGCGAGGGAAGCTCATGGAGCTTTGATACCCAAGGCCTCACCGCTATCACAAGGCGGCGCAGTCACGCATTCAACTCACAGAAACCATTATGAACTTCAAGGTGTGCTTAAGAAAGTAACCAATATCCTTCGAAATTTTTTCCTAATAAGCACGTTACCCTATCGGTCTCGTTCTAGTCAAGTTTTAAGCTTGGGTTCACGTTAGGTTTCGTTTTCCTAAGGCGGGCAAGAAGGGAGCGGTGATGAAATCCAAACCCTTATCTTGTATTGGCCAGGCCTTGCCCTTTACTAGGAATTTAAAAACAGTACAAATTCGTCCTCAATCAATAAATCACCTTAAGGAATACAGTAAACCCGCTGACAGGAGATTCACGAGTGTTTCGATGGACTTACCTCCCGTACCAGACGGGGGATGAACTGTTGAAGTCGACTCGGGCCACGACTCCTATGTCATGTACGAACCCGAGGGGCCGAGACGATATAGTAATCGTCGTCCTTCCCTGCACACAGTTTATATAATTTTTTTTTTGTTTAATAATACCCTTCCGTAGGGTTAAAAAAAGAAATAAAGTCCAATTGTTTAAAGTCCAAAGTCCAAAAAAAATAAAAAAAAAATTACAGTTTTCCTCACACACTCTAAAAAAAATTAAAAATTAAATCCTAAAATTGTCCTTTTTTCTTCTCTTTTCGCTTTAAGATTTTTCCTCTCCAAGTCCTTAGTGCTCCACTTCGAACCTGTAAATCAAAGAAAAAAAGACAAAGTAAAAAGGAACAAATAAAAAAAAATAAACCTAATTAAAATAAAAATAAATCTATATACAAGTCCGCGTCGGCGACGCCATTTTGTTGTAGTTTTGAAAGTGGTAGTAAAAGTTCGTTGCTCGGACTTGAATAGATTTTTAAAACATAAATATATACAAAATTGTCACAGGATCAAGAGTTACTAGGATTCAGGATTCCACCATAATTATTCATATAATTATTATATTTTTTTCCAAACAGTTATAGTTCAAATAAAAGGACTCTCATTCTTGCCAAGGTAGATTTTTAGAAGATTAACTGTAAATCGAAAGCATGGCATATCAAAAGTACTAAGACCAAGCATAAACCATCAAAAGAAATGACAATCAATTAAGAAAAATCATAAAACATTTAATAAAAGTGCAAGAAGTCATAAAAGAATTAAATATAATTTTTATATGCATAAAGTACCGCTTCCTCCATCATCCCAGTGTTGGGGTTTAGCCTCTCATATTAATCATGTTCTCAAAATACAATTTTATAGCCCAACAAGTTGATAAAATGATGAGAAAATGCTAAACAGAGATTTCGCAACAGTTATAAGCGTTACAATTGCGCTGTTAACTGTTGCGCTGCATAAACTTAAGTGTAGGAAAGAACGATACATACACATCGCTGTAAACAACGACACAATAGAACTGCTGCGGGAACTGTTCAAGAACGACGCTTCTGTAGCGTCAATTCTTCATCTTCTTCCTCTCGCCAGCAGCAGCAGAAACTTGCACTGTGTGATTTTCTTTCGCTTCTCTTTGCTTCCTAGCCTTCCCCAAACTCTCAACCTCTCTTCCCAATGACCGATACTTGTATTGATAGTGTTTTGGAGCAAGAAATCCGACCATTGATTGCGTATATTTTCTCTTTAATTCGATTATTCTTTGCTGCCCAAAAATGAGAATACTTACCATTTATAGAATTTCCACACGTTAACTCGCTCCCAAAACGCTCCAAATTAGTTTCTTCATGCCTCAGAAGCTTTCCCGCACCTCCACATCACTCCATGCACATCATAAACACACTTGAGCTCATGTTCAGTGTGTGTTGCTCTGTTTCGAGTTTGGTGAATCGAACCGAGAATTCCAGCCTAAATTGATCGATTCTGACACCCATACTGTGTTCCTTAAGCTATATCACATCTTCCTACCAAGTTTGAGCCATTGAATCGCACCACAACACCTTCATTTTGTCGATTGAAATTCTGCCAGTTGATGAACCAATTTTCCCGCCAATTTTATTTTTTTCAAATCGTGAAGAAGGTGTCCCCTTATCAAACATTGGTGTCCCCTTAATAATTAGGTTACCCCTTATCCAAAAGCGAGAGTCCGAATAACACTTGTTCTCCGGGTGCCAAAATCAACTTTTCGAGCCGAATTTTTCAAAAATGTTTATTTCCTAAAAATACATAAAAACACAATATTAGTACAAAAATAGAGTTCCAACAATACGGACATTGAGGACAAATTAGACACAAAAATGTGTCTATCACCATCCTAATCTCGAGGTTAATGTAGCCGTACGCATTCAAGGATTCCACTCCCGGGCTCTCAATCACGGATGGGGAATGGGTAGCCTATTGTTTCATAAATCCCACAGCTTTCAGAGTCTTGAAGGTAACAATGTTGAATTCAGAGGCCGCGTCGATAGAGTGTCGTCGAACTAAATACCTCTTAAATAGGACGTGGTCAGCGGTCCCCAGTTGTCTTTTTTGATTCCGCTTCCTGAGAGAGCTTCGGATCTTGGCGTGGCTTCCGTAGTGGGAAAAAGTCATTTTCCCGACACGACACGATTGAGAGCGTGAAGATATCTTGGCGCTGTACCTTGGAAAGGTAGAGAATTTCGCATACGTGCTGCATCATGGATCGTACAGTCTCGTATAGGGAGTCCCCAGAGACTCCACAATTCCTCACCGGAAGTGGGTCTCGATGTACTCCCTTGTTTCCTAGTTAAAGTTCCCATGCCCCTATCTTTTCTTTGAAAATATATTTTTGTGTGTTGCAATCACTAGTTGGGTGATGAACAAATCTGTGGTAGTGGAAGTATTTGGGGTTTGCCATCTCGGCCTCAGTAGATGGGCCTTTGGGAGATGGTAGTCTGATAACATCATCTTGAATCCATGCTTCTAAGAGATCGATCACCTCCTCAATGGGAAACGGGAAATACAGGGCATTTCCTTTAGCTTCGTTATGACGCATGGGAGCTTTAGCGGAATCCTTCCTTGGAGGAGTTGCTCGTCGTGCTGGTCAGCAGCTGGGGACTTTCTTTTTCCTCCCTCGTTTACTACGCTCACAGAGGAGGGACCAGCGTTGTACCGCATGTTGATGAGACGTCTATTCCCGCGAGTTTCAGGCACGTCTTCGACTCTGGTTGGTCTAGCTCTTTTTAATAATGCTGGTGCTATCGTTGCTGATCATCTGGAAGCTTTATGGAGCTCAGAGAATGACTGGAAACGCAGGTTCTCTAGCAAGGCGCGGTAAATGGGAGCCATACCGTTGATGCATGAATTCACCAGTTGTTGTTCGGTCACGTTTGAGTCATGACAGTCTAGTGCTTGAACCCTGAATCTCTTGACAAAATCATTTGGATGTTCGTTGTCCCGTTGGTACATCCTTCCTAGGTCCGAGAAGGTAACTTGTTCAGACACAAAGAAGTACTTTTTGTAAAATACGGTAACCATGCCACCCAGTTAGGGATGATCTTTGGCGCAATGCTGTTGTACCATGTGTATGCTCTTCCGATAAGCGATTTCGAAAACTCCCTCAGACGAAGAACGTGATTGTATTCATGTTCGCCTAGGGACTCCAAGAATCGAGAGACATGCTCACGTGCATTTCCGGTGCCATCGTACAGGGTGAATTGAGGAGAGGAGTATCCTCTTGGAAGAGGAATTCTTTGTATTTCAGGTGGGTAAGAAGGTTGATGTTGATGCATGTCTATTTCATCATTCTTGATTCGATTCCGGAGAAGTTGCTCCATATCCTTTCGTGTGACAAAATTGGACGGCTGATTTCTTTCCAATGGGGTTATGGCACGAATCTCCTCGTCCGCGGAGATGCGTTACGTCGAGGTGCTAGCGCCAGGGGTGTTGGAGGCGTCTCTCATTTTCTATAGAGGGCGTGACTTCTGCGGCGGCAGTTCTGTCAGGCTTTGAGAAAAACAAGTACTTCTTTCTGTGTCGAGACCATTTCCGTCTGGGCTCTAGCGAGAACTTCCTGTCGTTCCATCAAATCAGCGATGGTGATATAGGGTCCGCTTCCTCTGGTTCCTCCGGTTCTTGTCCCGTTGGTGGGGTAATATGAGTTTTAGTGGCAGTTGGAGGCGCCATGATTGACGAAGCGTTAGGAGCGGTAGCGATAGCTCTGACACTGGTGATTGGCGGCGTAACGCCTGAAGGAGCGCTCTCAGTACTTCCAGGATTAGCAAGTTGCGCAGGAACATTAGAGGGCGGCAACGGCTCTGGACCTGGTGATTGGCGGTGTTACACCTGAAGGAGTGCTTTCGGTGCTTTTGGGGTCATTAGGTGGCATACTGATGCCGTTGGAAGTAGCGTTAACACCAGGGACATATTCTGCGTTGGTATTATCGGCGGCTAATCCAGATCTGAGTTTCACCATGTTGGAGTTGGAAGTGAAAGGTGATATCGGAAATTTGGAAGTTGATATTGCAACCGAGAGATTGATCTCCCACTGTGGTCGCTAATTTTTTGAGGGTGAAAACGATTTCTGCTGATTTTGGTAATTTCGGTTGTGTGGGTGAGAAACGCGTTTAAACCCTAAACAATGTACTGCAAGGGAGTACTTTAGATTCGAGAGATAAATGTGTACAAATCCCGCCTAAACCAAGAAATGGCCATTCCAGACTTGCTTCGATCGCAAAGTGAAGAAGAAGGGTTGGTTTTGGGGAGGGAAGCGAAGAGAGTGTTGAGACCAGAATAGTTGATTCTGGAAGAGTAGTTGTTTCACAACTTGTATCAGAAAGTGCGAAGCTTACAGATGGAAATCTAGCAAATATTTTCTGAGTGTTGTATCCTCCTGACCTGAACTTGTTGTTCGGTGGAAATAGGTAATGCCTATTTATACCAGTCAAAGTAAAACGTACTCTGGTCTCATTAAGAAATGGAAAATGGGTGAGTAAATGGGAAGAGGTGGTAACCGGTAACGCCTGAAATTGATGTTCCATAAAAGAAAGCGTTTCACCATTACTCCCTGTATTTACTAACCGCCTCATCCTTATGACACTGTCTTATAACGGGCGTAGTGTACGCCGCACGTTGTAAACCGCCAAACCAATACCCAATGAGCATCCCCAGTTTGTGACATGTGTTGATGTCTTAAGCGTTTTCGTGGAAAAAATGTAGCATGTTGTTGTTGTCTGGAAAGTTGAGCTTGGGAGACTTGCCGACTCGGTGGTGACCTTCGATGGTCGAGATTTTGCATCTTAAGAGGAAAGGTAGCCGTTGATTATTGTAACCCTTTGTTTGGTAGCCTGTGGCATGAAAGCATGATCAGTATGGCTTTAATATGGCCAAGTTTAGGCGCGGCCAAAAGTTAGGGTTTTGGCTGTTTAGACGCGACCAAACTAGGGCCAAAGGTTTCCATGCATTTGCTGGTAACCTTGCACGGCTAAGATCTGCATCTTAGATGAAAAAGTGGCCGTTGATTGTTACAGGCCTTCGTTTTGGTAGCCAGTTGCATGAAAGCATGATCGGTATGGCTTTAACATGTCCTAGTTTAACAGCGGCCAAAAGTTAGGGTTTTGGCTTGGTTTAGGCGCGACCAAAATAGGGCCAAAGATTGACATGCGTTAGCTGGTAACCTTAGAAGGCTAAGATCTGCATCTTAGATGAAAAATTGGATGTTGATTGTTACAGGACTTCGTTTCGGTAGCCGCATAGGGAAGACCGACATGGTATGGCACGGCAAGGTGGTTGGCATGCCATTGGCACATGTGGCATGGCATGCCTTGGCACGGTTTGGCGTGTCCAAAACTAGGGTTTTGGGCTAAAGGTTACCATGCGTTGTTTGGCCACCTTAGACGGCTAAGATTTGCATCTAAGATGGAAGGGTGGTCGTTGATCCTCACACCCCTTTGTTTTGGTCGCCCGCATAGGGAAGCTCGGCATGGTATGGCGCGACAAGGTGGTTTGCATGCCTTGGCGCGGTTTGGCGTGGCCAAAACTAGGGTTTTGGGCCAAAGTTTACCATGCGTTGTTTGGCGACCTTGGACGGCTAAGATTTTCATCTAAGATGGAAGGGTGGTCGTTGATCATCGCACGCGTTTTTTTTGGTACCCGCATAGGGAAAGCCGACATGGTATGGCGCGGAAAGGTGGTTGGCATGCCATTGGCACATGTGGCATGGAATGCCTTGGCGCGGTTTGACGTGGCGAAAACTAGGGTTTTGGTCCAAAGGTTACCACGCGTTGTTTGGCGACCTTGGAAGGCTAAGATTTGCATCTAAGATGGAAGGGTGGTTGTTGATCATTGCAGGCCTTCGTTTTGGTAGCCGCATAGGGAAGGCCGACATGGTATAGTGCGGCAAGGTGGTTGGCATGCCATTGGCACATGTGGCATGGCATGCCTTGGCGCGGTTTGGCGTGGCCAAAACTAGGGTTTTGGGCCAAAGGTTACCATGCATTGTTTGGCGACCTTGGACGGCTAAGATTTGCATATAAGATGGAAGGGTGGTCGTTGATCATCGCACGCCTTCGTTTTGGTAGCCGCATAGGGAAGGCCGGAATGGTATAGCGCGGCAAGGTGGTTGGCATGCCATTGGCACATGTGGCATGGTATGCCTTGGCGCGGTTTGGCGTGGCCGAAACTAGGGTTTTGGGCCAAAGGTTACCATGCATTGTTTGACGACCTTGGATGGCTAAGATTTGCATATAAGATGGAAGGGTGGTCGTTGATCATCGCACGCCTTCGTTTTGGTATCCGCATAGGGAAGGCCGACATGGTTTGGCGCGGCAAGGTGGTTGGAATGCCATTGGCACATGTGGCGTTTCATGCCTTGGCACGGTTTGGCGTGGACAAAACTAGGTTTTTGGGCCAAAGGTTGACCTTGGACGGCTAAGATTTACATTTAAGATGGAAGGGTGGTCGTTGATCATCGCACGCCTTCGTTTTGGTAGCCGCATAGTGATAGACGCATTTATGTGTCTAATATATCTCAATCGTATATATTGTTAGTGCTCGATTTTATACTTATTTGGTTATTTTATGTCTTTGTAGGTGTTTTTGGAGAAATAAGCTTTTGCGGGAAAATTGGCTCGAAAAGTGGTATTTGCGCTCGTGGGAGAAAATTACTATTTGGATTCTCAATTTTGATAAGGGGCACCTCAAATGATAAGGGGTACTCAATTGTTATTCGCACCCCTTCAGAGGATAGGGGCACTCCACCTCTTGACTTTCATACGAACAGAAAATGGCGGGAAATTTGTTTGGTTTTTGCGTGAACTTCTGAAGATGGACTTGACCAAGATTGTTGCATATTTCTTCATGGGAATGATATGGTACTACCCTGGTTCATCAAAACAGGGTTGGTAAGACTTGTAGATACGAAGAAACAGGGAAGTTCAAGTTTTTTCGGGTATTTGCTGCTATATTTATGGAAGGTATGTGGGAGATATTCTCGAGAACTTGATCACAAAAGGGAAGAGGAGAGAAACATGGGAAGTACGTACGGTGCTTAGATGAAAGAATACGAGAGTTTCTCCGATTGGAAGTAAATCAGGGACGTGCATGTTTCGAGTTTTCTTTATCTTGATTTGGAGAATATTTGGAAGATTATGTGAAGATTGTGAGATGATATGAACCCTCAGATTTATTTTATACGCTGAGTAGAGCTTGGATAACTGCATGATACGCGTACAAAGAGTTTGGAAAGAGAGGAAAAGCCGAGACTTTTGGTTGAAGAAAAAGGAGATTAACTCGGGATTTTTGTGTCTGCTGGGTATATATAAGTTGTTTTTAAACTATGTTTCTCTAAGTGATTAGGTGGGGCTCACGATTCAAGTTGTTCCCAATGCTAGGGTGAATTATAGTGATTGAGATACAAAAAAAAAAAAGAGACCAGGCCAAGTCGACCACTGGAACTCTTGTATATGCCAGTTGTGTTGACATAGAGTTAGGATTATAAATCACTGGTTCCTTTGTATATGCAAGTGTGTTGATATTAGTCAGACTAGTATCTCAGTCCATTAGGATAGGTTCATTTTGGCGGAGGCCTTCATACAGATATGAGAAACACCGTTCACCTAGTAAACATCAAAACCATCTATGTTTTTCTATATCCATCTTCTTGATCTATCCATGTGATTAGTTTTGACTCCGGATAATGATGTCCATAGTGCGACTATCTGAGTAGAGCTCTGTCACTTCATATGAATTTTAGTATGCTTGAGTGCAAACTCGTGTACAACAATTGGAATTTCACATCAGGTTACTTCCTCATGTAGTCAATAAGTATGCCAACCAAGGAGATTCTTTAGTGCCTTCCAAGGTTCTGTGTAGATAGCTAGGGTCTGGAGTAAAAAGATTTTGTGGGTATACCTCTGGTAAGCCCTCCGGAGACAACACTCCGCCAATAGGGACACCTAGGGGTTTAAATGCTTTTTGCATACGCTAAATGCAATCGACAATACCTGCGACAGTGAGTTAGGATTTTATTTCTATTGTATATATTGTTAGTGCTCGATTTTGGGGGTATTTGATAGACACATTTTTGTGTCTGATTTAATCTCAATTGTATATATTGTTAGTGCTCGATTTTGTATTTATTTTGGATTTTTATGTCTTTGTAGGTGTTTTTGGAAAAATAAGATTTTGCGGCGAAATTGGCTCGAAAAGTGTTTTTTGCGTTCATGGGAGGACATTTGCTATTCGGACCCCCAATTTGGATAAGGGATAACCTAATTACTAAGGGGCCTCCCATTTCCAGGCATCCGCTAATCGCACCCCTACTCTGGATAAGGGGAAACCATCTTCAACATTCAAAAATCTGGTTTTGGCGGGGAAAAAAGTGTAGTTAAAGAGCAGTTTTGGCAATCGTTATTTGGAGGAGTTTGAGGTCGATTAAACCTCTGATTTTCATATGATAGACTCCTTATGGGTGTTTAAATCGATTAGATTGGGCTCAAACGACGGATTTTTCTCACAACAAGAAAATATGGAAAGTCACGTGTGTGACCTGTTTTAGGGAATTTTAGAGTGATTAAAACGATGTAAACCTTCCCAAAGATTTGTATCTATCTAAGGAAGAGTTTAGAATAAAAAGGAAAGCTCAGAAACGCTTAGAAATCCTAAAACAAGAAATTGTCGCAACTTGGCCATGAAGAGAAGGAAAGAGATTTTGGAAGATTTGAGAGAGATTTAATCGGTATTTTTGATATAAATAGATGTCTTGGGTCATATAGAAGAGGTGTCGAGATTTTGGGAACCTAAGGAGAGCCAGAGAAGAAGAAATCAGAGCTTTACCAAACTCTGTTTCTGTTGCTGCTGCTGTTGAAGAAGAACAGATGAAGAACATTGACCCTCGGTAGACAGTCGCAGAAAAGTGTCGTTGTTTAACAGCTGAAGAACATTAAGTTGTTCAGGGCAGTCTTATTCTAGGGTCTTAAAATCAGCAACAAAGCAACAGTTTTTCTTTAACAGTTCCATTGTAATAGCTGTTTTGCAACACCAATACACTGTTGCAAACAGTCTGTGTTATTACTTTTCACTATTTTAATCATATTTTGAGATCATGATTAATATGAGGAGCTAAACCCCAACATCGGGATGACCGAGGAAGCCATATTTCATACGTGTGGTAATTATATTTAATTTTTTTTTATGACTTTTTGCATTAATTTAATCGTTTTATGATTTTTCTTAATTAGTTGTGAAGTCGTATGATGATGTATGCTTGGTATAAGTGCTTCTGATACATCATGCTAGTGATTTACAGTTAATCTTTTTAAAATCTACCCTGGCAAAGAATTAGAGTCAATAAACAAGAGTTATAACTGTCTAAGAATTGATTTTTGAACCACATGGTATGAGGTTTGGTGGAATCTTGAGTCTCAGTAATCTCTCGACATTGTGACAAACCTTGTGTATATATTTTCTTTATTTTCATTGTTTTCTATTATTAAGTCTGAAATTCAGTCTACACAAGTCTCAGTCGAACGAACTTTATTTACCACTTAAAAAACTACATCAATTTTTGGTGCCGCCGACGCGGATTTGTATTTAGATTTGTTTTAGGTTTATTTTTATTTTTATTATTTTTTTTTGTTTTTTTACGCGTTTTGGTATTTTCGATTCTTTTCAGATTTGGAGCGAAGCTACAAGGAAAGAAAAGTACTATAAAAGGAAAGCATCGCCAAAGAAGGAAAGAAAACAGGAATCTGAAAGGAGTGAAGAAGAAGATTTTGTATATAGTAATTTTTTTTATTTTTAGAAACTGTAAATAGGATTTTATTTTTGTAATTTTTCTTTTCCTTTTTGGACATTTTTATTTTTGACTTTATTTTTGGACTGGACATTATTATTATTTTGAAACCCTAAGGAAGGGTTAACAATTAAATATAAACTGTTTGCAGGGAAGGACGACATTTACGATACTGTCTCGTCCCCTCGGGTTCGTACACTGACATTGGAGTCGGTGGCCTGAGTCGACTTCAACAGTTCATCGTCCGTCTGGTACGGGAGGTAAGACTCTATCCACCCACGAATCCCCTGTCAGTGGGTTTTATTTTGTGTGACAACTCACACCCCTGCAGTAGAATGTCGAACTGGTATTACAATAGCCAATACAACGAATATCCGACTGAGTTTCAAAATGGACGTTACTACTTTGACCATAGTGTGAATAGTGGTTGGGAACATCAGCCTTTTGAAGATTATGGTCCATACCATGGTGAGCCCAATTACTATCCACATACGCACCGGTCATATGCGCAAAATTCTTATATTTCTCCTTTAGAAGAGTCTCTCAGGAAGTTAGAAGAGTCAACACGTAGGATAGCTGAGATGAATAACTTAGTTTATGACGAAAGAAAACTTTCTTTAGGGGAATCCCTCAAGCTGATAGCTGAGACGAACGAAAGAATTGCTCGAAATAATCTTAATTTTCAATATAGTGTCTCCAATAATACCCTTGAAAATGAAGATAGTTATTTGCATAAACATGATGACGAGGATAAAATTGGTTACACTACTTGTTTAGATGAGGTTCAACAATTTTCATGTTATTATAATGATTATGATGAGGATAGTGTTGATGAAGAATTTGAAATAAATAGGCTTAGTGATCAGGAATTTTCTATTCCAAATGAGCTTAATAATAATATTATTTCTAGTTAAAATCCAACTAATTTTAATAATTATTCACCTATTCAAAAGGACGAGGATTTGACTAGAAATACCCCCGTTTTAGACGATGTAGTATTTCCTGTTTACGAAGTCGATAATGGTTTGGAGGAACGAGTTTATTCTGAGAATACTGTTTTAGAGTCCCAAGACTTAGAAACATTAGTCTTAGACGAAGAAGATGAACTCATACAGCTTTTAAATATGAGTGAGGATGAATCACCTGAGTATAATCTACACGAAGAAATTGACCATTTTCAGGATTCTGATGATCTAGAAATTAGGGAAATTGTAGCTAGTCTATCTAGAGACACCCAAAACTCTAAGTTTGGGGGTGATTATCGTTCTCCTTGTTCCTTACCTTTAGCTCTTACAGAGATCCCTCACTTGGGACTTGACATATGTGCCTCAACCATTTTACAAGATTATCTTCATACACGTTTTCCTGAACCTAGTGATGTCCACAAGAAATTTTAGTTATTAGATACCCATCCTCTGGTTGATGTGGTTTACCCAGGCTATGATACCCAGATTAACTTTGTTTTCCCACCAAATATTTTTCTTCCAAATGTGGGAATGTTTGATTTTCAAATGTGTCGAATATTAAGTTTTGAGACTAAACATAATTACTTTAGGAGATTAGAGTCGACATACTTGTTTAAGGAAGATCACCATTCTCATTGTGGTCAGCTGTGTAAGTCAAATCTGATTGACTTAGAGGATCCTCAATTATTCAGGTTATTATTATGTGCTTCTAAGTTTTTATTTGAGTTTTTTCAGACTCTAGAACCTGAACATTTGGATCTAACCTATGAGGAAATGCAACCCATGAAAATATTTTATTTGGACCAAGTTATAGATCTTGAACCTGAACCACAACTATATGTAGTTGTCTTAAACAGGAAACTAGACAAGGGTGTGCTTTATTTGTTCATTTTCTTGGCATGTTGTAGATTCCTTTTACTTGTGATAGCTCTATTTGGTTTGGTGACCCACAAATATTTCGGCTATTACTTTATGATTTTATAAGGTGACTAATCCTTTCTTAGTCTGGCTGAAGACATTAAACTTAGCACTTCTTGGGAGGTAACCCAATATTCATGCGACACGGTAATATCTTTCCTTATCTCTTTTGCTTCAAAATGGTAACAGTTTCTCCTTGTTCATGTTTTTAATTTCACCTTTGGAACATTGAGGAAAATGTTAGATTTAAGTTTGGGGGTATAGGAGAAACTTTTTAGTTGCATAATTAAACTCCAGAGTCTAAAAATGTATCCCTATTAAGGATGACACTAACCAATCTAAGTGGATGGAAGCATTTTGGTTGTAGGAGTTGAGGAACCAATCTGACTAGATGGCAACATCTAAAGAGTCTATTCATGAAAGCACAGATCTCAGGTGTTAGAAATAACATGATAGTTTCACCATATCTCGTTGAGTCCTTTTCACTTATGTTTTTATTTTGTTTTGTTTTTAAACTATGTTTCTCTAAGTGATTAAATGGGGCTCACGATTCAAGCTGTTACCAATGCTAGGGTGAATTATAGTGATTGAGATTAAAAAAAAAAAGTGAGAAAAAAAAAGAAAAAGAAATTGAGACCAGATCATCAGACCAACTGGAATAAATTCAATAAAGTCGACCACTGGAACCCTTGTATATGCCAATTGTGTTGACCTAGAGTTAGGATTATCAATCACTGGTTCCCTTGTATATGCCAGTGTGTTGATATTAGTCAGACTAGTATCTCAGTCCATTAGGATAGGTTCATTTTGGCGGAGGCCTTCAGACAGATATGAGAAACACCGTTCACCTAGTAAACATCAAAACCATCTATGTTTTTCTCTATATCCATCTTCTTGATCTATCCATGTGATTAGTTTCGACTCCGGAATTTGATGTCCATAGTGCGACTATCTGAGTAGAGCTCTATCACTTATATATGAATTTTAGTATGCTTGAGTGCAAACTCGTGTATAACAATTGGAATTTCGCATCAGGGTACTTCCTCCTGTAGTCAATAAGTATGCCAACCTTCTTTAGTGCCTTCCAAGGTTCTGTGTAGATAGATAGGGTCTTGAGTATAAAGATTTTGTGGGTATAACTCTAGTAAGCCCTCCGGAGACAACACTCTGCCACTAGAGACAACTAGGGGTTTAAAGGCTTATTGCATACGCTAAATGCAATCGACGATGCCTGTGACAGTGAGTTAGGATTTTATTTTTTAGATTCGATTTGCTCGAGGACAAGCAAATAATAAGTTTGGGGGTATTTGATAGACGCATTTATGGGTCTATTTTGTTCTCAATTATGTGTATTGTTAGTGCTCGATTTTGTACTTATTTGATTATTTTATGTCTTTGTAGGTGTATTTGAAGGAATAAGCATTTGCGGTGAAATTGGCTCGAAAAGTGGTATTTGAGCTTGTGGGAGAAAATCACTAAAGGTACCCCAATTTGGATAAGGGGCACACAACTGTTATTTGCACCCCAGATGTGCTATTTACACCAGTGGCTAAATGGAGTCCAGCGTTGGATAAGGGGACACCCTTTCTTCACCAACTCAAATCGAATTTGGCGGGAAGATTTTATACTCGTCTGTGTCGCGTCTGCATACTGCATAAATTTTCTGGATCGAGTTGATGAGTTGTTGTCGAATTTTTCTCGCTGGAAAGGGTTGGTTTGGGCCTGTTTAATCCAAACAGGATTGGTAATTGGATTGGGTTCGAAAAAAGAGAAGATTTCTACAGAATCTCGACGAAACAGGAGAGGATAAGAAACTCGGGTTCTGTTGTTGAGGCCGTGAGACTTTGGAGCCTTGGAGGAGTTTTAATCGGATTGGCTTGTTGGCCAGGACCTAAATCAGCCTGTTATCGTTAGACAAGATATTCAGTGGGCTTGGATGCGAAAAAAGAAGAAGATAATAATCACTGATTCTCGACAAGGCAGTGAGGATATCTCGGGATCTATTTGGTTCTATTTTTGGAGTTTACGTGTACTTGGGAGAAGATATACTCTTCTATACCAAATCTGGAAAGTTTAGATACCACAGCAGACGCGTAGGAGAAAAGAAAAGGAAATATTGTCGTGACTTGGAAGAGAAGGAAAAGAAGAGATTTTGCGGGATCTTATAGCCTTGTTACGTATAAAAAGGGTTGTTTGGAGTCACAGCAGGGGAATCGGGAGTTAGGGGTCTGGTCAGAGGCCAGAGAATCCAAGAAAGAAAACTTGTGGAGAAGTTCTCTGCTGCTGTTGAAGCAGGAGGAAGAAGATGAAGCTGAAGAACATTGGACAGTCGCAGAAGCAGTCTTTTTTCAAACATCATAACAGAAGTATCGTTGTTCAACAATAATAGATAACATATATCATAAGCTTGTCATCTTTTCTCTGTAACAGTTCAACCCATTGTAACAGCTGTTTGTAACACCATTGCAGCGTTGCAAACTGTCTGCTTTATTAGTTTTCTCTTGTTTTTCACCTATTTGAGCTATGAACAACTATTTTGAGCATGTGAATAATATGAGGAGCTAAACCCCAACACTGGGATGACGGAGGAAGCCATATTTCATGCGTGTGGTAATTATATTTAATTCTTTCATGACTTTTTGCATGGATTATTAATTGTTTTATGGTTTTTATTGAACGGTTGTGATTTCAATTGATGGGTTATACTTAGGTTAAGTCTTTTGATATACCATGCTTTAGATTTACAGTCGTTGCTTTTCAAAAATCTACCTTGGAAAATAAACAGAGTCAATATTCTATTTGAGCTATAATTGTCTAGAATAACTATATGAATCGCATGAATGGATTTATTGGTGGAATCCTGACTCCCAGTCTCTCGTAACATTAAGTGAAACCAAAATTAAGTCTGAAATCAAATCGTTACAAGTCTTTGAACGAACTTCTACTTATCACTTTCAAAACGACATCAGATACAAGTCAACTTGTTAGAGATAAACACCAGAATAACGAAACAAGACATCTGATAGTTAGGATTGGTTCAACGTGGATGTAACCAACGTAGTGCAACCTGCCTGAGAGAGATATTTACTTTTCCATCCTTTGAGACGAACTTTGAATTTAGCCACCAGGTTTACGAAACTTAGGGCCCCTTGATGGCCAAAAAAACAAGGGCGCACCAAGATATTGATATTTAATATTAATTTCTTTTAGCACGCAACGTACGAATAAGCACTCTATACAATCGAGGAGGGGCCTTAGGACTGAAAAAATCTCCATATTCTCAAAATTTATTGTCTTGCTAGATGCAAGACTCAAACCATTGAGAACCTCAATAATGGTATGGTATTCATTCATAGATGCCTTGAAAATATAAGAATGACATCAACAAAAAGAAAATCGGAGATATGAGGTCAATCTTTCGCAACTTTGAAGGAAGAGATTGTTTCTTCTGCTTAAAGGATCATACGAGACAACGCTTTCATGCAAATGATAAACAAATAAGGGGACAGAGGATCCCATTGCCTAATCCAACGGGAAGGAGAGAGCACTTTCCTGGGGAATTCATTGAAAAGAACCGACATCGAAATAGTAGATAAACATTGATAAATGAGGTCACATCAATGTTGCGGAAATCTCATATTCTGAAGGATTTTGCTGAGGAAACTCCACTCAATTATATCAAAGGCTTTTCTCATGTAAATTTTAATACCTTGAAATCCATGTTTTCATTTTTTATTTTTCATATCGTTAAGCACTTTGTTCTTCATGATTGTATTGTCCATAAACTGCCTTCCAGACCATCAGACAAACTGGAATAAATTCAATAAAGTCGACCAATGGAACCCTTGTATATGCCAGTTGTGTTGACCTAGATTTAGGATTATCGACCAGTGGTACCCTTGTATATGCCAGTGTGTTGATATTAGTCAGACTAGTATCTCAGTCCATTAGGATAAGTTCATTTTGGCAGAGGCCTTCAGACAGATATGAGAAACACCGTTCACCTAGTAAACATCAAAACCATCTATGTTTTTCTATATACCCATCTTCTTGATCTATCCATGTGATTAGTTTTGACTCCGGATATTGATGTCCATAGTGCGACTATCTGAGTAGAGCTCTGTCATTTATATATGAATTTTAGTATGCTAGAGTGCAAACTCGTGTACAACAATTGGAATTTCGTATCAGAGTACTTCCTCCTGTAGTCAATAAGTATGCCAACCAAGGAGATTCTTTAGTGCCTTCCAAGGTTCTGTGTAGATAGCTAGGGTCTGAAGTATAAAGGTTTTTTGGGTATACCTCTGGTAAGCCCTCCGGAGACAACACTCCGCCACTAGAGACACCTAAGGGTTTAAAGTCTTATTGCATACGCTAAATGCAATCGACGATGCCTGCGATAGAGAGTTAGGATTTTATTTTACTTGATTTTCTCGAGAACCAGCAAATAATAAGTTTGGGGGTATTTGATAGACACATTTATGTGTCTAATATATCTCAATTGCATATATTGTTAGTGCTCGATTTTATACTTATTTGGTTATTTTATGTCATTGTAGGTGTTTTTGGAGAAATAAGCTTTTGCGGGAAAATTGGCTCGAAAAGTGGTATTTGTGCTCGTGGGAGAAAATTACTATTTGGACTCTCAGTTTTGATAAGGGGCACCTCAAATGATAAGGGGTACTCAATTTCTATTCGCACCCCTTCAGAGGATAGGGGCACTCCACCTCATGACTTTCATACGAACAGAAAATGGCGGGAAATTTGTTTGGAATCTGCGTGAACTTCTGAAGATGGTCTTGACCAAGATTGTTGCATATTTCTTCAAGGGAATGATATGTTACTACCATGGTTCATCAAAACAGGGTTGATAAGACTTGTAGATACGAAGAAAAAGGGACAGAAACCGAGTTTAGGTAAAACAGGGAAGTTCAAGTTTTTTCGGGTATTTGTTGTTATATTTATGGAAACTATGTGGGAGGTATTCTCGAGAACTTGATCAGAAAAGGGAAGAGGAGATAAACATGGGAAGTACGTACGGTGCTTAGATGAAAGAATACGAGAGTTTCTCCGATTGGAAGTAAATCAGGGACGTGCATGTTTCGAGTTTTCTTTATCTTGATTTGGAGAATATTTGGAAGATTATGTGAAGATTATGAGCTGATATGAACCCTCAGATTTATTTTATACGCTGAGTAGAGCTTGGATAACTGCATGATACGCGTACAAAGAGTTTGGAAAGAAAGGAAAAGCCGAGACTTTTGGTTGAAGAAAAAAGAGATTAACTCGGGATTTTTGTGTCTGCTGGGTATATATAAGTTGGTTCGAGTTCCAGAAAAATAGAGAGAGAGTTGGGGGGTCAATTGGGAGCCCACAGAAGTGAAGGAAAGCAGTGAAGATAATTATTACTGCTGTTGCAGTTAATAAGAACACGAAGAACATTGGACGAACAGAAACAGTCGCAATTCTGCTGCAGCATAAAACTATCGTTCTTCTACAGTCTTAGAAAGTTGTAACAGTGGCGTCTGTAATACCCTTACAGCGTTGAAAATCTATGTGTTAAGCAATTTCTTCAATAAAACACCTTTTTGATCTATGGATTATTATTTTGTGCGTGTTTTTGATATGAGAAGCTAAACCCCAACACTGGGACGACGGAGGAAGCTATATTTCATGCATGTGGTAATTATATTTAATTCTTTTATGACTACTTGCACTATTATCATCGTTTTATGATTTTTCTTAATTGATTGTGATGACGTATGATGATGTATGCTTGGTCTAAGTGCTTTTGATGCGTCATGCTAGTGATTTACAGTCAATCTTTTAAAAATCTACCCTGGCAAAGAATTAGAGTCAGTATTGTTTGAGATATAATTGTTTGGAATAAATATATGAATCACATGAATGAGTTTATGGTGGAATCCCGAATCTCAATACCTCTCGTTATTGTGACAAACTTTTGTATATATATATTTTTCTATTTTTAAGTCTAAAATCAATCTCAACAAGTCCGAGCGAACGATACTTTATTTACCACTTGAAAAACTACATCACATAGGGAAGGCCGGCAAGGTATGGAGCGGCAAGGTGGTTGGCATGCCATTGTCACATGTGGCATGTTATGCCTTGGCCCGGTTTGGCGTGGCCAAAACTAGGGTTTTGGGCCAAAGGTTGCCATGCGTTGTTTGGTGACCTTGGACGGATAAGATTTGCATCTAAGATGGAAGGGTGGTCGTTGATCATCGCACGCCTTCGTTTTGGTAGCCGCATAGGGAAGGTCGGAATGATATGGCACGACAAGGTGGTTGGCATGCCATTGGCACATGTGGCATGGCATGCCTTGGCGCGGTTTGGCGTGGCCAAAACTAGGTTTTTGGACCAAAGGTTACCATGTGTTGTTTGGCGACCTTGGACGGCTAAGATTTTCATCAAAGATGAAAGGGTGGTCCTTGATCATCGCACGCCTTCGTTTTGGTAGCCGCATTGGGAAGGCCGGCATGGTATGGAGCGTTAAGGTGGTTGGCATGCCATTGGCACATGTGGCATGGAATGCCTTGGCGCGGTTTGGCATGACCAAAACTAGGGTTTTGGGCCAAAGGTTACCATGCGTTTTTTAGCGACCTAGGACGGATAATATTTGCATCTAAGATGGAAGGGTGGTCTTCGATCATCGCACTCCTTCGTTTTGGTAGCCGCATAGGGAAGTCCGACATGGTATGGCGCGGCAAGGTGGTTGGCATGTCATTGGCACATATGGCATGGAATGCCTTGGCGCGGTTTGGTGTGGCCAGAACTAGAGGTTTTGGGCCAAAGGTTACCATGTGTTGTTTGGCGACCTTGGACGGCTAAGATTTGCATCTAAGATGGAAGGGTGGTCGTTGATCATCGCACGCCTTCGTTTTGGTAGCCGCATAGGGAAGGCCGATATGGTATGGCGCATCAAGGCGGTTAGCATCCCATTAGCACATGTGGCATGGCATGCCTTGGCGCGGATTGGCGTGGCCAAAACAAGGGTTTTGGGAAAAAGGTTACCATGCGTTGTTTGGTTACCTTGGACGGCTAAGATTTGCATCTAAGATGGAAGGGTGGTCGTTGATAATCGCACGCCTTCGTTTTGGTAGCGCATAGGGAAGGTCGAAATGATATGGAGCGGCAAGGTGGTTAGCATGCCATTGGCACATGTGGCATGGCATGCCTTGGCGCGGTTTGGCGTGACCAAAACTATGTTTGTGGGCCAAAGTTTACCATGCGTTGTTTGGCGACCTTGGACGGCTAAGATTTGCATCTAAGATGGAAGGGTGGTCGTTGATCATCGCACGCCTTCGTTTTATTATCCGCATAGGAAAGGCCGACATGGTATGGAGCGGCAAGGTGGTTGGCAGGTCATTGGCACATGTGGCATGGAATGCATTGGCGCGGTTTGGCGTGGCCAAAACTAGGGTTTTGGGCCAAAGGTTACCATGCCTTTTTTGGCGACCTTGGACGGCTAAGATTTGCATCTAAGATGGAAGGGTGGCCGTTGATCATCGCACACCTTCGTTTTGGTGGCCGCGTAGGGAAGGACGGCATGGTATGTCACGGCAAGCTGGAGGCATGCCATTGGCACATGTGGCATGGAATGCCTTGGCGCGGTTTGGCGTGGCCAAAACTAGGGTTTTGGGCCAAAGGTTACCATGCGTTGTTTGGCGACCTTGGACGGCTAAGATTTGCATCTAAGATGGAAGGGTGGTCGTTGATCATCGCACGCCTTCGTTTTGATAGCCGCATAGGGAAGGCCAGCATGGTATGGCGCGTCAAAACGGTTGGCATGCCATTGGCACATGTGGCATGGCATGCCTTGGCGCGGTTTGGCGTGGCCAAAACTAGGGGTTTGGGCCAAATGTTATTATGCGTTGTTTGGTAACCTTGGACGGCTAAGATTTGCATCTAAGATGGAAGGGTGGTCGTTGATCATCGCACGCCTTCGTTTTGGTAGCCGCATAGGGAAGGCCGGCATGGTATGGCGCGGAAAGTTGGTTGGCATGCCATTAGCATATGTGGCATGGCATGCCTTGGCGCGGATTGGCGTGGCCAAAACTAGGGTTTTGGGCCAAAGGTTACCATGCATTGTTTGGCAGCCTTGGACGGCTAAGATTTGCATCTAAGATGTAAGGGTGGTCGTTGATCATCGCACGCCTTCCTTTTGGTAGCCGCATAGGGAAGGCCGGCATGGTATGGCGCGGCAAGGTGGTTGGCATGCCATTGGCACATGTGGCATGGCATGCCTTGGCGCGGTTTGGCGTGGCTAAAACTAGGTTTTTGGACCAAAGGTTACCATGTGTTGTTTGGCGACCTTGGATGGCTAAGATTTTCATCTAAGATGGAAGGGTGGTCGTTGATCATCGCACGCCTTCGTTTTGGTAGCCGCATTGGGAAGGCTGGAATGGTATAGAGCATCAAGGTGGTTGGCATGCCATTGGCACATGTGGCATGGAATGCCTTGGCGCGGTTTGGCGTGACCAAAACTAGGGTTTTGGGACAAAGGTTACCATGCGTTTTTTGGCGACCTTGGACGGATAATATTTGCATCTAAGATGGAAGGGGGGCCGTTGATCATCGCACGCCTTCGTTTTGGTAGCCGCATAGGGAAGTCCGACATGGTATGGCGCGGCAAGGTGGTTGGCATGCCATTGGCACATGTGGCATGGAATGCCTTGGCGCGGTTTGGCGTGGCCAGAACTAGGGTTTGGGGCCAAAGGTTACCAAGCGCTGTTTTGGCGACCTTGGACGGCTAAGAGTTGCATCTAAGATGGAAGGGTGGTCGTTGATCATCGCATGCCTTCGTTTTGGTAGCCGCATAGGGAAGGTCGGCATGATATGGTGCATCAAGGCGGTTGGCATCCCATTGGCACATGTGGCATGGCATGCCTTGGCGCGGTTTGGCGTGGCCAAAACTAGGGTTTGGGGACAAAGGTTACCATGCGTTGTTTGGTGACCTAGGACGGCTAAGATTTGCATCTAAGATGGAAGGGTGGCAGTTGATCATCGCACGCCTTCGTTTTGGTAGCCGCATAGGGAAGGTCGGCATGATATATCGCGGCAAGGTGGTTGGCATGCCATTGGCACATGTGGCATGGCATGCCTTGGCGCAGATTGGCGTGGCCAAAACTAGGGTTTTGGGCCAAAGGTTACCATGTGTTGTTTGGCGGCCTTGGACGACTAATATTTGCATCTAAGATGGAAGGGTGGTCGTTGATCATCGCACGCCTTCGTTTTGGTAGCGCATAGGGAAGGTCGAAATGATATGGAGCGGCAAGGTGGTTGGCATGTCATTGGCACATGTGGCATGGCATGCCTTGGCGCAGTTTGGCGTGACCAAAACTAGGTTTGTGGGCCAAAGGTTATCATGCGTTGTTTGGCGACCTTGGACGGCTAAGATTTGCATCTAAGAGGGAAGGGTGGTCGTTGACCATCGCACACCTTCGTTTTGGTAGTCGCATAGGGAAGGCCGGCATGGTATGGAGTGGTAAGGTGGTTGGCGTGCCATTGGCACATGTGGCATGGAATGCCTTGGCGCGGTTTGGCGTGGCCAAAACTAGGGTTTTGGGCCAAAGGTTACCATGCGTTTTTTGGCGACCTTGGACGGCTAAGATTTGCATCTAAGATGGAAGGGTGGCCGTTGATCATCGCACACCTTCGTTTTGGTAGCCGCATAGGGAAGGCCGGCATGGTATGGCGCGGCAAGGTGGTTGGAATGCCATTGGCACATGTGGAATGGAATGCCTTTGCGCGGTTTGGCGTGGCCAAAATTAGGGTTTTGGGCCAAAGTTTACCATGTGTTGTTTGGCGACCTTGGACGGCTAAGATTTGCATCTAAGATGTAAGGGTGGTCATCGATCATTGTACGCCTTCGTTTTGATTGCCGCATAGGGAAGGCCAACATGGTATGGCGCGTCAAGACGGTTGGCATGCCATTGGAACATGTGGCATGGCATGTCTTGGCGTGGTTTGGCGTGGCAAAAACTAGGGTTTTGGGCCAACGGTTACTATGCGTTGTTTGGCAACCTTGGACGGCTAAGATTTGCATCTAAGATGGAAGGGTGGTCGTTTATAATCGCACGCCTTCGTTTTGGTAGCCGCACAGGGAAGGCCGGCATGGTATGGAGCGGCAAGGTGGTTGGAATGCCACTAGCACATGTGGCATGGCA
This sequence comes from Papaver somniferum, assembly GCF_003573695.1. Lineage (NCBI taxonomy): Eukaryota > Viridiplantae > Streptophyta > Magnoliopsida > Ranunculales > Papaveraceae > Papaver > Papaver somniferum. The sequence continues at coordinate 61,820,456 of NC_039363.1, read as the reverse complement.
TGCCTTGGCGCGGTTTGGCGTGGCCGAAACTAGGGTTTTGGGCCAAAGGTTACCATGCGTTGTTTGGCGGCCTTGGACGGCTAAGATTTGCATCTAAGATGGAAGGGTGGTCGTTGATCATCGCACGCCTTCGTTTTGGTAGCCGCATAGGGAAGGCCGGCATGGTATGGCGTGGCAAGGTGGTTGGCATGCCATTGGCACATGTGGAATGGCATGCCTTGGCGCGGTTTGGCGTGGCCAAAACTAGGTTTTGGGGCCAAAGGTTGACCTTGGACGGCTAAGATTTGCATTTAAGATGGAAGGGTGGTCGTTGATCATCGCACGCCTTTGTTTTGGTAGCCTCATAGGGAAGGCCGGCATGGTATGGCGCGGCAAGGTGGTTGGCATGCCATTGGCACATGTGGCATGGCATTCCTTGGCGCGGTTTGGCGTGGCCAAAACTAGGGTTTTGGGCCATAGGTTACCATGCGTTGTTTGGTGACCTAGGACGGCTAAGATTTGCATCTAAGATGGAAGGGTGGTCGTTGATCATCGCACGCCTTCGTTTTGGTAGCCGCATAGGGAAGGTCGGCATGATATATCGCGGCAAGGTGGTTGGCATGCCATTGGCACATGTGGCATGGCATGCCTTGGCGCGGATTGGCGTGGCCAAAACTAGGGTTTTGGGCCAAAGGTTACCATGCGTTGTTTGGCGGCCTTGGACGGATAAGATTTGCATCTAAGATGGAAGGGTGGTTGTTGATCATCGCACGCCTTCGTTTTGGTAGCCGCATAGGAAAGGCCGGCATGGTATGACGCGACAAGGTGGTTGGCATGTCATTGGCAAATGTGGCATGACATGCCTTGGCGCGGTTTGGCATGGCCAAAACTAGGTTTTTGTGCCAAAGATTGACCTTGGACGGCTAAGATTTGCATTTAAGATGGAAGGGTGGTCGTTGATCATCGCACGCCTTCGTTTTGGTAGCTGCATAGGGAAGGACGGCATGGTATAGCGCGGCAAGGTGGTTGGCATACCATTGGCACATGTGGCATGGCATGCCTTGGCGCGGTTTAGCGTGGCCAAAACTAGGGTTTTGGGCCAAAGGTTACCATGCGTTGTTTGGTGACCTAGGACGGCTAAGATTTGCATCTAAGATGGAAGGGTGGTCGTTGATCATCGCACGCCTTCGTTTTGGTAGCCGCATAGGGAAGGTCGGCAAGATATATCGCGGCAAGGTGGTTGGCATGCCATTGGCACATGTGGCTTGGCATGCCTTGGCGTGGCCAAAACTAGGTTTTTTGGCAAAAGGTTACCTTGTGTTGTTTGGCGACCTTGAACGGCTAAGATTTTCATCTAAGATGGAAGGGTGATCGTTGATCATCGCACGCCTTCGTTTTCGTAGCCGCATAGGGAAT